>NC_052150.1:105812255-106112255 GCF_902713615.1 Scyliorhinus canicula
CCCCAAACACCGCAACCCCCCCCCAAACGCCGCAACCCCCCCCCAAACGCCGCAACCCCCCCCCCCAAACGCCGCTACCCCCGCACTCGCCCTAGGTCACTGAACGGCGTCAACCATCATCAATGGTTGATGCCGTTTTAAAGCTACTCTGTTTTACGCCGACGTGACCCGTGGCCACGTCGGCGGGAATTCGGCCCATCCGGCACGGAGAATGTCTGTCAGTTAAAAATCAATGACATCCCGCCAGCGCCAGCTGTTTTCAGAGGCTGCCGGCGGGATTTGCACAACGCCGGTTTTTGGCCGCTCGGAGAATTAAAAACCCGGCGGGACCGGCAATAACGCCGCCGCCGGCCGATTCTCCGACCCTGCGTGGGGTCGGAGAATTTCGCCCCCTATCTCAGGTTGTATAAAATATCACTTGGTAGGCCTATTTTGCTATTAAAATTCTGTTTAATTATTAAAGTTGAAAATATTTATAAATGGTAGGTACACTCCACCTTTTCTATTATCCACACCTCAGCTAAGGGTAAGATGATAATGGAAAAGATGATTAGACTATGGGCACAAGTTAATGGGGGAAAAAAAACCGAGTCTTGTTTTGGGCACATTTAGCAGGGTGTTTTCCGGTACTTGTAGCGCAGAGAACGACCTGACTATTAAATGGGACTCTGCTTCTTTTTTGGGCCTTGACAAGGAATGCCCTGCTGAGGCTGATTTCCTACACTGACTAACACAGCCCGCCAATGCAGGAAGATCTCGGTAAATGGTGCTCTGATCACTTGAACCCCACCACGGCCTCCGCACTACCCCCAACACCCCAACCTTCCAATTAAGGACCCTCAAGCCCCCCCCCCCCCCCCCCCTGCCACTGCCCCCCCAGCAACCCAACTCATAAGGAATGGACGGCCCCTGGATCGATCGCTGGCACAGGCAATCTGGCACACAGACACTTGGTACTGCCAGCCTAA
Source organism: Scyliorhinus canicula (assembly GCF_902713615.1). Lineage (NCBI taxonomy): Eukaryota > Metazoa > Chordata > Chondrichthyes > Carcharhiniformes > Scyliorhinidae > Scyliorhinus > Scyliorhinus canicula. The sequence goes on from NC_052150.1 coordinate 105,813,224, forward strand.
CACCCTACCAGTGCCATGAAAGCTTAGCAGTGCTGCCTGGGTACTGTGCCAGGGTGGTACTGCCAAAGTGCCTGGAATTGCATGGTACTACTCTGCTGATCACCTGCAAGCCCCCCCCCCCCCCCCCCCCCCCCCCCCCCCCCCCCCCCCCCCCCACACAAGTTCTGTTCTGCCTGGTTCATGTTTGTGGAAACCAGTGCTAAACGGCATCATGGCAGGGTACCTGAGGCAAGGCCATTCGAGCCCACGCCTTGAATAACTCTGGCGTAGATGTAGTCAAGCGGGACTAACAACTCACTTGAGTACGCATATCTAGATCCCACCCATTGAGGACGGGATCCAGATCGCGACACCTCACAAGACCTCATTATACCTTGCGAGGCATGACGAGCATCGCAACACGAGAGGTCTCGCGTGAGATTTAATGGCCTCGTCACATCACTGAGTCGGGTGTGATGAAGCCAGTAGATCGCACCCTATATTTACAAAGTGTGGATTAACTGTGAAAATGAAAATAAAGAACAAGGCATCATATAGACAATCAAAATTATTTAAACTGTTTTCTAACAATGTGTAAAGTTCTGTGTGCTAGGCCTAAAATTTGTGCTATTCCCTTGAAAGTCTTAGTCATGTTCTTTTCCTGTGAAAAAAAATTGTATGTCTTTTGTACAGGAAATATTTTGGAATATAAATAAATAAATCTTCATTTTTCACAATGTAAATGGAAGTCCAGGCATATGCATGATTCCTGTGCCGTGCTAAACACTTAAATTGCTCACAGCAGTTTCGAGATGACACTTAATCAATATCACTTCTAAAAATAACAGTAAAACGTTCAATGAAGAGGGAATAAAATAGCCCTGAAGCAGGCTGTTAAATGGCCTCACTGACCTTATTGTGTTGTTTATCACTTAACTTTTGAATGTATCTATGAGCCTTTAAAATATTGCTCAAACATTAACATCTTACTTGTATCATCAATTCTCTCCCCTTTGCAATTAATTAAAGTTATAAAGTGTTTGTTACTTATTTTTGTAAATTAATAATCAATTGAACATTGGATTTTGGGAACTGTTCTTACCTTCATAAATTATCAAAAGAGTTTAAGATAAAGGGCAGACAACTTTTCTATTCCGCATTTACTGGTTCAGCTGTGAACAAAATGAAAGCTAGTTCTTTCTATTGAGCAAGGATTCAAATATTATTTAGGATAAGTCAAGTATTTAATTAAATTGTTGGCCAATATAAATTTTGAACTTTGATAAATTAATTGGAGGAAAGTACCTTAAACTGGAATGAAATAGTTGGACAAGGATGTCCTTTGTTGAATCGTCCAAATGATACAACTGGAAGTTGGGACGGTGAAGCATTTGCAAGTCGCCTCAAGGGTTATGGTGGCACATCGGTTGGCACTGCTGCCTCACAGCACCAGGGACATGGGTTCAATTCAGGCCTTGGGTGACTGTCTGTGTGCAGTTTGCACGTTTTTCCCATATCTGCGTGGGTTTCCTCAGGGTGCTCTGGTTCCCTTTCACAGTCCAAAGATGCGCAGGTTAGTTGGATTGGCCATGTTAAATTCCCGTTGATGAGCAGGTTAGGTTATGGGGATAGGGTGGAGTGGATGGGTAAGTGATACTGGGTCGGGTGCTCTTTCAGAGTATCAGTGCGCTCAATGGGCTGAATGGCCTCCTTTTTGCACTGTAGGGATTCTAGGAATGTTGGAAATGTCTCTGAAACCTACATTAGCAACGGCTGGGAGGAAAAGATCAAAATGACAGAACTAAATAAATGGGGAATTATGATCAATGGCATTTCAGGATAAATTTAGTCTTGTGATAGATATTAATTTTCTTCATTACTGAAACGCCAATGAAAGGGATATATACGGAGCAATTATGAATGATTTGAGGAGACATCTGGGCCGGGTTCTCCCCTACCCAGCAGGGCGGGGGGTCCCGATGTAGTGGAGTGGCGAGAAACTACTCCGGCGTGGGCCTCCCCAAAGGTGCGGAATTCTCCACACCTTTAGGGACTAGGCGGATGTCCACGCATGCCCCGGTGCGTCAGCGGCTGCTGACATCATCCTGGCGCATGCGCGGGGTCGGGGGTCTCTTCCGCCTCCGCCATGGTGGAGACCGTGGCGGAGGCAGAAGAAAAAGAGTGCCCCCACGGCACAGGCCGGCCAGCCGATCGGTGGGCCCCGATTGCGGGCCAGGCCACCGTGGGGGCACCCCCCCGGGGCCAGATCGCCCCGCGTCACCCCCCCCAGGACCCCGGCGCCCGCCCGCGCCGCCAATCCCTCTGGCACCAGACATGCTTGATTCCCGCCGGCGATAAAGGGTTGTCAGCGGCGGGACTTCGGCCCATCGCGGGCCGGAGAATCGCCGCGGGGGGCCCGCCGATTGGCGCGGCGTGGTTCCCGCCCCCACCGACTCCCGGGTGACGGAGAATTCGGGCCACGGCGGGGGCGGGGGGGGGGGGGGGGGGGGGGGGCGGAGAATTCCGCCCCTGATTTTAACCACACTCCTCCTGGTCCCTGGTCCACAAGAAGAGGGTTTGTATGGGATAAAATCCTTGCAATGAACTACTCCCTTAATTCTTGCTGGCCTCCCACTGCATACCATTTTAACAGGCACATGCAGTCAGCCCAGCTAGTGAAGGCCTTGTACCAGACAGGTGAAGGTCTCATTGAAATGCAAATGGCAAAATCTGATGATGCCATTGAGAGTCTAATTATATTTAATGCTGAATGATTATGTTCGCTGACCTGTGCCGGTTGTGGTAGGAGCACCAGGTATGGACACCCAGTAGTACCGGAGAGGGATAGAAGGCGAATAACACATATCCTTTTTTAAAAGTTTTGCTTGGGGGACAGAAGGAGCAGGAATGTTTTCCTTGGCTTCAGAAGGAAAGCTAGGATCCCAGGCTTCCCTCCACTGACATTGATCACTCACCACGTCCTGCTTGCCATCACTGGGGACTTGACAAAGTCAGCACACTACTCCGAAGGTGAGAATAGAAGGTGAGGGGGGGGGAGGGGGTGGAAAGTGGAGCAGAAAAACACTGGATCCAGCCGATGTGTCACTGACATCAGCAATGTTAAACAGAATGGGAGAGAAATCCTACTCCCCGCTCTGAAATATTTTAAAAGCTCATGAAGAACTTGTTACAGAGGGCGCGTGGGATTTTCAAGTCGGGAAAGCATGGGTTTCATGAGGTATCTGTTGCAGATTAATTGAAGGGTAGAGAGTGAGAATCCACTGTTTACCCAGAGCAGGAGGGGAGTCAGAATTCCAGAACGAGGTGTCCTCAAGGTGCTGCATGGGTGGCAGGGAGAGTGAGCACACAGTGCTCAAGCATTAAATGGGGTCATAGCCCCCCTCCTATTCATTCCAACATCACTGGGAAGAAGAGAAGGTGGCAATGCTGCCAAGGATAATTGGCCAGTTACCTGACCAAAAGGAAAGTTGCAGTTGGCAATGGGGCCAGTAGCGATGAAGGGCAAAATGCTCTGCAGGAGAGGGATCTCAAGCAGCAGGAAGATACCAGAGAGAAAAGAGGGATAGAAAGGCAAAAGAGGCAAAAACCTCAACACTGGATCAACCAATTAGGACAGAGTAACTTGCAGATGACCAAGACCCAATGTCATGGGAGACTGCGACTGTCCGGCCAGGTGGTCACAGACATCTGTGACCTTGTTGCCAATGACCTTGCAATTCACAGAATTGGCCATCATGCTGTGCCAGTGGCTGTCAAAGTCACAGTGGTCTGGAACCTCTTTGCACTGGCTCCTTCCAAGGATCAGCTGCCGACCTCAGCAACATCTTAACCAGTTACGCACCACTGGCCAGGGGCTGCTCTCCCCCCAATGATTCTAGGCCCGCAATAGGCCGAGTGGCCATTTAAAAAAAGCCGAGTCCTGCCAGTGCCGTTCTAACCTGCTCTTAGCCAGCGGGATCTCAGCGTGGAAGAGTCTGGGGGCAGCCTGTGGGGGGGATAGGGGGGTCCAACCCCGGGAGGGGCCTCCGTTGTAGTCTGGCCCGTGATCGGGGCCCACCGATCGGCGGGCCGGTCTCTCAGGCTGGGCACCTCCTTTCTTCCGCGCCGGCCCCTGTAGCCCTATGCCATGTTGTGCATGCGTGCGTTGGCGCTGTTACCATTGTGCATACGCACATTGCACCAGTGCCACTGCACATGCGCGGACCCCACAGTGCCCAGTTTACGCCGGGATCAGCAGCTGGAGTGGTGTGGGTCAGTCCAGTGCCGTGCTGGCCCCCTGTAGAGGCCAGAATTGCTGATCCTGAGGCCATGTTGACGCCGCTGGGAAACCCAACGGCGTTTACGCCAGCGTTAACACAGCCTCAGGATCAGAGAATCCCGCCCACAGTCCCTCAGGTATAAAAGCAGGAGCAGGAGATGAGACAGTCGACAGAAATGGAGGCAGGGGGGAAACAAGGAGCTACCTCTGCTGTATAATGAGGCAGCTGGGCATGGCTTGAGGCACAAAGGGCTCATGAGAATGTCATGAATGTGAGGGATATCTTGATTCAGGAATGTTTTAATGATCTCCTCTAATCGAGGTTGACGGGCATGACATGGAAGGGACCATATGTAACACATGGATGGACGACACAGCTTGTAGCATATAGTCACTTACTGCCAATGAAGGAAATATCCACCAAGAGGCCTTGCCCTCACCACGGAGGATCTTGTTATCGCTTTCACAACCTCATTATTTTTCCTTTAACAACAGCAATAAAAGGAGGCTAAATGTGTAACTTAAATTTATCCTACCCCCACTCTCCAGGAAGAGGACCTCTCCCTCACATGACATGCCGCAGCATTAGATCCAGGTTGGCATCAATGAAGTGCGGGGCATGGCATACCTGCTCTGTGTGCTAGGTCTCTCTGGTTCTCCTCTGCCACCTTGCTTCTATCCAGTGCTGTGGAGGAAGGCTTTGTCACAATCAGCAGATTTCACCCTCAGGACAGCCAGAAGTCTCAGTATTGACAGCTTTGGGGAGTCTAAATCAGTCCTCCGATTAATCTGTCTTGCCTCTGTTTCTGCTCTCACTGGCTTTAATTGGACTGGAAGCCCATATTAATTAAGTGTTCACCCCTGTGAACATTTCAAATTTAATTAGTGTCCCACTGGAGGAGGCTTCCTGACCCGAAATAAAACCTGGCTCCTGTTTCCAACCTTCATGACAAAAGTTCAGCCCCCAGAAAGAAACAGGGACTTTTTAAATCTGCATGGTTCTCTGCCACCTCATGTGGTCGCATTTTATTCACTGACAAATACATTTAATATAGTAAATTTCCATTTATCATGCATCGTGATTGTTTTTAAAACCTGATAATGCAGAAATATATATCAAATGCTCGGTAAAATTCCAAGTATATTAAATCCATGAGATAGCCCTTATTGTTTTTATTATCTACCATTCCAGAAGGTTTATGAGATATGACCTATTGCTTTCAACAGATGGTACTGAGCTTCTTTTAGATAACCACTAATAATATCCTGTAAAATGCTCCTGAACATGTTTTTTAAGGTTGGTGTTTGCCTTACTTAGCTTCATTCACAGCAAACTCCATCTTCAATCTTGGGATTGTCAAAAAAGGCCCTCCAATTCTTGACTGCAGCCCTTGTATTTGTGAAACTTCCAAAAATAATAATCAGGATTAATTTATTTCTAACCTAATTTATTTATTACTCTAAGGAGAATCGTGAGCTTCCTCTGTGTTCTAAGTGTCTCATTGGTACAATAATTAATTCTTTGAACTTTGTCAGAACTCTTTATGTTGACCCGTATCTCAATTATAAAAACAAAGTCTTTTCTGTTGGACCTATATAAATTTCATAAGGTGGAATATTCAGCTCTTCTTCACGGCCTGCGACATGGCGGGCAGGAGCAGAAAATATCATGAGAGTGCAAAAATCAGTTTTAAGCTAATAAAACTAGTTTGCGATAGTGCTGTCAAGCCTCCATTGGTGAGCTGCCTCTCCCACTATGCAATGTCAGGAATGCCTTTGGTATAAATTTAAATGTCATTCAAAGGGGAGCTTGCTAAAATTCTCCCCCCATGCTGAATCAATGGGCCATGTTGGCAGCAATCAAGATAATGTCATCTTTGATATCATAGAATCACTACAGTGCAGAAGGAGGCTATTTGGCCCACCAAATCTTCACCAAACCTCGCGAAAGAGCACCTTACCTAGACCCACGCCCCATCCAATCACTGTAACCCCACCTAACCTTTTCCTCAGATAATGGAGCAGTCCATGCCCACAGGGCTAAATCACTGGCTTTGAAAGCAGACCAAGCAGGCCAGTAGCACGGTTCGATTCCCGTAACAGCCTCCCCGAACAGGCGCCGGAATGTGGCGACTAGGGGCTTTTCACAGTAACTTCATTTGAAGCCTACTCGTGACAATGAGCGATTTTCATTTCATTTCATCTTTAACATAGTGGGCCTAAGGAGCAGAGTGGCGCAGCGGAAGCGTGCTGGGCCCATAACCCAGAGATCGATGGATCGAAACCATCCTCTGCTATTTATATAAGGGCAGCACGGTAGCATTGTGGGTAGCACAATCGCTTCACAGCTCCAAGGTCCCAGGTTCGATTCCGGCTTGGGTCACTGTCTGTGCGGAGTCTGCACATCCTCCCCGTGTGTGCGTGGGTTTCCTCCGGGTGCTCCAGTTTCCTCCCACGGTCCAAAGATGTGCAGGTTAGGTGGACTGGCCATGCTAAATTGCCCTTAGTGTCCAAAATTGCCCTTAGTGTTGGGTGGGGTTACTGGGTTATGGGGATAGGGTGAAGGTGTTAACCTTGGGTAGGGTACTCTTTCCAAGAGCCGGGGCAGACTCGATGGGCTGAATGGCCTCCTTCTGCACTGTAAATTCTATGATGCAAGATATGCAGCAAGACTGGACAACATCCCAGCTTTGGCTGATAAGTAGCAAGGAACATTTACATCATAATAATAAGCTTTATTATTGTCACAAGTAGGCTTACATTAACATTGCAATGAAGTTACTGTGATAATCCCCTAGTGTCCACACTCCGGTGCCTGTTCAGGTAGACAGAGGCAGAATTCAGAATGTCCAATTCACCTAACAAGCACGTCTTTCCGGACTTGTGGAAGGAAGCTGGAGAAACCGGAGGAAACCCACGCAGACACGGGGAGAACGTACAGACTCCGCACAGACAGTGACCCAAGCCAGGAATCGAACCCAGGACCCTGGTGCTGTGAAGCAACAGTGCTAACCACTATGCTACGGTGATATGGCACTAACAGTAATTTCTGCAGGCTCATTGAAGCCTGAAAAGATCAAAGGTATCCCCTGAATACACAGCTTCCAATAACAAATGATAGCAGCACTCACAGAGCCTGGACTGCTAAATCAAACAATGGACCCAACTGGTGACTTATCCTGCCTTTACATGGTGTGCTTCACTCTCTGAATAATTTATTGTTCCCAGAATATATTATTCCAGGCAATTGCTACTTTAACAAGCTTAACAAATCAATCCAAATCAATTTGAATATGGTGGGCTGGCTCCTGATTTCTTGGCCCGCCTGCCAAGCATATTATCGCGTTCTGGCGTGATGAATTCAGGAACTCAGTTCAACATCTTTACACCTAATGATACATCTGCGCAGGTGCGGTACTGGTCCATTTCTGTCAGTATTATTCAGCCCAAAGACATGCTAGCTTCACATCTGGAATATAGTGAAAAGTTCTGGGCATTTAGCCTCAGACAGAGTACAGCATAGGTTTGACAAAATGATACTTGAACTCTCAGGTTTAAATTATCAGGAGATATTACACAAATTAGATTTGCATTTTCTGGTATTTAGAAGTTTAATAAGTAACTTGATTGACACGTTCAAGATACTAACACGAGCAGGTAGTGTAAATAAATAGAAACTGGGCACAATTTAATGGCCACCCTGAGCCCGAAAAGCAGCTCGCCGCGGTGCAGCACGGCCGCTAGAAACCGGAAGACACATCTCCCATAATCTACCACGATCTCACGAGATGTTGCAATGTAAATCCCACCAATTATGGCCAGGATCAATTTTTAGTAATTCTGTATATTAGAGCAAGGCAGCCAGTATCACGTTAATGTGCAGATTCGGAGTTACCCAAAGCGTGGGACCAATCTCCACCTCGGAGACCTCGGGCGAGTGCCATTTAGTACTGGCCTCCAGAAATGGGGACCAGACGGAACGGCACTTGTGGGGGTCTCCCAGGGTATCGGAGGCCCCCAGGTGCTGGCCCTTTGGGGAAGGATGGCACCCTGGCGCTGCCCATCTGGCACTCAGGCAGGCTCCATTTAGTTAAATCACGCCCGCTATTTCCTTTGGTTAGGAGTCTCGAAATCAGGGCAGAATGCAAAAATAAAAGCCAGACCTTCCAGGAGTGAAATTAGGACCCATACCTATGTACATAGGGCAGCAGAAGTCTGAAGCTCTCTTCTGCAGATAGCAATTGATGCTGTATCAGTTGTTCATTTTGAAACTGAGATTCAAAGATTTTGAAGAACTGAAGAATTAAGGAATATGGGCCAAGGGTGAGTATATGAAAGTATTTCCCTGCTTTGCAATAGGATGGAATTGTCCCACAAATCAGCAAAGTCTGATTACGGTGGGGGGGGGGGGGGGGGGGGGGGGGGTGGGGAAACGGCATCGGACCCATCGATGTCAATGCCGTTTTTTTCCATTGTATTGTGCAACACTTAGTGTAAAAAATGCAGAGGCATGAGTTACATATCAGACTACTGGTGGTGTGGAGCAGCATCTCATTCACTCGCCCCACTGTGACCTTTGAGCTTCAGTAATCTGGGTACCATATTTAAAGGCCTGCACAGGGCTAGAACTCTCCAAGGACTAGGAAGCCACTGTGCACTGATGGCTGCCAAAGCCGAGAAATATGATGCCCCCAAATTCAGCCACATGTCCCTCGGGTGCCTCCTGGACACAGTGGAGGCCCACTGTGATGTCCTCCATCCCTGCTCTGGGCAAAGACAGTGTTGTTCTCTGCTTTGCTTTACCTGGATGGCTTGGACGCTTAGTGTTGAACAAAGAACAACAAGCTTTGATAATGAACAAAACTAATTTATTAACACTACTAAATAAGAGCAGACCTATGCTATCTCTAACTACAGAACTCTCAAATACACAACTGCTCCTATGCCTCACCATCTTCTAATACCTTCTAACTCCCACAAGGATTAGCAACAATGTCTTACATACTTGTAACTCTAGCTCCCTCTAGTGGCTGATCTAGACATTTCATTAACCCTTATGATAATATCACAAAGACAACCAAGCAAGGACACCAATGCAGCATGGGAGGTGGTGGCAGCAATGAGCACCAACTTTCTCCAAAGGATAACAGCCATCCTATGTTTCTATAAGATCCCCTCACATCCTTCTAAATTCCAACGAGTACAGTTCCAGTCAACTCAACCTCTCCTCATAATCCATCCCCTCAGTGCTGGGATTAACCTAGTGAGTCTCCTTTGCACACCCTCCAGCGCCAGTACGTCTTTCTCAGGTAAGGAGACCAAAACTGAATACAATACTCCAGGTCTGGCCTCACTAACACCTTATAGAGCTGCAGCATAACCCCCCTAGTCTTAAACTCCATGCCTCTAGCAATGAAGAACAAAATTCAATTTGCCTTCTTAATCAACTGTTGCATTTGTAAACCAACATTTTGCGACTCATGCACTAGGACACCCAGGTCCCTCCGCATAGCAGCATGTTTTAACATTTTATCATTTAAATAATAATCCCTTTTGCTGTTATTCCTATCAAAATGGATAACCTCACATTTGTCAACATTGTATTCCATCTGACAGACCCCAGCCCATTCACTTAAACTATCCAAATCCCTCTGCAGACTTCCAGTATCCTCTGCACTTTTTGCTTTACCACTCATCTTAGTGTCGTCTGCAAACTTGGACACATTGCCCTTGGTCCCCAACTCCAAATCATCAATGTAAATTGTGAACAATTGTGGGACCAACACTGGTCCTTGAGGGACACCACTAGCTACTGATTGCCAACCAGAGAAACACCCATTAATCCCCTCTCTTTGCTTTCTATTAATTAACTAATCCTCTATCCATGCTGCTACTTTACCCTTAACACCATGCATCTTTATCTTATGCAGCAACTTTTTGTGTGGCACCTTGTCAAAGGCTTTGTGGAAATCCAGATATAGCAGATAGAATAGGTAATTCATTGGTAGGTTCAGTGGGACAAAGATTTGAATGCTGCTCAGCCAGTGGAATCACAACTGATTCTTTAAAAAAGGCATCAGAGATTTCACATGGTGTGTTTATCAAGCGGAAAGACAAACAACCCCCCCCCCGAACCAAATCCTCCAACAGATCACTCAGGGATACAATGGCCTCTTCCCCGTCACTTTCTCCTGGAAAGAGGCAACTCAGGTCCAGACAGTCTTCATGTGGATAGTCACCATCTGCTGCAGTGCCTTCTGTATCTGCCACCTCTGGCCTAACTTCATGAAGAACTGAGAGATGGAAAACTTCATTCTCTGCCTAGGGTCTAGTGAATGGTGTCTCTGTGATAAAAGTTTTCTACTGATTGAAGAAACTTCCTCAGCTGCTGGAGGCTGATATTCCACTGCTTCTAAATCAAAGGTTGAAGATAGTTCCATGAACAATATTGAGTTGTTCAAATGATGGCCATCATTTTATTTTCACAGAATTCTTAAAAATACTCTAACATCTCCCCTCAATAAGGATGTGTGGTGATTGTGGACAACATAGGGAGAACCAATGATCTATTGCTCCTTGTAATGAAGAGGAGAGTTATCTAGTCTTTAATTGGAATGTATGTGCTGCCTGGTGTTTATAATTTGGGGAGTGATAAATGAAAGGATATTGGATGAAGTCAGTTCAAATCAATTGCTAGTATGTTTGCACCAATTCCGTATCTACTTTAAAGATGATATCAAAGCCTTTAACTAGCACTGTAACTGATCAATAAAATTGATTGAGACCATTAACTTCCCCAAGGCACTCTAATTTCAACTTTGTCTTGATTTTCAATTTCTTTAATGGAGTGTGCTCAACAATTATTTTGTCTTCTGCCTTAATTAAAATTGCTGGAGTTGCAGAAACCCTTAAAATGTCCAGTTTTGCTACACTGGAAGCATTCCATGCCCCCTGCTGGTAGTCTTGGTATGTTGGTTATTTGCACCAGCATGTAAGCATTTCAAAATGGCTGTCGGCACAGAGTTTCCTGTCCTTTCGCCTGTTTGACAGGCTTACTTATGGTTGGGGCCATTGCCCATGACCCTCACAGTCAACAGAGTCATGTGAAACCTCGGAGTCAAGCCAACATATAGCCCAGTTACATTCTCTAAGCTTGGCCTGCCTCGTGCATTGGTCCATTTTCTCTAATGTGAGATTCTGTGTTGGACCAATTTCAGTGTCAAAAGCTTTGAGGATGGTGTGAAAGTTGGCAATGGACTCCTGCATCTCCTGCTTCAGGAGAGCATCATCTGCTACAGGACCTACAACATGAGAAAGGAACTGACTTCTGCTTGTGTGTGTGAAGGTACAAAACTAATTGATATCGGTGGAAATATTATTTCCATAATTTCTAGCATTTGCCTCTCGGTAGGTCTTCAAACATTCAAATGGGTGGGGTAGGAGCAGGGGCAGCACATAGGGTATGGGTACTGCTGCCTCTCTTCAGTTTGCTTCCTTCTTCCGCCAAGTTGGAAGTAGAAACTGCTATCAACTTTTCCTTCATGTTTGTGGTTCCTTCAATAATGCCAGTGTATTTTTTACATTGATGTCTCCACTGTTGCCACCATGTCTTGAGGTGGTCCTTCTGATCTGTGGACTCAATGTGTGGTTTTTGGTTACTGCACAGATTGTAGTCATAATCTGGTACTTGTTTCAAGCTTGTTTATTAATACTGTATCGAAATAGGTCACAGAGTAGGCATGTTGATCCTGAACATGATTCCAATCTCTCAAGAGAAAATCTATATGACTAACTGATGCTCAGTGAAACATCATCATCTTAGTATATCCATTCTGTTAAACTTTTATTTTATTGTGAAGAGGAGAGAGGAGTTTTACCTTGGCATAAACCTTTACCTGTGGCACATTGGCACAGTGATTAGCACTGCTGCCTCGCAGTACCTGGAACCAGGGTTCAATCCTGGCCTTGGGTGACTATCTGTGTGGAATTTGCACATTGAAAAATGAAATGAAATGAAATGAAAATCGCTTAGTGTCACAAGTAGGCTTCAAATGAAGTTACTGTGAAAAACCCCTAGTCGCCACATTCCGGCACCTGTTCGGGGAGGCTGGTACTCCCCATCTGTGTGCGTTTCCTCCGGGTGCTCCAGTTTTCTCCCACAATCCAAATGTGTGTCGGTTAGGAGGATTGGCCATACTACATTGCCCCTTAGTGTCCAAAGATGTGCAAATTAGATGGGGCTACTGGGTTGATGGGATTGTATTTTGATAGGATTGTATGGCTCTTTTATGGTTCTATAACTAGTGGAGTGATTATATTTCTTAGTGCAGGGAAATCAGATCAAATGAACTATGCTTCTGGCATCATAACCATCTTTCTCTATTGTTGTTTGTTAAGTTACCAGAGCATTTGTTGACCATTTGAAGGAACAAAGACCTCCTTCCTATTCCTCATTGACTTCAGGAGCATCTTTTTGTAGTATTTAGAATTGATGGGTCTTGGGCAATATCAGTCTGCCTATAACTTCAATAACTATCTTTACAAAGTGGATCTTCCTCATAAGGGGCTGCAAGCTGTCTTTAATTAACAGCCATTCTTTCAGATTTTCCCTACTTCCTATCGACAAGCTGCCTATAGGATTGGGAGCAATTCATCAGTCCCTCCAGTCTGTTCTACCATAAAGGTAATTTATTGGTGGCAGCCCACCAACTTGCAATTAAAGGAGGCCCTTGAAAATTCATCAGACATATACACAGCCTACAACTCATCTGATATACATAATATACAAAGAAAGATCTCTGAATGATTACCTATAGGAGTTCCATCCATATTCAACTCGGCATTTTAACTGATGACTGATTCATTTTTTGGCAGAAAAGATAATGGGCGGGATTCTCCCGTTCCCGGCAGGGTGGGAGAATCCTCCACATCTTCAGGGGCTAGGCCGGCGCCGGAATGATTTGCGCTGCGCCGGATGGCGTGAAAGGTCTTTGAGGCCGCGCCAGCCGGGGCCGAAGGGAGTCCGCCGGCCGGCGCTGGTCCGCACATGCGCGGGAGCGTCAGCAGCTTCTGACGTCATCCCCACGCATGCGATGGGGAGGGGTTCATCTACGTGTCGGCGATCGCGGAGGCTGACACGGCAGGCGCGTAGGAAAAGAGTGCCCCCACAGCACAGGCCCGCCCGCGGATCGGTGGGCCCTGATCCCGGGCCAGGCCACCATGGGGCACCCCCTGGGGCCAGATCGCACCGCGCCCCCCTCCCCCCCCAGGACCCCGGAGCCCGCCCGCGCCGCCAGGTCCCACCGGTAAGGGATCTAATCTAATTTACACTGGCGGGACTGGCAAAGAACGGCGGGACTTTGGCCCATCGCCGGTCAGAGAAACGCCAAGGGGGCCGTTGTAAGTACCGCCGACCTGCGTGGCGTGATTCCCGCCCCTGCTGAATCTCCGGTGCTGGAGAATTTGGCGGCCGGCGGGGGCAGGATTCACGCTGCTCCCCCGGCGATTCTTCGACCCGGCGGGGGTCGGAGAATCCCGTCCAATGAGTGGGATTCTCCATCCCGCCAGCCCCATTTTCCAGCACAGCACGCCCCCACCAGCAGCAGGATCCATTGTTCCGGCAGTTGGCCAATGTGATTTCCCATTGTGGCCAACCCACGCCATCCGGAAACACGTGGCAGTGTGTGTGCTGCCGGTGAAGCAGAGGATCCTGCCGACGGAGAATCCCACAGAATATATTTGTCCATAGAGATGACTGGTAATTTCCTCGGAGTGGCAATGTCTGATGGGAGGAGGTGTGGGTTTCGGGTCATATGAACGGTGTGTCCTGCATAAGGCTTGGTCTCACTCTTTCAGAGTAACTATCAGGATAAACTGGCAGCACCATCCGAATTTAGCGATTTAAATCACTTCTGTCGATTGGTTCCCAGCCTAGCGCAAATGTCCAGAGGAAGTTAGCTCTTCTGGGCAATTGCCAGGTAAACCGTAATGTGGAAACTTCTGAGAGGGATTACCCAGTGCATCGTTGGGGTACCCCTAAATATGATTCTGGGGAATCAAGCCATTCCCACATGTAATGAAAGTTTTAATTATTTGTTTCCTGCACAAGTTTTAATATAAATGCATTTTGTTTCAAAACTGTCATTCTATCAATGGATACAATGATTTATGATCCACTAGAAACCTATTTATGCATTTTAATATCACGCAAAAATCATATTTGAAAATGTTCTAAATAAGCCCACATGTCATTGGGGCCTGGATGGGGCAGAGTTTGTAAGGAGCATCCAGGAGGGCTTCTTAAAACAATATGTGTACAGTCCAACTAGGGAAGGGGCTATACTGGACCTGGTATTGGGGAATGGGCCCGGCCAGGTGGTGGAAGTTTCAGTAGGGGAGCATTTCGGGAACAGTGACCACAATTCAGTAAGTTTTAAAGTGCTGGTGGACAAGGATAAGAGTGGTCCTAGGGTGAATGTGCTAAATTGGGGAAGGCCAATTATAACAATATTAGGCGGGAACTGAAAAAACTAGATTGGGGGTGGATGTTTGAGGGTAAATCAACATCTGACATGTGGAACGCTTTCAAATGTCAGTTGAAAGGAATTCAGCACTGGCATGTTCCTGTGTGGAAGAAGGATAAATATGGAAAATTTCAGGAACCTTGGATAACGAGAGATATTCTAGGCCTCGTCAAAAAGAAAAAGGCATTTGTCAGGGCCAGAAGGCTGGGAACAAACGAAGTCTGTGTGGAATATAAGGAAAGTAGGAAGGAACTTAAGCAAGGGGTCAAGAGGGCTTGAAGGGGCCACGAAAAGTAATTGGCAAACAGGGTTAGGGAAAATCGCAAGGCTTTTTACACGTACATAAAAAGCAAGAGGGTAGCCAGGGAAAGGGTTGGCCCACTGAAGGATACAGTAAGAAGTCTTACAACACCAGGTTAAAGTCCAACAGGTTTGTTTCAAACACGAGCTTTCGGAGCACGGCTCCTTCTTCAGGTGAATGGAAAGGCTTGTTCCAGAAATGTTTATATAGACACAGTCAGAGATGCCCCGGAATGCGAGCACCTGCAGGCAATCAAATCATCAAAGATGCAGAGAGAGAGGTAACTCCAGGTTAAAGAGGTGTGAATTGTCCCAAGCCAGTTCAGTCGGTAGGCCTCTGCAAGTCCAGGCTTGTTGGTGGGGGCCGAATGTAATGCGACATGAATCCCAGATCCCGGTTGAGTCCGCATTCATGCGTGCGGAACTTAGCTATAAGTTTTTGCTCAGCAATTTTGCGTTGTCGCGTCTCCTGAAGGCCTCCTTGTAGAATGCTGACCCGGAGATCAGAGGCTGAATGTCCTTGACTGCTGAAGTGTTCCCCAACTGGAAGGGAACAGTCCTGCCTGTTGATAGTTGCACGATGTCCGTTTATTCGTTGTCGCAGTGTCTGCATGGTCTCGCCAATGTACCACGCTTCGGGACATCCTTTCCTGCAGCGTATGAGGTAGACTACATTGGTCGAGTCGCACGAGTATGCGCCGCGTACCTGGTGGGTGGTGTTTCCACGTGTAATGGTGGTGTCCATGTCGATGATCTGGCATGTCTTGCAGAGATTACCCTGGCAGGGTTTTGTGGTGTTGTGGTTGCTGTTCTGAAGGCTGGGTAATTTGCTGCAAACAATGGTTTGTTTGAGGTTGCGCGGTTGTTTGAAGGCCAGTAGTGGGGGTGTGGGGATGACCTTGGCAAGATGTCCATCCTCGCTGATGATGTGTTGGAGGCTGCGAAGAAGATGTCGTAGTTTCTCCGCCCCAGGAAAGTACTGGACGACGAAGGGTACTCTGTCAGTGGTGTCCCGTGTTTGTCTTCTGAGGAGGTCGGTGCGGTTTTTTGCTGTGGCGCGGTGGAACTGTCGATCAATGAGTTGAGCGCCATATCCCGTTCGTACGAGGGCATCTTTCAGCATCTGTAGGTGTCTGTTGCGCTCCTCCTTGTCTGAGCAGATCCTGTGTATACGGAGGGCTTGTCCATAGGGGATGGCTTCTTTAATGTGTTTCGGGTGAAAGCTGGAGAAGTGGAGCATCGTGAGATTATCTGTGGGCTTGCGGTAAAGCGAGGTGCTGAGGTGACCGTCCACATCACTGAAGGATAGGCAAGGGAATCTATGTGTGGAGCCAGAGGAAATGGGTGAGGTATTAAATGAATACTTTGCATCAGTATTCACCAAAGATAAGGCATTGGTGGATGTTGAGTCTGGAGAAGGGTGTGCAGATGGCCTGGGTCACATTGAGATCCAAAAAGACGAGGTGTTGGGAGTCTTGAAAAATATTACGGTAGACAAGTCCCCAGGGCCGGATGGGATCTACCCCCGAATACTGAAGGAGACTAGAGAGGAAATTGCTGAGGCCTTGACAGAAATCTTTGGATCCTCACTGTCTTCAGGTGATCTCCCAGAGGACTGGAGAATAGCCAATGTTGTTCCTTTGTTTAAGAAGGGTAGCAAGGATAATCCAGGGAACTACAGGCCGGTGAGCCTTACATCAGTAGTAGGGAAATTACTGGAGAGAATTCTCCGAGACAGGATCTACTCCCACTTGGAAGCAAATGAATGTATTAGTGAGAGGCAGCATGGTTTTGTGAAGGTGAGGTCGTGTCTCACTAACTTGATAGAGTTTTTTGATGCAGGTAGGGCAGTGGATGTTGTTTATAGAGACTTCAGTAAGGCCTTTGACAAGGTCCCTCATGGTAGACTGGTACAAAAGGTGAAGTCACAAGGGATCACGGGTGAGCTGGCAAGGTGGATACAGAACTGGCTAGGTCATAGCAGGCAGAGAGTAGCAATGGAAGGGTGCTTTTCTAATTGGAGGGCTGTGACTAGTGGCGTTCCGCAGGGATCAGTGCTGGGACCTTTTCTGTTGGCAGTATGTATAAATGATTTGGAGAAAAATGTAACTGGTCTGATTAGTAATTTTGTAGACGACACAAAGGTTGGTGGATTTGCGGATAGCGATGAGGACTGTCAGAGGATACAGCAGGATTTAGATCATTTGGAGACTTGGGCGGAGAGATAGCAGATGGAGTTTAATCCGGACAAATGTGAGGTAATGCATTTTGAAAGGTCTAATGCAGGTAGGGAATATACAGTGAATGGTAGAACCCTTAATAGTATTGAAAGTCAGAGAGATCTAGGTGTACAGGTCCACAGGTCACTGAAAGGGCCAACACAGGTGGAGAAGGTAGTCAAGAAGGCATACGGCATGCTTGCCTTCATTGGACGGGGCATTGAGTATAAGAATTGGCAAGTCATATTGCAGCTGTATAGAACCTTATTTAGGCCACACTTGGATTTCATGTTCAATTTTGGTTGCCACATGACCAGAAGGCTTTAGAGAGGGTGCAGAAGAGATTTACCGGGATGTTGCCTGGTATGGAGGGCATTAGCTATGAGGAGCAGTTGATTAAACTCGGTTTCTTCTCACTGGAACGACGGAGGTTGAGGGGCGACCTGATAGAGGTCTACAAAATTATGAGGGGCATAGACAGATTGGATAGGCAGAGGCTTTTCCCCAGGATAGAGGGGTCAATTACGACATAGCATAGGTGTAAGGTGCGAGGGGCAAGGTTTAGGGGAGATGTACGAGGCAAGTTTTTTTACACAGAGGGTAGTGAGTGCCTGGAACTCACTGCCGGAGGACGTGGTGGAAGCAGGATGATACTGACATTTAAGGGGCATCTTGACAAATACATGAATAGGATGGAAATAGAGGGATACGGACCCAGAAGTGTAGAAGATTTTAGTTTAGACTGGGCAGCATGGTCGGCACGGGCTTGGAGGTCTGAAGGGCCTGTTCCTGTGCTGTACTTTTCTTTGTTCTTTGGAATTTAAAAGTCCTGAAGATGTTGGAGATCGTCAGAGTTGTTTCCTTTCAATAGTGTAAATAGGAAGTATCATGCGAAAATCAGTATGCTTCCCTCTCATGCTTAATGACTTACTGAAAAGAACTGAGCTGTAATTATGTTTTTGAATCTGCTTTCATTCAGTGACAGAAATTACCTCCTGTACTTGTCTGTTTTTCCTGTCACTTAACTGAATTCGTTCCTTCTGAAGAATCTATATATATATATATATATATACATATATGTGATCGTTTACAGAAATGCTTCGAGAACACAGTTTAAATTTTGTAATCAAGACTATTTTAAATGTGTGCATTAGGCACCCTGTCATTTGATTACAATTTTCTTTGTTTAAAAAGCTATGTTTCCAGGAATGATGGGCTGTAGTCCAAAAAGGATGTTGGATTTGCCCCTTGTTTCGTTGGAAATTTGCTAGAATTTTCTTGCATAGTCCTGGTTCAGTACAATCCAATAAAAGTAAGAACCATTACAGACTTTTTTTCATCTGCTTTCGTTGATGGAATAAGAACGATCCGTCCCTCCATGTTCACTTGATAGGAAAGGTCTTAGGGACAATAATTCTGGGAATCAAACTTGATCCACGACCGAACTTTCTCACATATATGGCTTCATTTACCAAACGATCATGCTGTACATTGTGAATAATGGCATGCTTTCTGATAATTTTTGACGTCTTCTACCCTCCATGCCAAATTTGGAAACATGAGGCTCAGTCTCGTTTTGAGCTGCCGTTTCATTAGCAGTTCTGCTGGTGGAACTCCCATAGTTGTATGAGGAGTAGTACGATAACTAAAGAAAAATTGTGGGATTTTGTTCTCCAAGGTTCCTCCAACAGTAATGTTCCGAAATATAGAAAATAAGAGCAGGAATAGGCTGCTTGGCCCTTTGAGCCTGCTCCATCATTCATTATGATCATGGCTGATTATCCAACTCAATAGCCTGTTCCTGCCTTCCCTCTAGACTTGAAAGTTAGGCCAGACTTGAAAGCTTGGACCGCTGTCTTGGATAGTCTGTTTAATACCATGTGGGAAAGCGCAGTTTTAATGTGTTTCTGGGGGCAGGCGCCTCCTTTATTGTCTTGACCTTGTCATCCATGGGGTGTAATCCTTGTGTATCTAATTGGTGCCCCAGGTAGGTCACCTCAGTGGTTGAAAAGTGCACTTCTCTTTCTTGTGGCCAACTCCAGCCTCCTGAAATATCCTTAACACCTCTTCCAGTTTGCTAGATGCTTCATGTCTGTTGATCCAGTTATTTTTTTAAATATAAATTTTGAGTCCCCAATTATTTTTTCCAATTAAGGGGCAATTTAACATGGCCAATCCACCTATCCTGCATATCTTTGGGTTGTGGAGGTGAAACCCGCGCCAACACGCGGAGAATGTGTAAACTCCACACGGACAGTGACCCAGGGCCGGGATTCGAAGCCGGGTCCTCAGCGCTGTAGGCATCAATGCTAACCACTGTGCCACCGTGCTGCCCCATTGATCCAGTTATAAGGGTATCATCAAGGTATACTACCATCTGTGGTAGCCCCTGTAACATACTCTCCATTGTCCTTTGGAATATTGCACATGCCAAAGACAGGTGTGTGTACTGCAATCGGCCTTTGTGTGTTTATCGTGACATGTCCCCAGGATTCGGCTTTGCTGGTGCACATGACACATCCAGCTTCATTTAAGATTAACCTCCTTCCAGCTTTGCATACGAATCTTCAATTCCTGGGATTGGATATGTATCCAGCTCAGCAGCTTGATGAACTGTTAATAATTGCCGCAAATGAGGATGGTCTTGTCTGGTTTCAATTCAAGGACTATTGGTGCTGCCCATTTCGAGAACTGAACTGCCTGGATAATGCCTAGTTCTTCCAATCTTTTTTAGTCAGTATCTACTTTCTCTCATAAGGCACATAGTCCTGTTTTTGCCCTAAAGAATCGGGGAGTTACCTTTGTATCGAGAGCCTCCAAAGTGGTTGCTTACGGTGCCATCTTGTTCCACGTTTCTGAGATTATCCTGCTGAGCTAGTCTAGATTCATAGAACATAGAACATTACAGCTCAGTACAGGCCCTTCGGTCCATGATGTTGCGCCGTCCTGTGAAACCCCTCTAAAGTCCCTCTACACTATTCCCTTATCGTCCATATGCCTATCAAATGACCATTTGAATGCGTTTAGTGTTGGCGAGTCCACTACTGTTGCAGGCAGGGCATTCCACGCCCTTGCTATTCTCTGAGTAAAGAACCTACCTCTGACATCTGTCCTATATCTATCTCCCCTCAATTTAAAGCTATGTCCCCTCGTGCTGGACATCACCATCCGAGGAAAAAGGCTCTCACTGTCCACCCTATCTAATCCTCTGATCATCTTGTATGCCTCAATTAAGTCACCTCTTAACCTTCTTCTCTCTAACGAAAACAGCCTCAAGTCCTTCAGCCTTTCCTCATATGATCTTCCCTCCATACCAGGCAACATTCTTGTAAATCTCCTCTGTACCCTTTCCAATGCTTCCACATCCTTCCTATAATGTGGCGACTAGAACTGCACGCAATACTCCAAATGCGGCCGCACCAGAGTTTTGTACAGCTGTAACATGACCTTATGGCTCCGAAACTCAATTCCTCTACCAATAAAAGCTAACACACCATACGCCTTCTTAACAACCCTCTCAACCTGGGTGGCAACTTTCAGGGATCTATGGATATGGACACCGAGATCTCTCTGCTCGTCCACACTACCAAGAATCTTACCATTAGACCAGTACTCTACCTTTCTGTTATTCCTTCCAAAATGAATCACCTCACACTTTTCTGCATTAAACTCCATTTGCCACCTGTCAGCCCAGCTCTGCAGCTTATCTATGTCCCTCTGTAACTTGTAACATCCTTCTGCACTGTCCACAACTCCACCGACTTTAGTGTCATCTGCAAATTTACTCACCCATCCTTCTACGCCCACCTCCAGGTCATTTATAAAAATTACAAACAGCAACGGCCCCAAAACAGATCCTTGTGGCACACCACTAGTAACTGGACACCAGTCAGAGCATTTCCCATCAACCACCACTCTTTGTCTTCTATCAGCTAGCCAATTTCTGTTCCAAACTGCTAAATCACCCTGAATCCCATGCCTCTGTATTTTCTGCAATAGCCTACCGTGGGGAACGTTATCAAACGCTTTACTGAAATCCATATACACCACATCAACTGCTTTACCCTCATCCACCTGTTTGGTCACCTTTTCGAAGAACTCAATGAGGTTTGTGAGGCACGACCTACCCTTCACAAAACCATGTTGACTATCTCTAATCAAATTATTCCTTTCCAGATGATTATACATCCTATCTCTTATAAACCTTTCCAAGACTTTCCCCACAACATAAGTAAGGCTCACTGGCAAATAGTTACCGGGGTTATCGCTACTCCCCTTCTTGTACAAGGGGACAACATTTGCTATCCTCCAGTCCTCTGGCACTATTCCTGTAGACAAAGATGACTTAAAGATCAAAGCCAAAGGCTCAGCAATCTCCTCCCTAGCTTCCCAGAGAATCCTAGGATAAATCCCATCCGGCCCAGGGGACTTATCTATTTTCACGCTTTCCAGAATCGCTAACACCTCCTCCTTATGAACCTCAAGCCTAGTAGCCTGTACCTCAGTATTCTCCTCGACAACTTTGTCTTTTTCCTGTGTGAATACTGACGTAAAATACTCATTTAGCACCTCTCCTATCTCCTCGGACTCTACGCACAACTTCCCACTACTGTCCTTGACTGGCCCTACTCTTACCTTAGTCATTCTTTTATTCCTGACATACCTATAGAAAGCTTTAGGGTTATATTTGATGCCAAAGACTTCTCATGTCCTCGCTTGGCTCTTCTTAGCTCTCTCTTTAGAGCCTTCCTAGCTAACTTGTAACTCTCAAGCAACCCAACTGAACCATCACATCTCATCTTCACATAAGCCTCCTTCTTCCTCTTGACAAGTGATTCAACTGCTTTAGTAACCCATGGTTCCCTCACTCGACCACTTCCTCCCTGCCTAACAGGTACATACTTATCAAGGACACGCAGTAGCTATTCCTTGAATATGCTCCACATTTCCATTGTGTCCATCCCCTGCAGTTTTCCTCTCCAGGCGATGCATCCTAAGTCTTGCCACATCGCATCATAATTGCCTTTCCCCCAGTAATAACTCTTGCCCTGCAGTTTATACCTATCCCTTTCCATCGCTACAGTAAACGTAATCGAATTGTGGTCACTATCACCAAAATGCTCACCTACCTCCAAATCTAACACCTGTCCTGGTTCATTACCCAGTACCAAATCCAATATGGCCTCGCCTCTTGTTGGCCTATCTATGTACTGCATCAGGAAACCCTCCTGCACACATTGGACAAAAACGGATCCATCTAAAGTACTCGAACTATAGTGTTTCCAGTCAATATTTGGAAAGTTAAAGTCCCCCATAACAACTACCCTGTTATTTTTGCTCCTATCCAGAATCATCTTTGCAACCCTTTCCTCTACATCTCTGGAACCTTTCGGAGGCCTATAGAAAAGCCCTAACAGGGTGACCTCTCCTTTCCTGTTTCTTAAGTCAGCCCATTCTACCTCAGTATTCGAGTCCTCATCAAATGTCCTCTCAGCCACCATAATACTGTCCTTGACTAACAATGCCACCCCTCCCCCTCTCTTACTACCTTCCCTGAACTTACTGAAATATCTAAACCCCGGCACCTGCAACAACCATTCCTCGCCCTGCTCTATCCATGTCTCCGAAATGGCCACAACATCGAAGTCCCAGGTACTAACTCATGCCGCAAGCTCACCCACCTTATTCCGGATGCTCCTGGCATTGAAGTAGACGCACTTTGGACCACCTTCCTTCCTGCCAGTACACTCCTGCAACTTTGAAACCTTACTCATGACCTCTCTACTCTCAGCTTCTGGCGCCCGTTTCACAATGGCAGCAAGCAGGTGTGTTTGCTGCCATGTTGAAACGGGCGTGAAGGCCCGGCCGCTCGGCCCATCGGCGTTGGAGAATCGCCGCTCGCCGTAAAAAACGGCGAGCATCGATTCGTGGCGTGGGTTGGGCATGGGGGGGGGGAGAATAGCGGGAGGGCGTGAAAAATGTCGGTAGGCCCTCCCACTATTCTCCCACCCGGCATGGGGGGCGGAGAATCGCGTCCACTGTCTTTGTTAAAAAGTGTTTTGGCTCATGGATGTTGTTAGGAAAGTTACTAAGGGTTACCTATAGAGTACTGTATCTTTTTGGGGGGTTCTCAGTGTTGGTCGTTGGTGAGATGTTTACTGTGGGTTTCTAAAATGTTAACTGGATTCATAGAATAAACAATGTTTTGCTTTAAAAATACTTTAGATCTTTGTTGCATCACACCTGAAAAGTGGGCCCTTGTGCTCCCCATAACCAAAACCTATTAAAAGTTGTGGATCAGGTAAACTCCGTGATATACTTTGGTGTTCTCTGAACCCTGGCCCATAACAACTTCTTGTTCACCTTTTTCACTCAATGCGGTATCTCCAGAAATCGACAAGTCGAAGTCATCAGATAATTCACCCATAGTTTTGGATGAGGTTGAATGTGCTTGTGCAATGTTCAATATTTCAAATTTTTAAATGTAAAATGACAAACTCTCTTTTTGACCAGCTTTATCCTCTTGCCTTGCCTTCAATTTTCTGCGATTTTTACAGCCAGATTGATAATGTCGCTTCATATTGCTGAAGAAACTGATCTTGTTTTAATGAAGTGTCTGAATGAGCAGACATTTGCAGCATAGCCAATCCTACATTTTTATCAGCTTCAATTCAATCTCTGCAAAAATTGGATTCTCCTTTTAACTACAAAACTGTGATTCTGGTTTTCAAACAACACTGACTCTACATTTCTCCTGTATATTCTCCCCTCACAAACAAACAAACAAACACTCCCTCCTCATGGATCTTGAACCCCATCACAAACTCTACCTCACTCCGAAATGCAACCTGGCCTTCACACACTCTCCTTCCCTGCAAGTCTGCACAGCACATCCTGATACTCTCCTACCCCTACACCTTCACACTCTTTCCCCACTCTATCCCGTCACAGTCTCCCCCATCCCTCACACTCTACCAGTCTCATAATCTCACTCACCCCGCTCGCCTGGTGTCTTCAAGCAGTCTCCTGCCTCACATGTCATCTCCTCATGGCTAAGACTTGATTCAGGGCCTCTGGTTCACGCCTCGCTCTTGCTGGCCAATTCTTGGGTCGAATTACAAACCTGCTATTCTTGCCTGCCAGTGGCTAATCTCGTCTCGTGGTGGCTTGATTTTGGTGCTTTACTGTTTCTGGCCTGCCCTGGTCAATGCTCGCCTCACCTCGTCTACTCAACGGCTGACCTCATCTTATGGTGGCTTGATTACAATGCCTTGTGCTTTGTTGTTGTGGCCTACCCTGATCAAGTTGCAAAGCTGCTTGTCACGCCTGCTCTGCTCGGTGGCTGACCTCACCTTGTGGTGGCTTTCGGCGCCTCGCTGTTGATGGTCTGCCCTGGTTCAATTGCAAACCTGCCCGCCTCGCCACATCCATTCGGTGGCTGACCTCAGCTCATGGTAGCTTTTGGTATCTCGCTGTTGCTGGCCTGCCCTCAGATCTGGGTCAAATCGCCTACTTGCTTCGCTTCCTGCTCCCCTCAGCGGCAGATCTCACCTCATGGTGGCTTTCGGTGCCTCACATCTCGCAGTTTCTGGCCTGCACTGAGTCGAGTCGAAAATTGCTTGCTCTTCATAAAATCAATAAAACCTCAGCAGCCTATGCCTCTGCCTTCTTGCCCAGTCGTCTCTCTTCGTCGCTCATGAACATTTTGTTAACCATTTGTCTGGTTCAGCCCAGTGTTTTCCTGGTCTTTCACACTCACCAATCAGAGTCTGATTTCGCTCTGCATTGCCTGCTGATAGGCTCAAAAACAAATGCAGAGTAATTGGGCTCTGATTGTATGGCAGTGCACCAGCTGGTGCTGGCGCCACCCCTACATCTGGGCCCTGTGCCTAGGTACAATGTATTTAATTGTAAATCTGCCTCTGCCCATCATTACTATTATTGGGAGCTGGGTACACCATTATCCATTGCTTACAGATACCAATGTGATACCTTTTATTTTTATTGCTTCTCCTGTATAAGTCTTTAAACTTCGCAGAAATGCTCCTCAATTTCAATGGTTGGACTCCCCCTCTTAGGTACTGAAAAGTCTGTTTGCCCATCACAGTGGCTGATGCCCCTGTATTCACTTCCATATTAAGAGGCTTCCCATTTACCTTGAGTGTTACTGTATTGGGTCTACCTTGCCTGTTTTTAGATTAAACTGAGAGTGAATACCTGGGGCTGGATTCAATGCCCCATCGTGCTACTTTTCTGCCTCAACCCACCGGCGGGATTCTCCATTCCGCTGGCCTGTCAATGGGGTTTCCCATTGCGGGGCAGCCCTACACCATCAGGAAACCCCCAGGTGCTGGCAAAATGGAGAATCCCGCCGGCGGAGAATCCCACCCCAGATTCCTGTGTGCTCGGTTCTTCCATATTGTATATTTGTAATATCTTGGTTGATTAATTACTTGGCGATCTTGACTTAGCTCTGCACTGATTTATCAAATGTGCTCTTTTGTGACAATAAAAATATTCAGCCTTCTTAAACCGTCATAATTTAGGAGTGTGTGGGTAGCAAGGTGGTGTAATGGTTAGCACTGATGTCTCACGGCGCTGAGGACCCGGGTTCGATCCCGGCCCCGGTTCATTGTCTGCGTGGAGTTCGGACATTCTCCCCGTGGCTATGTGGGTCTTACCCCCACAACTCAATGATGTGCAGGGTAGGTAGATTGGCGCTTAATTGGAAAATCTAAAATAAATTCAGGAGTGTGGTTGCCTCTATGTCGGTCACATTCCACTTGAAGCATTACTGACTAGCTGCCTATTCTGTACCTTTTTATTTTGTTGGTGGCTGAAATTGTTTCCTGCTTCACGGCTCCTTTGATGGTGTTTATATCATGGCTGACTGCAGGTTCCTGCCCAAACTGGTGAATGGTGCCACTTTGTGCATTCTGCAGCTCTTGTGCAGCTTTTTCAGTGCTTTCCATGGCAAGTGCTATCTCCATTGTTTTTTTTTAATTTCTGTCAAACTCTGCAAACCATCTGTGTTGAACAGTATTACTGTTCATGCAACAGACTAACCTATCCCGCAACATGTCATTTAGGGTTGCTCCAAAATTACAATACTCTGATAATTTCTTCAGTTCAGCAATGTGAGTCATGATCGATTTGCCTGCAGCTCTCACGCTCAAATTAAATATGAATCAATGGAGTATGACTGATGGCTGAGGTTGCAATTGAGACTTCACTAAATCCACAAGCTCACTAAATTATTTGAAGTCAGGTGTGCTTGGCAAAGTAAGACTCAAATGAAGCTATAGGTCAGGATTCTACAAACATTTAGAATTGGTTTGTGTCTAACATCCTCCCTATTTCAGTTGCTTGGAAATATTACCTAAGGTGCCCGACATATTGTGTCTTATCCTCAGTGGAGGAGTACAAAATATCTATTAACCCAAAGAGAGGCATTCTGGTGAGTACTATTTTTTTTAGGCTTTGATTAAACAGAATACTCACAGGTTTCGGGCCAGAGGCAGATGTCAGGATAATTTATCCTTGTCACCAGATGTAAAGATGAGCTTTCACACACTATTAGTGAACACAAAAGGGATTTATGAATCATAATTGTACAGCATCCTCATGGCTATAGCTAGCTCCCAAAATGTCTTCTTGCCTCTCTCACTATATGGTGATTCCACATTCCCAATTGGTCACATAGGCCATGTGACCATTACTCTGCTGTGTTGCCCTTAAAGAACATAGAATATACAATGCAGAAGTAGGCCATTCGGCCCATCGGGTCTGCACCGACTGACTTAAGTCCGCACTTCCACCCTATCCCCATAACCCAATGACCTCTCCTAACCATTTTGGACACTAAGGACAATTTAGCATAGCCAATCTACCTAACCTGCACGTCTTTGGACTGTGTGAGGAAACCAGAGCACCTGAAGGAAACCCACGCAGACACGGGGAGAACGTGCAGACAATGACCCAGCGGGGAATCAAACCTGGGACCCTGGTGCTGTGAAGCCACAGTGCTAACCACTGTGTTACCGTGCTGCCCCTAATCACCACAATAATTGAAGTTCTAAACCTAGATAAGAAAACAGAGCAAGAACAGGAACAGTTATCTCTTCAAGGCCTTTCCTAAAAGGAGTTTCTGCAAAGAGTACTAGAAAATCTATTTTTCTCCCTATTAAGGCCATGCTGATCTGAAGGGGCAATTACAATGCAATTCTATGTGAAGCTCAGCATGTACAATGTGAAATGAATGATAAAGCCTGAGCTGGCTCAAATGGGACAACAAACTCTAATTATCTACTTTGAGACACCAACTCCAGATTTAGCCTAGAATACATTAACCTTAG
This sequence comes from Scyliorhinus canicula, assembly GCF_902713615.1. Lineage (NCBI taxonomy): Eukaryota > Metazoa > Chordata > Chondrichthyes > Carcharhiniformes > Scyliorhinidae > Scyliorhinus > Scyliorhinus canicula. Next base: position 105,840,879 of record NC_052150.1, read on the forward strand.
AATACATTAACTCCAGCATATGTACAAAGTAAGGCATATTTAATCAATACTACAGTTGCATAACCTTACATAACACAACCTTAAATATTCATGTATCTAGATTTTTTAAAGGACTTAATTAATGTGATCAGCTAATTTGGCACAAATTGGAAATGGAAGCTTCTAATTCAAATGTCTGGTCATGCTATTCATTAGGCTGGATTTTTCAATGTTGAGGCCATGTTCCCACGCCGGCGTGGGAACAGTGGCGTTTTATGACAGAAAGAATGGCGTAAAATGGCCATCGATCCTCTGTTTGGCTGGGGGCTAGTATGAGGGCAACGTAGATCACCCGGCTCTAGCTGCCGATATGGCCCGGAGAATTCCCAGGTTCGTGGCCGCGCATGCACAGGGTGGCGGGCTGCAACGGCTGGTGCCGTGCAACATGGCGCCGGCCGCTCGCGGACTCAGCCTGCAAAACACTGACCCCAGCCCCTGGCAAAGTTCCCCCTGCCGGTGGATCAGCCCTCCCCCGACTGTGGTGGCACTGGACTGAGTCCGCAGCCACCACGCCGAGTTCATGGTGGATGAGATCACATGCGACCGACGCCGTTGAGATCTCGACCAGTCAGAGGCAGAGCATCGGGGGCCTTAGACAATGTCCTGAGGTCGTCTATACGGTGCGAGGCGTACTCGGAGAGTACGCCACTTTGGAGTGGGTGGAGCATCGCGAAAGCGGTGCGACCCCCAATTCGGTCGTGAACAGGGATTCTCTGGCCGTTTGCAGAACGTGATTTCGGCGACTGGAGAATTCCGCCCATTGTCATTGCCAAGTCAGCAATCAGGGCAATCTCCTCAGAGACAATTGCATAAACCAGGGTGTTGGAGCAGCTGGGGGTGGAAATAAGTGGTGTGTTGAGAGAATTGAGCCTCATCAGCATATTGCTAGAAAGATGTGGACACAAATTGGGAACCAGTTCCAAGGATTTGGATCGAATATCTCGACCAGCAATTAGGTAAGCTCTTGGAGGGAAGGACAAGTGAATGGGAGGGTTAAACATGGGCAGGCAGCAGCATTCGGGAATGCCGTCGTCTAGTTAAGTCTGGTCCACATAAAGGTAAGCTTTCAAAACTGTATTTACCTTGAGTACACATGCAGAATCAAAGTCTTGCTCTGCTGGTCACTAACTAATTTCACAAAATGTCCTCAAAGAAGTATTGGTCACCTCATTAATATACTAAAGAAATCTAACATGTTACTAAAGCCACGAAAGACATCTGACGTCAATATGTCGCATTGGATGTATTTCAGGCATTCTTGGGGCAGAGGACTTATTGGGCAATTCCTTTCCAGAATCAAGGGACAATGAGAATCAACTTCTGCCTTGTAATATCTTCCCATCCATCCTATCCAGAGAATGGTGTAGGACATGTTTGCTCCAGAACTCTATTTTTATTCTTAAAAGCAAGAGGTAGCAGACGAATACCTGTGCAGCTACTTATCCTTTTGTTGAAAACCAGCCTGCACTACATTGTTGTCCTACATTTTGCACTTTAGTAGCATCCATAATGTATCATCAGTTCGATGTAACTATCATCTTTTTTTTTAATTTAGAGTACCCAATTCATTTTTTCCAATTAAGGGGCAATTTAGCATGTTCAATCCACCTATCTTGCACATCTTTGGGTTGTGGGGGCAAAACCCACGCAAACACGGGGAGAATGTGCAAACTTCATACGGACAGTGACCCAGAGCTGGGATCGAACCTGGGGGGCGCGATTCTCCACGCCCGCGCGGCATCGGGAAGGCCGTCGTGAACTCGGCTGAGTTTCACAACGGCGTCGGAGGCTGCTCCTCGCACCCTATTCACCCCACCCCCCCAAGGAGGCTAGGAGCGGCGTTGTGAGAAACTCGGCCGCTGGGCCTTGACGCTTGTGTCCTGGTGGTCCTGGGTGCCGAGAATGACGCGACGGTGGCGCTTAAGTGACGTCAGCCACGCATGCGCAGGTTGTCCGGCTCCAACCCACTCATGCGCGGTTGCCGTCTTCCCCTCAGCTGCCCCGCAAGACGTGGCGGCTTGATCTTGCGGGGCGGCGGAGGGGAAAGAGTGCGTCTCTTGGAGACGCCGGCCCGACGGTCGGCGGGCACCGATCGCGGGCCAGTCCCCTCCCGAGCACGGCCGTGGTGCTCAATCCCCTCTCCGCCCCCCACAGGCCCCAAACTTACCTTTCGCACTATGTTCACGCCGGCAGCGACCTGGTGTGGTTGCCGCCGGCGTGAACAGGTCGGGAATGTCAGGCCGCTCGGCCCATCTGGGCCGGAGAATCGCCGGTCGCCGTGAAAAACGGCGAGTGGCGATTCCGCGACACGCCATTTTGAGGGGGGTGGGAGAATCGCAGGGGGTGCCAGGGCAGCATGTTGTGATTTACCCGGCCCTCCCGCAATTCTCCCACCCGGCATGGGGAGCAGAGAATCGCGCCCAGGACCTCGGCGCCGTGAGACTGCAGTACTACTACTGCACCACCGTGCTGCCCTTGTAACTATCAGCTTTGTTGGTTTTTGCCTTTGCCTGACCAATATTAATGACTTGGACGAATTGCCATGTTTGTGGGTGACACAAAAATAGATGGGAAGGCAAGTGGTGAAGATGACATAAAGGGTCTGCCGAGGGTTATCTGAGTGGGCAAGAACTTGGCAGATGGAATATTCGGATTTGGATTTATTGTCATATATACTGAGGTACAGTGAAAAGTATTGTTCTGCATACAGTCCAGACAGAACATTCCATACATGAAAAACAAAGGACATATGATAAAAACACAAAGGGCTGGATTCTTCCACCCCGCCCACCGCAAGATCGCCACAGGCGAGGCGCAGACAATGGAAACGTCCATTGACCTTGGGCGAGATTCGCCAGTCGCTATCAGGCGGGGCCGGGAATCCTGCTCAAAGTAAATACATAGACATTGGGTAAAGCATTCTGAGTGTAGTGCTAGTAGTAAAGAAGATGCAAGGAAAAGAGTGGGTCTCTATTGCCCATTCTTAGGTATTAACTGATTAGTGTCATATTCTGAACTCTGCCGAATTGTATGTTATACTATGGGGCAATCGATGAGGCATGTTAATCACTACTGTGATTTATTGAACTGAGAAGAACTATATTCACAGGCCAACATAGCTACCACACAGGTTTTGTTCCCAAGACTCCCAGGGTAACTTTAACCAAGCCGTAACAGCCAGATCTGCACCTAAGCATACGATAGGCTAACATTTGCACACTCTGCCCCATAGGCTCAGGGCCTGTCACGTGCCCACAAAGTATCACCCCTTAAAGGGGCCACACTACCACATAGTACTTTAAATTGAGGAGGAAATTTGCTGGAAATCAAACTGGTGTCCCCTGAAAATCATGCCAAGGTATCTCGGGCAGCACGGTAGCACGGTAGCATTGTGGATAGCACAATCGCTTCACAGCTCTAGGGTCCCAGGTTCGATTCCGGCTTGGGTCACTGTCTGTGCGGAGTCTGCACATCCTCCCCGTGTGTGCGTGGGTTTCCTCCGGGTGCTCCGGTTTCCTCCCACAGTCCAAAGATGTGCAGGTTAGGTGGATTGGCCATGATAAATTGCCCTTACTGTATAAAATTGCCCTTAGTGTTGGGTGGGGTTACTGGGTTATGGGGATAGGGTGGAGGTGTTGACCTTGGGTAGGATGCTCTTTCCAAGAGCCGGTGCAGACTCGATGGGCTGAATGGCCTCCTTCTGCACTGTAAATTCTATGTAAATCTATATGTAAATCTCAAGGTATGTCAATTATTTATAACCAAACTTTTAATACTAGGCCCAAATACAGTTCTCAAGTCTGTCACCATAATGTGCATCTGATTTGGATTAGTGTTGTAACTGCTGATTTGCAAATGTGTTCTGACTAATTAAGGCAATATTTAAGTTTATTCATATTGCAGTATTATCTTTCAGCATATCGATTAATGTTCTTTCAGTTTATTTCTTTGTTCTTTGAATCTCCTTGCACACTGTAACTGCTACACTAGCACCCAGGGCTAGTGTGCAGTCAACCCCAGCCCCACCTGATCCAGAGTCACAACACAAGTGAATTAACTAATAATTTTTTGAAAAATACCCAAAGCCTTTGGCCCTTGGCTGCCCAATAATTCCAGTCACTTTCATAATATAGACATCAGTATATAATGGTGCAGACACACACTGACAAACACACTGCAAGACCAATCAACACACACAACACAGCAGCCAATCACCAGTTAGGGCACGCTCACTATAAAGCCAGAGGGCACTAGTTTTCCTGCTCATTCGGGATGCAGCCTCTGAGAAGGACAGAGCTCGCAGCTTTTAGCACAGACCTTCACCATGTACTAACAGTTTAGACTGGTCAGGATAGGCATAGGTCTTCAGTTAATCTAACATAGTGTCGACCCACAGTGAAAATATGTTCAACAGTTCCTAGCTTAATAAAATAGTGTTGTATTATTACAAGTGTTGGTAGCCTGTCTATGTCACTGCTAAGGTAAACGCAGTCTCCACAGATCCAGAGTACCCAACACATCATGGTACCAGTACGTGATGTTAGTATTTATTAGACCTACCTTCAAGTGATCTGCCTTCGACCAGCAATCAGCCATCCTGCAAAATGGACATGTCTGCCCCCCACTGCCGCTCCGCATCACCGGCAACCTCGGTGCCAACTGGAAAATCTTCAAACAATGATTCCAGCTTTACCTTGAAGCCACAGACCTGGAAGCTGCTTCAGATGCCAGGAAGATCGCTCTCTTCCTCTCCACGGCCAGGGACCACGCCATCCACATCTTCAACTCTCTCACTTTTGCTGAAGGTGAAGACAAGTCAAAATTCAAGACGGTCCTCCTCAAATTTGACAGTCACTGCGACATCGAGGTAAATGAAAATTTCGAGTGCTATGTCTTCCAACAGCGTTTGCAGGGTAAGGATGAACCTTTTCAATCCTTTCTCACCCACCTTCACATCCTTGCGCAGTCCTGTAACTACGGGTCCACCTCCGACTCCAAGATGCATGACCAGATCGTTTTCGGTGTTCAGTCGGACCCCCTAGGCCAGCAGCTCCTCAAGGTTAAACAGCTCACCTTTGCGATTACCATCGAGACCTGCGTTCTGCATGAATACGCCACTAACCGATTCTCGCAAATTCAAGCGGCTGAAACGGCACGGCAAGGTCCCCACGAAGCAGAATGGGTGCAAGTAATCAAGCAACTCCAGGGCCTCAGCCTGGATGAGGGCGGCCATTTTGCGCGCTTTTCATGGCCTCCTGCGCATGCGCGCACTGAACGAGGGGACAGCGACGCCGAAGATCGCACTGCGCAGGTGCGCACCACGTACGACCACAACATGCATGCGCGGTGGTGCACCGAGCGTTCTGACATCACGACGTACGGCAAATGTGGCTCCACCCAATTAAAGCGGCAATGTCCTGCAAAATTCCCTATTCAAACTTTACTTTTAGTTTGAGGTCGTTATGGAATGCAGCACGTACAGCCTTTCTCGAACGAGTGAGAGAGCGAGAGAAGGTTCTTGTCTTTGCAGCCTGCAATGGTTTTCATACAGATGAATTTATTCAGGTTCTCTACAGCTACAAGAATATAGCACACCCAGCCTTTCTGGAGCAAATATAGAAGAGAGAGGGAGATCTTCTCCCTGTGCTTTCAGGAGTCAAACTGAAACTCCATGCGACACTGAAAATCATTCCACTGGGATAGGATCCAATCACCACTTGTTACCGGGTAGAATACGGCCTTTTTAGCTTTTTGATTGGCCAACAGCCAATCAATCAAGCTGAATCCCACACCACCTCTCTCTCTTTGGTGCTGAAACGGGTGGGGACTCCTGTTCAAATTAGTAGAGACTAGCAGAGTGTTCTCTCCTGTAACTTCAGAACGCGTTGACTTCAAGACACATTGGATCAAAATTAATAACAGCAAAATAAAAGAAAGGGGAAATAAGGGAACACTGTAGGGCAGCACGGTAGCATAGTGGTTAGCACAATTGCTTCACAGCTCCAGGGTCCCAGGTTTGTTTCCCAGCTTGGGTCACTGTCTGTGCAGAGTCGGCACGTTCTCCCCGTGTGTGCGTGGGTTTCCTCCAGGTGCTCTGATTTCCTCCCACAGTCCAAAGATGTGCAGGTTAGGGGGATTGGCCATGCTAAATTGCCCTCAGTGTCCAAAATTGCCCTTAGTGTTGGGTGGGGTTACTGGGTTATGGGGATAGGGTGGGGGTGTGGGCTTCGGTAGGGTGCTCTTTCCAAGAGCCGGTGCAGACTCGATGGGCCGAATGCCTCCTTCGGCACTGTAAATTCTATGAACAAACAGGAAGAACACTTACACTCTGTCATGTTGTAATATTACACATAGCGGAAATGTAATTTGGGCAGAATTTTCGCATTTTTGCGCAGAGCGGCACAGTGGGCGGAAAAAACGACATGGAAGCCACAGCTGCTGGTCATAGAAACAACAGCACGCAGGTGGAGTGCATTCAAGTCTGTAAAAGATTGGGGCTGGAATTCTACAATCCCGCGGCCAAGTTCTGATGCCGGCGTGAAAAGCGGCGTGGACCACTCTGGCATCAACGGTCCTCGATTGTCAGGTATGAACCCCTTCCTAGGGGGCTAGGTCGGCGCCGGAGTAGTCTCCGCTGCTCCAGATGGCACGGCTGGTGTGAGTCCGCACATGCGTGCCGCAGCCGGCACGGGTTCACCCATGCGCATGGGTTCCCATTTCCACGTCGGCCCCCAGGCAATATGGCGGAGCCCTACAGGAGTCCGGCGTGGAGGAACATAGGCCCCCACGAAACCAGCCCGCCCGCCGATCGGTAGGCCCCCCCCCAGTGTTGGATCCCCCCGCACCCTCCCCTCCAGGATGGCCCCCGCAGACAGAACTTCCAGGTCCCGCCGGGTGGGACCAGAGTAACCCACGCCGGTGGGACTCGGAGGGAACCCGGCCCATTGAGGCCCGGAGAATCACCGGGGGGGGGGCTTCCGATGGCCCCCGACTGGCGCGGCCCGATTCAATGGTCACCCAAGAATCAGCGCGGGAGAATCGGTGAGCCAGCATTGGGGCAGCACAGCGCGATTCTCGCACCCTCCCGGGGATTCTCCAACCCGCGCGGGGTCGGAGAATCCTGGCCTGTGGTGGTACTTTGAGAGAGCACCCCGATTTAAAAACATAAATGTAGAACACCCCTCTACGGAAAAGGCCCCCACTACAGGGCCCTCCCCCAATAGAACTCCCTCTTTTCTTGCACCATGGAACTGCCCCCACCCCAACACCAATACTGAGCTTCTTCAACCCCCCCCCATGGATTTCCACGCCCCTCTCCCCTCCATTACTGCCTCCCATTGCACTATCCCTAGCTCTCCTGGTACTGCCTGGGAATAACCCTCTCCCCCCTCAGAGGATGTACTTACCTGCATGCCTCTGGCAGGTCCTGGCAGATCCTGCTCCCCAAGGCACGCAATGGGGGGCCTGTCGTGATTCATGCCGCTATCATAATGGACAATCCAGTGGAGGGGGCGGGGTGAGACTATCAGGTGTAAAAGCCTGATAATTATTTGTAAGTATATGTCAGGATCCCCGTTCGTCATTGGCAAGAGATGGGGACAAACAGAACAGGAAATTCCGCTGTCGTTAAGCATGTTTTGGAACTCCAGCGGGATTTCAGGCTCCTGCTGCCGATCCCACCCCCCAAAAAAAAACAGGAGTGGAAAATCAACCCCCCTTATTTTTGGTGCAATAAGGGGGCGATTCTCCGCAAATGCAGAGAGTCATAAAGGCTGCCGTGAAACCGGCCGTGTTTCACGGCAGCCTCCACGCCCCCTACCGGGACCCGATTCACCCCCCCAGTCAGGGCTAGCATCACGGCCCCGGGAAGAACGGCAGCGCGGGCTTAGCAAATGTTCGCTAAGCCCGGCCGTCAAGACTCATGGCGGCTGACGGACACGATGACATCAGCCGCGCATGCGCGGGTTGGACGGCTCCAACCCGCGCATGCGCGGATGACGTCATCGCGCATATGCGGCAAACCCGCGCATGCGCGGTCCATCATGCCCCTCAGCCGCCCCGCGGACTGATCCTGCGGGGCGGCGGAGGAACAAAGAGTGTGCGGGAATCGGACCCGCTTACCCGGTGCCCACCGATCGTGAGCCCATGCCACCCTTGGCACGGCCGTGGTGCGGCCGTGCCAATCGGTGGCATGGTTGTGCAGAACGGTACTTTGCAGCCGTTTTCACGAACTGTGATAGCAGGTGTGTTTAAATTCGTGAAAACGGCCGTAAAGGCCTGGGAAATCGGCCCATCGGATAGGGTAGAATCACTGCTCGCCATAAAAAAACGGCGAGCAGCGATTCGTGCCGTGGGGCGGCCGTGGGGGGGGGGGGGGGGGGGGAGAATGGGGGGGGGTCGGGAAAAATGTCGGGAAGGCCCTCCCGCTATTCTCTGACCCGTCGTGGGGGGCGGAGAATCGCGCGAGTATCTTGCTCATAAATAGTTGAATAGCTACAACACATTACCATACAAATATAATAGAAGCAATATAGTTGAAAATAACTAAAACACATTCATCTTCAATATCCTGCATATTTCTTCTGGAATAATATTGCAGTATAACAGATATGTTGTCAACAATCCATGCTGCAAAGCAAACACTTCATCATAAATCTGGTATATATGTTTATGCGTGCACCCAGAATTATGTACAGAATCATTTCGTTGGTGAAATTTGAATATGCATTGACTAACCTTGACCACTCATGTGAAGTCATTGAACATTTTTCTGGACAGCAGCCAGGCCCTCAGGGATATGCTACTGACATTGATCTGCATGATGTCTGCTCCCATTACCTTCTCAGAGTTTGTCTTGAGGGCCTCCTGGCCCCGATGGGCAGAGGACCTCTCTCCTGTCAACCATCTGCACCGGTGCTACGGCGAAAAACTTCTGGTCCAGTCTCTGCAATGTTGTGCCATTGCTGTGTCTTTCTTGTGCAATGAGTTTAGCACCTGCCAAACTGCACATTCTCTTTCTGAGATGAAGGATTAATTTAAGTAGGGCTGCAAACTCTAATGAGTTTGTAGCCCTACTCAGACACGCAGCCACTCAGCCGTGCATTCGATAGTGACTGCATGCTGCAATCATGTAAATAGGCCGACAGTTTGAAGTTCATGTACTCCCTGCATCAGAGGGAATAGGCATGGGTTAATTGCACATCAAGATCCTTGTATTGGTTTTCATCATAAATGTTGAGAGACAAATACTGTTTGGTCTGTTCCAATTAATGAGGTGTAAGGTTGCATTGCAAACTGCACCATCCTTTGTATCTGTGGCTGAAAACAAATAAGAATGATTAAAGAGATACTCTGAAATCTTGGGAATTATACATATTCCACAACAATTCCTTTGTTGTATTCAAACTTTTTTTTAGTTTTAAATGGAACGGCAATAGAAATTAACTACTTCACACTTTCTAAGATAATGGGCCTGGTCATTAGAAAACCTATTTGCTCTGAAGCAGATTGTAAAATAGTCACTTCAGATATATAACAATTGAGTAAAACTACAATATTGTTAACTATCTGCTCTGTAAGTAAAGATGTATCATCCTTTGAAGGTAGGATTGCCGGTTAGCTTCTTGAAGTTAATGGAAATGAAAATTGGACTGTGTGGATAATGGACAATGGATTGATTTCCCACCACCACCAAAGTTGAAAATTAGCCACTGAGCCTGCATCAACGCATAATACTTTAGTCAAATTTAATTTGCGTTCCTTTCTCACTTTTAAAAAACACACTGTAACATATCATGTTGAGCCTCATTCATATCTGGGACTTAACAATACGTGCAATCATAGTGAGCAGGCCTCAAACCTGGGAGTGGGCACTTTCTAACTACTCTTCCCACTGTCAAAGTCCCCGAAACAAATGGAAATTAATCAAATTTGGGCTGAAGGGTGGGTCTCCAGCCTGTGGGACCAAAGTGAGTGTGCAATCTGCCCAATGAGTGACGGAGGGAGGGATGTCCAGTGTCCAAGTAATTGGCCGTGACTCAGAAGCACATCTTTTAAAGTATATATATTTTATTCAAACAAGATGTTCATTATAACAAACCATGATAGCAAACCCAACAACAATACAACCAACTCCAACCAGTTCCCCAAGTGGACCCACCCAGTCCCCAAATTCCCTCACCCCCCATAAAGAAATCAAAACCTGAACAAACCCTTAACCCAACTACAAAGACAAACCCTCCCTCCCTCCTCTCCCAACAGCTGACGGTAACCAGTTCCCAGAAAAAGGAGATGAAAGGCTGCCACCTCAAGGAGAAGCTTTCCACCGACCCTGTCATGATATATTTAACCTTCTCTAGATGCAAAAATTCCATCCGGTCCCTCAACTAAGTCAATGCCTTAGGCAGCACCCGGGTCTTCCACCCAAGCAGAACTCGCCTCCAGGCTAAAAACAACACCCCCATCTCCGCACAGGTTGCAGACATCCCCTTTCTCTGCCCCCTTTAACTAGCTATGCTGCTAGCTATCCTGCAGAGGGTAAAAATCAAAGCAAACACAACAATATATCAACGATGACCCCCCTCCCAAACCAACCAAGCAGACATTGTGAGAACATGCAAACTCCACACAGACATTCACCCAAAGCCGGAATTCAACCCAGTCATGGCGCTGTGAGGCAGCAGTGCTAACCACTGTGCCACCATACCCTCCCCTTTTTTAGGAGAATTGTTAGAGTTTTTAAGAGAACTCGGGGGGCTAAATAGATTCTTCTGCACCTCAGTTGATGAATCATGATGGTCTGCCATCCTCATGCACCACCAATGCATCCTGGGCCTCTCGATTTGTCCTTCTTTCTCTCACTCTCAATCTTCTCCTCCTCTGCGTCCTCCTCCACTTTACTACACTGGGGGACGTGTCTCCCACAGCGACAACTACTCCCTTGTTTTCCCTTGTAAGAAGGCTAATGTGCTGGTGAGGGTCAAAAATGAATCAGCAGGAAGAACAAGGCCTCGAAATAAGAGAAATGTGAAATGGAAACTCTGCTTTATTTTTTGAAAGCACTACCAGAAGTCAGAGCAGCCTGAACTGCTGAGTTCAAACCCATGACTTAGCTGGAGAGTTTAAACCCACCCTAGCAAGCTAACTGTCAAAAAAAAGAGAAACCCACCTGCTGTGAACACATGCTCCAAGCGTTTTATTGCTTACATTGCATATTATTGTAGCCAACTGGGACAATAATGAGCTTAAATATCCCATTTGTTTAAAATTGAACAACACAGCTGGGCCCTAGCCCCGCCCGGCTGTTGTATTATTTGGGATGGTTGTGATGAATGCAACCTGACATCATTTTGCCCAATCATATATTGGGATGGGTACATAACACTCCTGTTTCTGCACTGTATTATTCAGCCCTTGATTTGTAGCGCCTCTAATTGTCAAATAATATAGAATTAGGAACACCGCAGGTTAAAGGTGCTGATCAACGTGACACATTTGCACATACTCCATTGAGTGCATTGAAACCTCAAATACTGGAGGGGAAGGAGGTCTGAGGCAAGGAAAAGCTAAGGTACCTTTGAGAGGACATCTTTTTCAAGGAACTGGTTGCCATCAGCTGCAAGCTCCTTATGAAGCCTCTTCTCTATTTTAGTCAGCTACAAGCCAGAGACTTCCATACTTCAGCTGGGATATTTGTCCCTTCAGGGATGCTGTCATTCTGTTGGTAAGGATCACAGCTTGCGTGCGTGTCACTGTGAACTAGATAGACAATGGTCAAGGATTTACAAGGCAGCCAAATATGAGAAGGATACCCAATAAGCGCTTTGGGCAAGTACTGGCATAGGTTGGCATAGACGGGACATAAGGAGTATACGGTGCAAAGAGGCAGGCCTTCTGCCTCGCCCACCTCTGCAACAGGCTGCCTTTGCACTCGTTGCTGTGTTGCTCATCCTAACTGCTATTTCAGTCCACCCCCCAACTCCCCCGACTGAAAATTTAACCGACAAGCAGATATTTTTAAAGGTTGGGTTTACAATGCCAGGAAATCTGCCAACTCTGCGCACCGGACCCAGGAAAGAAAATCTGGGCTTCTGTCTTTGATGGCCTCCTCAATCCATTCCCCGACCCTAAGCAGCATTGCCGAAACCTTGTGACAGTTAAATAACAATGACTGGAGCAGATAAAATCCATGCTGAAACTCCAGGAGATATACTCCTGGAACAGCTGTGGGCCCTCATATCCCTCACATGGGAAGAGGGAAGAGGAGTGCATGCTGGGGGATAGTTGGGAGGACAAGCCCATTAGATTGAACTCCTGCATGGCTCTTGGTGAACTAGTACATTGATTTCTGGATATGCTAATTCTCTACTCCAGAGGACTGTGGATGGACAGATTTAGGAACTCTCATCGGATCAAGGGAAATGGGGAACAAGTGGGAAAGTGGATCAGAAGTGGAAGATCTGACATAATGATAGTAAATGGCAGAGCAGATTCAAGGGACCATATGGTCTCCGTCTGTTCCTATTTCTCACGTTCTGCTGCTTTAACTTCCAGCCACTTTACGGGCACGATCATACATCCTCAACGCGCCTGACTTGGTGACGTAACAAGGTCAGTAAATCTAACGAAAAGCCTCTCGTAAGATTTACAGCGCTTGGGACGTCTCACGAGATCTAATGAGATCTCTTAGAGGTCGCGATCTGGATCTCACCCTCACTGGGGACCTTGCTATAGTGCCATTTCACACTGGTTTCCACAATCGTGGACCAGGCATAACAGTACTTGGGGGGTCTCCCAAGTGCTCAGAGGCTGCCAGGTGGCCATGCTCTGGGAAGGGCGGTAGTCTGGCACCCTTATGCCACCTGGGCACCTTCGTATTACCACCCTGGCACACTTGAAGTGCCACCCCGGCACTGCCAGAGTTCCCAGATGACACTGCCAGGCTGGCTGGGGCACTGCCAGTGTTCCAGGCTGGCAGTGCCAAGGTGCCTGGATGTCTGTTTGCCTGCGCGGGGGATCGGGCGCTGGGGTGCCCTGCCCATTTGAGGTGGGATAAGGGGAGGTGCTTGAGGACCCCCTAATCAGTAAATTGGGTCTTTGGGGGGTTCTGGAGACCATAGTGAGGGGGAGGAGAGGTGTCAGTGCAAAAAATGAAGCTAAGTGCAGCATCGGCGAGGCATTCCTCACTGAGGCCCAGAAAGAAATAGAGTTCCGTTTAATAGAGGGTTCGTTCTCGGTGCTGTAGACACCAAGAAACACCCCACTAAATGCTGTCCATAACAGGACTCTGTTTCTTTTTCATTAAATTGAAAATGAAAAATGAAATGAAAATTGCTTATTGTCACGAGTAGGCTTCAATGAAGTTACTGTGAAAAGCCCATAGTCGCCACATTCCAGCGCCTGTCCGGGGAGGCTGATACGGGAATCGAACCGTGCTGCTGGTCTGCTTGGTCTGCTTTAAAAGCCAGCGATTTAGCCGAGTGAGCTAAACCAGCCCCTTAAAACGTAGCTAGCAGAGAATAGTTTTGATCCATCGACCTGTGTTTTGAGCCCAGCATGCTTCATCTGCGCCACTCTGCTCTCGAAAATTGCATCTGACTTGTCAGGTGCTGGAGCAGGACAATTACACAAGGTTCCTATAGCCAGCGTAGTACCTTTTTAAAATTTTAACATGATAATAAGGCTTCTGAATACTTTAGACAAGGCCAGGATCGCACCTCTCCAGCATAGCAGCTGGCACACCTCCAGTGTAGGGTGGGCATGTGCATGCTGCCCACATTTATGGACATATAAATATCTGTTTCAAACCTCCAGAGCAGGCAGGCTAATTTCTCGGCTCATGTTCTTGGTGCACCATGTATCCACGAGCCTTCTAGCCTTACATGCCCTTTGTGATATAGGCTTGAGCCTACCTTGTGTTCCCATCTTCAGTGGCAGATCCTATGGTTATAATGACTCTGCATTCTGAAATTCCCTTCTCAATACCTTCCACTTTCAAATGTCTCCTGAAAACCTGGGTTGGATTTGCCTCCACATTGGTTTGTGTTGAAATTGCGTATATGGAGTGATGAGGCCTAAAATGCCTGATCACAATTTCTGACCTCCCATCCCTGGCTTCACATTTCTCTTCCAGCCACTGCATAACAATGATGCTGAGGGGGCAGTGACATATTTTCAACCCTACCACTCCTGCTACCACCACCTCTTGATCCACCCATTGGAATATGGTGATGGATCACAGGAAATGGTGGTAATTAACCTCCTATCCCTCCATTCTATCTCTAATATTAATCTACAGAAGGTCCCAGTCTCTGCCAAAGCCACCGTGGGCCTTGGTTTCTGGACTCTAGGGTGATTATACTCTTTTAAGATCCTTCTTTGTTTTGCTGCTGCTGTGGCAACGTCCCAATGCAGCCTCATCAATGTTCCTTCCTTCGCACTGGCAGCCTCCTGCTGGGAGTCTGACAAGCATACTTAATGAACCTCATTCTACGAAAATAGCTTGGGACAGGAGTGATTGCAGAAGAATGGACAGAAATCCCACCCCCAGAACTGCCCATTGCACCCACAGAGTGAAAAACCGCTCCACAAACCACACCTTCCGTTACACTGTCTGACTCTAACCAATTCCTAGCTGCCCGTTTCCTTCCTATGTGGATTGCCATAGGATATTTTTCTGCTTTAAAGGTGTTTGAAAGCAAATGCAAGTTATTACTGAATGAAATGCTTATTACAAATAATAAATTATTGAAAATGAGAAAAGAAAAGCTCTTTTGTTACTCAGTGAGCTCACATTCGAAACGTAACAGTTCGTGAAAATTTAGATTGTTTTTAAAGGTAGTATTTTGCATGACGTATTGTGCAGTAGACTTTGAGGAACAATTACTTCTGATTATTTAATGTGCATTATAGAACACTCTTGAAACCTTCAGGAATGGCATAGCAACCTAATAGCTACTACTATTGTCATACTGTTCTTAAATTGTCATTGATATTGTGCCGAAGTCTCTGGTCCTGCCTGCAGTAGGAATCATGGCGGATGGGGACACTTTTATTTGGTGGGTGGAAAATGTGCTTCCCGGTTGTGTGATAAAGTGTTGGAATTTTATACTCCTGATTTTCAATTTGGGTTAAAGGAGGGTTGAGTTTCTCGTCAAACAATGGCAGGAAGCCCATATTCATGCAGCAGTATCTCAAGCTCATTAAAAGACCACCTTTCTGGAATTAAGCTCCCTGCAAGTGGCAATTTAGAGCATTCCATTTTACCATTGTATAAAAGGAGTGTGCACCTGGTGAGCATCACCTCTTTCATGACTTTGAGGTCTGTAGATGCTGCTTTCACCTTCTTGGGAACCTTGTATAACTTCATTCAAGTGCCATTAGCAAATGTTGCACCAAGGCTGAACAAGGGTGCCAGGCAAAGTCTGAAAGGTGCAGGGTAGACTGGAAAGATGGAGCGAAGGCTGTGCAAGGGAGACAGGCTTATAAGGAAATGGTGGGAAGTGTCCAAGGAAGTTAGGAGAGTGTCTTGGGGGCAGGGTCGATGGTGTTGATGGTGGATCCTTGGGGGACAAATTAGGGTACTGGTGGCAGGAGGGTGCAGTCAGAAAGGGGAGAGGGATGTGATAACGTGCCAAATCCAGTGTGAGACTCTGGTAGGTGAAGGTCTGATTGAGTGGGTTATGGAGGGGGACATGATAGATGGCTCAGATAACGGAGAGGGACAGGGTCAGGGTGGTCATGGGGATGTTTATGGGTGTCAGCTCTGAAGGAGGAATGGATCAAGATAGAGCCAAGGTAATGGGGAGAGGTCCAATGGTGATAATGGTGAGAGGAATGGAGCTAAGTGTTATGGGGAGAAGTTGGTGGGTCACAGGGGAACAGTGGAAGGTGATGAAGTGAGTATGAAAGGTGATGCACACCATTCTTCCAAAATGACCTTTACCACACAGTTAGTCACTCAGTGATATCCCTCACCATTGGAGGACAATCTTTTTAGGTGGGTGGAGTTCAAGTCTGGGAGCGAATGCCTCCAAGGGGCATAGCTGGTGAACAACGGCCAACCTGCGACTCAAAACCTCCATCCTCCTAAGTGAATGGTCTTGGTTGATAAGGGATCATGCAATTAGTCTTTTTAAGCTGCCAAGGCAATGGACTTTCTGTAAAGTTTCATGGGTAATGGCGACAAGTGCAAAAGTGTCCACATGAGACCTCTTGCACATGGCTCTCTTTACCCTGGTCAATGAGCATTGTTTCCATGTGCAGTTATGTATGAATGGGAGGAACACATCTCTGGGCATCCAGAATGTCCTTTACCTGGAAGGGTTGGGATGGTGATGCCTGGACAGAGGTGAAAGGATTAGCACTGGCCTGCTGGCTTTGAGATGGAGGGAAACCTAGAAAGGACGTGCTCAATAAATGTATGACTTCAATTTGTTCACACATCCACTGAGTTGTTAATGCAGGCTGCATGCAACACTGCCTTGGTAATGGCAGATGAGGAAAAGGAGGGCTCATCACAGGTTGGCCCAGGAGCAGCAACAGTTTTAGCAACAAAAGGCACCGGGACCTCTCATTTCAAGATCAGGCGAATGTGGACAAATGCATTGGCGTCCATTGGCCCAATCATGGTTCTATCACAGGCAGTGCTCTTATCTGGAAATGAATGAAAGGCAATGCTGAAAGTGCCCACACATGTGCTGGGATGTGGTTTCTCATATCTGCAAACTTCTCAAGTACAAACTGAGGCTGCAAGGTGTAGTGCAGAGCTTCTGGCCTTCAATGAGTGAAAGTCTGTCCAGGATCGCTTTGAAAATGCGCCACGATCTTCAACCCCGTGACGTAAGTTCGGGGCGAGCGGGAAATCATCCAGCCGATACAAGATTCACTGAGCTCCTCACTCATGCATAATTAACGAGCTGAAAAGCAGAAGATCTCATGTGTTTTCCCGCCTACCACCCAGCAGGTATCACGTTGACTCTTCCCATGCCTACCATTGGACTTAGTCTCCAGAATGGAAAATTACACCCATTATTTCACTCCACAATTGATGATTGCAGGTGGCTTTTCTGAGAAATAAGAAAATTGTCCGTTCATATAGCATATTTCACAATCTTAGGCCATCCCAAACCATTTTATGGACAACATAGTCTTTTGTACATTCTATTGCAATGTAGAGGGATGTTTTTTCTGAATATGTTGAATTAGGTGTGATGGCTTGTGTCATTTTCAATAAAAGATAAGTAGAGTCACAACAGTTTATACCACAGGAGTAAAAGGTGCGTATCGGTCAAAAATCGACTCTGATTGACTGAGGTACTGCCATGTAGAAAGCAACGGGGTGATATAGGCTCCCGAGCTCCTAGGTAATTCAAAAATAATGCAAGGCTTGAACATATTCCTTTTGTTTGCAGCAATGGGTCCCTGCGTATGAATGTATGTCACTTCTAGCTGGTGCAACTTAGTCATTTATGAGCTCTCCAGTCGTATAAATGATTATGATCTTCTGAAATGTCATATTCATATGCTTGTCCTGGTGGGTGCAGGCTGAAAATCCTCAGCAACATGTCTCTCTGTTCAGCAATAGTTAAATTATTTTGTTCTTGCTGAACAAGGATGGCTATGGAAACTGATTGCAATGCTTTACAAGCCTTGTCTCTACATTGTATTATAACTTCATAAGACAGCAGCTTCTGCCCCAAGCAGCCATACGTGTTACTTTATGTGAAAGTCACCATTAGTCCCAAATGACCTCAGGCTGCTTTCCCCTTTGAGGGGAAGAGCTGACTGGTGGTGATTTAACTTAAAGGTCTCCACACCTCAGGCAAGGGACAAGATTGAGAAGCAGGGCTTTCAGGTTAACCTCAGCCGGTTCGGGAATTGAACCTGCACTGTTGGCATTACCTCTCCATCACAAACCAGCCAACTGGGCTAACTGACATCCCTACTTTATGTAGGGCTTGTAGAAAGAAGTGTTTATTATTATTTCAGATATAGCGAACAAAGTGCCAACTGCTACAACTCAATACTTACTGCAGTATTGAAGCAGCGATAATAAATGATTTATCTGTGTACATGAAGTAATATATGATGGACAAAATAGGACAAAAGTAGACCATTCAGCACCTCAAACATATTCAATTAGACAATGGCTGATGTGCAGCTCAACTATATTCAGCTGTCTTTTATCAATAGCTCTTATTATCCGTGCCACATGAAAAGCTATCAACCTGAACATTGAACGTGTTAATTGACCCAACATTCACATGGAGATTGAGATTTTCACTACTCTTTTTGTGCAAAAATGCTTATTGATTTCCCAATTTTAATTTTAAGAAAATGCCTTTTTGTTCAAGACTCCCTAAACTGAGGCTGCAAGGTGACCAGGGATGGGAACTGAATGTCCCAGGGTATTCAGTATTTAGGAAGGACAGAGAATAAAAAAGGTGGTGGTGTGGCAGTGCTGGTTAATGAGGAAATTAATGCAATTGTGAGGAAGGATATTAGCTCTGACAATGTGGAATCTGTATAGGTAGAGCTGAGAAACACAAAGGGGCAAAAAACATGAGTGGGCATCCAAAACGGTGTGCTGTTAGGTAATTTGGACATTCTGAATTCTCCTTCTGTATACGCGAACAGGCGCCGGAATGTGGCGACAAGGGGCTTTTCACAATAACTTCATTGCAGTATTAATGTAAGCCTACTTCTGACATAAAGATTATTATTATTATTTTAGAGACCCCTAAACTGCAGTGGTGATGTTGGGAATGGCATTAAACATGAAATTAGAGACACATGTGATAAAGGAACATCTGTAATTATGGGTGATTTTAATCTGCATATAGATTGGGCAAATCAATCTAATCACAATACCATAGAGGAGGAATTCCTGGAGTGTATATGGGATGGTATTCTGGACCAATACGTTGGAGAACAAACTGGAGAGCAGGCCATCCTAGACTGGGTACTGTGTAATGAGAATGGAATCATTGGCAATCTAGTTGTGCGAGATCCCTTGGGGATGAGCGACTATAATATGCGAGAATGTTTCATCAAGGTGGAGAGTGAAGTTGTTGATTCTAAAACTCAGCTCCTAAATCTTAATAAAAAAGACTACAATGATAAGAGGCTTAAGTTGGCATTGATCAATTGTGGAATGTTACTTAAAGGGATGACAGTGGATGGGCAATGGCAAACATTCAAGGTGTGCATGGGGGAACTGCAACAATTGTTTAATCCCTTCTGACACAAAAGTAAAACAGGAAAGGTGGCCAACCCATAGCTTACAAAAGAAATTAGAGATAGTATCAGATCCAAGGAAGAAGCATACAAATTGTTGAAGAAAACAATCAACAGGTCTGACGATTGGGATTCTGCAAAGAAGGACCAAGGGTCCTTAAGAAAAAGAAAATACAGTATGAGAGTAAGATTGCAGGGAACATAAAAACTACTGTAAAATGGTTCTATAGGTACGTGAAGAGAAAATACAGTATGAGAGTAAGATTGCAGGGAACATAAAAACTATTGTAAAATGGTTCTATAGGTACGTGAAGAGAAAAAGATTGGTGAAGACAGTGGGTGGCATGTGGCGCAGTGGCCAGCACTGGGACTACGGCGCTGAGGACCCGGGTCTGAAACCCGATCCCAGCTCTGGGTCACTGTCCGTGTGGAATTTGCACATTCTCCCCATGTCTGTGTGGGTTTCACCCCCAAAATCCAAAGATGTGCAGAGTAGGTGGATTGGCTGTGCTAAATTGCCCCTTATTTGGAAAAAAAATAATTGGGTACTCTAAATTTGTTTAAAAAAAGATTGGTGAAGACAAATGTAGGTCCCTAGTAGTCAGAAACAGGAGAATGTATAATAGGGGACAAAGAAATGGCTGAGCAACTAAACATATACTTTGGTTCTGTCTTCACAAATGAGAACAGAAATAAGACAACAGAAATGTCGGGGAATGCAGGGTTTAATGAGAGGGAGGAACTGAAGGTGATCAATATGAGCAGAGAAATGGTGTTGGGGAAATTGATGGGATTGAAGACTGATAAATCCCAGGGTACTTAAGGAAGTGGCTTGAAAAATAGTGAATGCATTGGTGGTCATCTCTAGGATTCTATAGACTCTGGAACAGTTCCTTCAGAATGGTACCTAACTATTTAAAAAGGGAGGTAGAGAGAAAACTGGGAATTATAGCCCAGTAAGTCTGACATCAGTAGTGGGGAAAATTCTAGAGTCCATTACCAAGGATTTTATAGCAGAGCACTCAGAAAATAGTGGCAAGATCAGACAGTCGGCATGGATTTATGAAAGGGATATCATGCTAGTCAAATCTACTGGAATTCTTCGAGGATGTAATTAATAGAGTTGACGAGGAAGAACCAGTAGATGTGGAATATTTGGACTTTCAGAAGGCTTTTGACAAAGTCTCACATAAGAGATTAGTGTGTAAAATTAAACTGCATAGGATTAGGTGTAGTGTATTGAGATGGATAGAAAACTGGTTGGCAGACAGAAAACAAAGAGTAGGAATTAACAGGTCTTTTCAAACTGACAGGCAGTGACTAGTGGGGTACCAAAGGGATTGGTATGAGCTAATCACAGTAGGTACTAATGATTTAGATGAAGGAACAAAATGTAATATCTCCAAATTTGCAGATGACACCAAGTTGGATGGGAGGGTGTGCTGTGAGGAGGATGCAGGGATCCTTCAGTGTGATTTGGACAAGTTGAGTGAGTGGGTAAATGAATAGCAGATGCAGTATAATTTGGAGAAATGACAGGTTATCCACTTTGGTAGCAAAAACAAGAAGGCAATTATTATCTGATTGGCCATTAATTAGGGGATGGAAATGTGCAATAAAACCCTCATACATCAGTGACTGAAGGTAAGCATGCAGGTGCAGCAGGCAGTAAAGAAGGGACATTGGGGCAGCACAGTGGCATAGTGGTTAGCATTGCTGCCTCACAGCGCTGATGTCCCAGGTTTGATCCCGGCTCTGGGTCACTGTCCGTGTGGAGTTTGCATATTCTCCCCGTGTTTGCGTGGGTTTCGCCCCACAACCCAAAGATGTGCAGGGTGGATTGGCCACGCTAAATTGCCCCTTAATTGGAAAAAATTAATTGGGTACACTAAATTTATATAAAAAAAGAAGGCACATGGTATATAGGCCTTCTTGACGAGATGACTCGAGAACAGGAGCAGGTACATCTTACTGCAATCACAACTGGGCCTTGGTGAGGCCACACCTGGAACATAGTGCCTCGTTATCTGAGGAAGGATGTTCTTGGTCCAGAGAGAGTGAAGCAAAGGTTTACCAGACTGATTCCTGGGATAGCAGGACTGACGTATGAGGAGAGATTGAATCAGTAAGGATTGTTTTCGCTGGAGTTCAGAAGAATGAGGGGGGATCTCATAGAACCCTGCAACATTCTAACAGGACTGGACAGGGTAGATAGACATAGAATTTACAGTGCAGAAGGAGGCCGTTCGGCCCATCGAGTCTGCACCAGCTCTTGGAATGAGTGCCCTACCCAAGCCCACAACCCACCCTATCCCCATAACCCAGTAACCCCACCCAACACTAAAGGCAATTTTGGACACTAAGGGCAATTTTGCATGGCCAATCCACCTAACCTGCACATCTTGTGCAGAAAGGATGTTCCCGATGGTGGGTGTGTCCAGAACCAGGGATCACAATCTGAGGAGATAGGGTCGACCATTCAGGACAGAGATGAGGAGAAATGTCTTCACCCAGAGAGTGGTCGGCCTGTCGAATATGTTACCACAGGAAGTAGTTGAGGCCAAGACATTGTATGTTTTCAAGAAGCAGTTAGATATGGCACTTGGGGCGAAGGGGATCAAATGATATAGGGGAAAGCGGAATTAGGTTATTGAGTTGGATGATCAGCCATGATCATAATGAATGGTGAAGCAGGCTCGAAGGGTCAAATGGCCTCCTCCTTCTCCTATTTTCTATGTTTCTATTCCTCTGGATCTGCATAATTGAATCCTTGTCATTTTAAGCCTTCATTAGATCGTCCCCTCAAATTTTCAAACTCCAGCCAATATAAGCCAATTAACCAACCTTTCCTTAATAGAATAAATCTTAAATGAGTCCCCAAAGCCAATGAATAGGCTATAGGTTTGGAGGTACCAGCTTTCAGATGTGGCAATGTGATGCAAAATTACCGTTGTTTGAAAATTCTTTCATGGGGCGTGTGCATCGCTGGCTGGGCCAGCATTTATTACCCATCCCTAACTGCCCTTGGGGGTGCAGTTAAGAGTCAGCCACATTGCTGTGGGTCTGGAGCCATGTGTAGGTCAGACCAGGTGTTGATGGCAGATTTCCTTCCCTACGGAATATTGATAAACCAGATAGGTCCCAACACTAATTTACAATGGTTTCAGGGTTATCATTAGATTTTAAGTTCCATACTTTTTTTCAATTGAATTCAAATTAATGGGGCTGGTTTAGCACAGTGGGCTAAACAGCTGGCTTGTAATGCAGAACAAGACCAGCAGTGCGAGTTCAATTCCCGGACCGGCCTCCCCGAATAAGCACCGGAATATGGCGACTCGGGGCTTTGCACAGTATCTTCACTGAAGCCTTCCTGTGACAATAAGTGATTATTATTATTATTATTATTATTAATTTCACCATCTGCCTTGGTTGGATTTGAACTGGGTCCCCAGAGTGTTTCCCTTGGTCTCTGGATTATTCGTCCAGTGAAAATATCACATCGCAACCACCTCTACATGCACTCGGCCTGGATGATGCAGGCATCATGCAAATGTTGTGCTGTAGCTCATCAGCCTGATTGTGAAGAACAGCCCAAAACTACCGGCTGACTGGCTGTGCCTTCAGCAGGGAGCTCTGGTGCCTATGTGGCGATCACAATGCACTGCAAGTAACTCATAAAGGCAACCTGCAACTCTGAAAGGGGTGGTGCATTCTGGCTACAGCAAATGCTGGAGCTATGTCAAAAATGTGTTTTGGAGAAGGAATAAGAGTACCAATGGAAAAGCAGGCCAGGGGCAGGAAGAGCCGCATAGAGCAGGTAGCCTTTGTCATCAAGCAACCATCCTCTTGTTAATCACGATGGTTTCAGTACAGCAGTATTGGCTAACTGTCACAGGACAAGGGTATTATGGCTACCGCCAGGGTAATTGGCATTCACTAACATAATGCTCTGTGCATGGTCACACATCAACTGTATGTTAAGTTGTTGGGAGCTCTTTCAGTGCCTGTACAACTGCCTGTTGAGAGGGATTGCCCGAAAAACCACCAGTGTGCTGTCAATGATTCTCTGCACCATTGAGAATCTTGCTACCTTGGCCAAGCCACATGGCTACACCTCCTGCTTCTCTCTTCATCGAGAGAATACAATGACGTCTTTTTCTTTATGTGCAGGACCTTTGTGGCCTCCCTGATGCAGCAATATTTGGCAAATTGCTGGTGTCATCATCGACTCCAACCTGGAAGGATCCTGAGGCATGGAAATTGAAGGGCACAGCGATCTTGACAATCACTGGCAGTTCCACCCTCACAATGCCCTGCTGCTCCAGGTCAGATTAGAGGAGGTGATACCTCCGTGGTGAACTGCAGCCATTTCAGACACAGGTCATGGCTGAGATAGAGCTAAAAGAAGTTATTTCTGAAAACTCTAGGTGGATATGGTCTTTTACTGAGAGGCCCCCCACCCCCGCCTCCCTTTGTACATAGTTTCCCTGCTGCCTGTGCTTCATATCAATGTCATGCTGCAGCCCAAGAGCATCCGATGAGTGATAATGCCCTTTCAAATTCCACTCCATCCCTTGGAAACGTCCAGCACTGCACCTTTCTAACTCTTACAACTTTTGAGAACTCCTCCATCACGGTACACAGAAGTGCGACTAATTCTGCGGTAACAGAAATAAGGCCTGAAAGAAAGCACCTCACTTGAAAGTTCCATACTGATTGCTTTAAATAATGCCAGCTGTGGAAGTACTTTTTTTTGCAGCTGCAGATTTAAGAGTGGGCCTTAACAGGATTTGAGAGGTCCAAACTGGCAGGTCAGGTGCCAGGTCAGGTGACATCACATTCTACCCACTCTGCATGCTTTTGGCACATATATGGCATGCCCACTCTGGTGATCTTCCAGCATGTGTGCATTGGAAGTGACTGGCAGCTCATCAATACTCTGGGCTCCCATAGCATCAAAACCTGTGTTGTCACAGGCCAAAATTGTGGCCATTGTATCTTTCCTGAGCTTTGATACCTACAGGTAGATTTGCAAGTAGTATCTGGGTAAGGCTCTGTACACAACTTAGGGGAGGCAGTGGCGTAGTGGTATTGTCACTGGACCAGAAACTGAGGGTAAGGCTTTGGCGGCGCGTTCAAATCCCGCCAACGCAGATGGTGAAATTTGAATTCAATAAAAATCTGGATTAAAAGTCGAATGATTGCCACAAAACCATTGCCAATGATCGCAAAAAAACATGAATTTACAAATATTTTAGTTTGTCTTTCTTGAATCAAAAATGGATGATGGCAACACCCCCCACAATGAACTCCTCAATTGCAGTTTTATCCATTGAATTAGCCTATGTCCCAGTGTAGTTCCACCTCCATCTACACACCTTGCTATGCTTTATAACTCTGAAAGCATGGATTTAAAAACACTCCATTGTTCCACCAAAATCATTAATATATAGTCTAAAAATCTGAGGCCTCTTTACAAGTTCATGGAAACATCACCCTGTCACTTGCTGTCAATCATAGAATGTCCTTTCCTTCCTCATTTGTGTCCTATCTTCCAGCCAATTACAAACTGTGTGTTACAAAATTAGTTTAATTTTCACCAATATACTTTTGTGCATTAATTTTGTCAAATTCCTCCTGGAGGTCCATTAAGATACCTGTGGAAACACCCCTTATCCAACATGCCAGGTAGTTCCTCGAAAAATCAACTGGATTTGTCAGTCATGACTTTCCATTAGGAAATCAATGTTCGATTTCTTTGAACTGCTTATACCTGTCTAAATGTTCAGTCATTCTGTCTATGCTAGATTCCAGTGACTTCTCCACAACTGATGGAAAACTGACATATGTGTCTTGGTTTCTCTCCCTTCTTTCCGCTTTAACTATTGGACTGGCAATTCTAATTTTTTAATACTTCCTGTACGCAGAGAATTTTGGAAAATGATGACTAACACATCTGCAATTTCCTTAATACTCTGGCATGAGGCCCTGGAGGTTCATCTACCTTAAGTACTGTCATTTTCTCCAATGTCATTTTTTACAAGTCAAATCCAATAAGTTCCTTTGCTTAACTTATTTTTAGTTCCCATACATAGCTCGTACTTATCTTCTTATGTCATTGTGCAAATTGACACAAAATGCTCATTTATTAAGTTTGCCATTTCCTTAGTGTTCACTTTATTTTCACCTGAAGCTTTTTTTAATGGACCCACATTCTTTGAATATATATTTTTTAAAACCCTCTTATTATTAACTTTGATGTTCCCAGCATTTTGCAAATTTAGCGCTCATGCAAAATATCCTATAGCTGGAATATCTGATCCCAATCGTACTCGAGTTATATTCAAGTCTCTGTACTGGCTGTTATAGCTTACTCTCGGCTGAATTTGTGCCTTTAATTCACTTGTTTTATTTGTTTACTACGTCCGATTATGTTTGGAACTCTTATTTGGGTAGCTGTCACCATCTTCCTGATATATTCTGTTCCTGTTCTTTTCTTACTTTTTGATTTATTCTGAAGAGATTTCCCTCTCACTCTCCCCCAACTAATTGAAATCTTTCTTATCTCTCTATTTGCCTTATTTGCAGCAATACAGGTGCCATTCCGGTATAGGTAAGGCATCAACGCCCCAGGAACATAAATCGTCCCCTCTCCACCATCCTTCCAGTTGTGCATTGATATAGTCTAGTGCAGATTCTTCTTCAAGCTGGATTAAGTTCTATACTGAAAAGCAAAGGAAAATACCTCTGAGGACTGGCAGCCTGTTCTAATGCCCACTATATATCAGATAGCAATACAAATATGATTTTACTTGTCTAATAGCTCCATTTGGCTAATTTTCAAAAGCTCCAATGATTCAAATGCAGATTACACAACCAGTTGTTTCACAAGGCTGCTCCATAAATCACTTCAGAAACCCTTTACACGAGTGTAATCAATAAGCTGAAAAGCACAGCAGATGTAGCAATCCTGAAGAATAATCTTGTACTATGCTTGGCTGTGCCCTGAGATCTTTTCTTTCCTGGAAGTATTTTAGCCCGAGACATCAATCAAATGGATTCATTATAAGCTTCTGGAGGTTGAGTCTGACGTCAGTACTGTGAGAAATAATTACACACCCACAGTTCATCGTTAGAACGCCACTGCTTCACTGCTAGCTTTGACAGGATCTTTGCACCCATTCGGAAGACAACTGTGTGGGTACTGTTACACATTATTCTGTGAAATTGGGATGGTTCCCTGATGCTAACAGAAGCTCAGATTTGAGGTATTCATGTAACTTACCAGTGCTCTTGCGGACCACTCCACTTCACAGCAGACTCGTCTGCAGCTTCTTGGAGAATAGAATAATAACTTCACTTCTACTTCTGCTGGGCAATATTGAAGGTATGTCATAAAGTGGTCTGTGAGTACGTGGGTTGTTTGAATTAAATTTTAAAAGAATATCCAAATGCATAGGCTTCTCAGATTAAAGGTGATGGTGGAATCTGGGTTGGTTTATAATATTGCAAACAATTATTTTGTATAGCCTCCTATCACTTGTTATCCATTTTCCAGGTCAATTAAGTTAAAATTTATTACTGCAAATCAAATGTTAATTTGAAGCTGAAAATTAGATTGTGCTTTTTACATGGAATTATGTTAATTTGCACTGTTTGTGAGAATCTATTTTGGTGTTGCATTATTTAATGAATTCTAATACTCTGTATGTCGTAGTCTGAATCAAGTTAATGCAAGCTGAATTACACAAAACCTTATTGTATAAAATCCTTTCAATTGCAAGAGGCGCACACTTGGATTTCGCTGGCTTCAATAAATTTTAAAATATGAGGTTATTCATATTACATACTTGTTCTTTCAAAGGGGCAGCACAGGCACGATGGGCCAAATTGTCTTCTACTGAGCTCTAATTGTTCTTTGCATTGAAGAGCTCATTTTAAAATGTGCCAAAAATTGCTTGGCATGTGTTTCTGCACCAAAAGATCATGCCAGGGTGATAGAATATTACCTCAAGCTTGCAATTTTTCCCATGCAGTCGTTTCTGATTGTAAATATGCCAGAATGCACTTTAAAAGACAATTTATTTGTAATGTCAGAAAGGCAGAACGGATACGAAATTGACTGAATGCCAGGAAACAGTAAGTAGTCATATCAGGACTGAAGGAAAGTACAGAGTGCAGTTTCCCAGAGATTGGTATGAGGACCAGTGCTTTTCTTGTTATTTATTAATGACTTAGGCTTGGGTATGCAGAACATAAAACTTGGAAGTATTGTGAAGTATGAGGAGAATAGTGAAAGATTTCAAGAGGACATAGACAGGCTTGTGGAATGAAGGGACATGTGCCAGATGCAATTTTATGCAGGAAAGTGTGAAGTGATACATTTTGGTCGGGCAAATTAGGAGAGGCAATATAAATCAAAGGACACAATTCGAAAAGGGTTCAGGAACAGATAGACCTGGGGGTAAATATGCACAAATTGTTGAAGGTGTCATGGCAGATTGAGAAAGTGGCTAAAAAACTAACTGGGATTCTGGCTTCATAAGTAGTGAATTAGAGAGTACAAAGCCAGGAGCTTATGATGAAACTTTACAAAATCTGATTCAGCTTCAACTAAAGCATTGGGTGGGATTTTCCTGCTCCTCCCGCTGCAGGGTTCATTCAGCCCTGTTGAAAGTCAATGGACTTCTGTCTGGCCCACCACATCACCTGCAGTCGAACCCATCTCAACTGGGCTGGAACATCCTGGCCATTGTGTCTAATTCTGGGCAACGCATTTTAGAAAGGAGACGAAGAGAGGGTGAAACAAAGGTTTATGGAACTTGTTTCAGGAATGTCAAGCGGCAGATTTCTGGTGATTACTGGTGAAAACTGTTACCAACAACTTCCAGCATCACATTGCCAATGCTGAGGGGTAGCAGTATGGCAGAATTCTGGACCAGGACAATGCATAGAAAATTACAGCAACTTTTAATTCTCCTGAACTGCGTAACTTTAAATAAGAGCATAAAAATATAGGAGCAGGAATTGGCCATGCAACACTGAGCACCTATTCTCCCACCAATATGGTTTTGGCAGATCTTTACCTCAACTCCACCTTCCTGCATTTTACTCCTTGAAAACCCTTGATTCCCTCACTCTCTTAAATATACTGAACAACTGGGCAACAGCAACGCTCTGGGGTAGAGAATTCCTAAGGTTTTCAACCTTTAGAGTGAAGAAATTCCACCTCATCTCAATCTGATATAGCTAACCCTTTATTCTAATTCTGAGAATCATAATTTTAGACTCCAAAGTCAGGGGGAAAATCCTCCCAGCATCTACCCTTTAAAGATCCGGGGTGGATTCTCCACCGTTGGGATGCTCCATTTTGCCGGCAGCCCTGGGGTTTCCCGACGGCGTGGCGCTGCCCTACAATGGGAAACCCCATTGACCAGCCGGCGAAACAAAGAATCCCGACGGCGTGCTGCACCAGAAATCTGGCGCGGCGGGACAGAGAAACCTGCCCCCTTAATCATTTCATCAGCGGGATTCTCCGTTGCGCCAGAGACCCATGCCCGCTGGTTTCCCGGCGACGTGGAGTGACCACAATGGGAGATCCCATTGGCTGGTGGTGGGAAAAGAGTATCCCGTTGCTGGCGAGGGCACGCCACCCAGGAAAATGAAGCTGGTAGACCGGAGAATCCCCTATGTTTCAATGTGATCAGTTCTCGTTCTTTCAAATATTACGGGGATATAAATCATGTGGACTCTATCTCTCCCCTTACCCCAGGCCTCTTGTCCCAGTAATCAGTCCACTGAACCTTCATCACATTTCCTCACAGTGATCCAGGTATGGTCACACGGAGGACCTGTATAATTTTAGTGAGCCTTCTTCACTCTTATAATCCAATCCTTAGTAATAAAAGATAACAGACCATTTGCTTCCCTAATGGTAGCTGTATTTACTGTAAGGGTCCTTCCTTTCATTCTTGTTTATTCCTTGTCTATTCCCTTGTTTCCCCTTTTTATTTTGCCATTGCTTTTTTGATTTGTGGATGATTTATG
Organism: Scyliorhinus canicula; assembly: GCF_902713615.1. NCBI lineage: Eukaryota > Metazoa > Chordata > Chondrichthyes > Carcharhiniformes > Scyliorhinidae > Scyliorhinus > Scyliorhinus canicula. The sequence goes on from NC_052150.1 coordinate 105,870,201, forward strand.
GACAACAGCTTGCCATTTTAATTCAAGCAGCAGAAAGCCGTGGTAAGCGCCTTTAATTCAAATGGAAGGCTCTAGATGGTTGTGCTGATTTAAATTGTGGACTGAAACCAATACCAGAAATTGGCTGTGATTCAGTTTAATTGATTTGGCTAGTAGCCAATGAATTAGCCCAAAAGGCTGTGCTCTGCCCGGTAACAGGCGGCGATTGGACATTATCCCACTGGAATGTTTCTCAGAGCCACAAGGTTCCATTCTAGTTCTACTTTTCATTCTGGAAGCAGGGGTACAAGATCCAGAAAAATCCTCTCCAAAAAATTGCTATTAAGTCACTTAAAAGAAGTTTCAGCTACCTCTGCAGCACGGTAGCAGAAGTGATTAGCATTGTGGCTTCACAGCGCCAGGGTCCCAGGTTCGATTCCCTGCTGGGTCACTGTCTGTGTGGAGTCTGCATGTTCTCCCCGTGTCTGCGTGGGTTTCCTCCCGGTGCTCCAATTTCCTCCCACAGGCCAAAGGTTAGGTGGATTGGCCATGGTAAATTGCCCTTAGTGACCATAAAAGGTTAGGTGGGGTTATTGGGTTACGGGGATAGGGTGGAAGTGAGGGCTTAACTGGTTCGGTGCAGACTCGATGAGCCGAATGGCCTCCTTCTGCACTGTAAGTTCTATGCTCTATGTTCTCTCGCTCTCTTCAATAAGCCTGTGGATGTTGACTTCTTGAAAATAAGGCCTGAAGGCAGGACATGAACTGAGAGCAAATTATGATGAAACAGGGACACTGACTCTCCAGACGAATTGTGAGTACAGACTACAAAACGAGGATTGTGATTCCCAAACTCACTGTGATGAAAGCCTGCAAGGACCCATCATTTGGAGCAAAGACTCTTTCTCTTTCATTTACATATTCTTTTTTACTTTATTCCCCCCTCAGTTTTTGTCTGTCTTGGGTATGTGTGTCAAGGGTGGGGGAGGGAAACTACAGTAGTAGTTAGGTACTTATTGATAATTAACCAACTGTATCTGCTGTGTATTTTACCATTAATCCTGAAATAAATAAACAGTAATTGTGTTTCAACTGCAAACCTGGTGACTGTAATTATTGGGCAGCGAAGGACCAATGATTTCAGGAATTTTTGTAAGAATTATTGGTTAATTCACTTGTGTTGTGATTCTGGGTCATGTGGCAGGAATTGACTGAGAACTTGCCCAGGGTGGTGTAACACTACATGTAACTTTTGTCATTTGTGAACAAGAATATCAGATCCTGAACTCCACATTTTCGGTCATTATATTTGGCCTCTACTGTTCTGATCACTCATTTAACCTGTCCCTATACCTTTTCAGATTCTGCATCCTCCTTACAGCTTACTTTCCTATTTAAATGTACATCACCAATCAACATAGATACAATACATTCATTCACCATATATGTCCCTTCATAAATCAGTGTTGACTCCGGCCAAACATACTATGAATTTGTTGTTACATTACAGATGATAGCATTCTTTTAATTCATATATAAGATGTAGGTGCTGGGTAGGCCATCAATTATTGTATCATTTATTTGGGGCAGCACGGTAGCATGGTGGTTAGCATAAATGCTTCGCAGCTCCAGGGTCCCAGGTTCGATTCCTGGCTGGGTCACTGTCTCTGTGGAGTCTGCACGTCCTCCCCGTGTGTGCGTGGGTTTCCTCCGGGTGCTCCGGTTTCCTCCCACAGTCCAAAGATGTGCGGGTTAGGTGGATTGGCCATTCTAAATTGCCCGTAGTGTCCTAAAAAAAAAGTAAGGTTAAGGGGTGGGGGGTTGTTGGGTTACGGGTATAGGGTGGATACGTGGGTTTGAGTAGGGTGATCATTGCTCGGCACAACATCGAGGGCCGAAGGGCCTGTTCTGTGCTGTACTGTTCTATGTTCTATGTTCTATGTCTATTCCTAATTGCTCTTGAGAAGGTGCTGGTGAGCTGCCTTCTTGTACTGCTGCAGTCCCTGTGGTGTAGGAGTTCCAGTATTTTGACCCAGTGACAGTGACAGAACGGCAATATATTTCAAGTCAGTATAGTGAATGACTTGGTGGGGAACTTCTAGGTGATATTGTTCCCATGTGTCTGCTGCCCTTGTCCTTCTAGATGGTAGCGGCTGTTGGTTCTACTGTTAAAGTCAACCGAACTAGGCTATAGTGCCTGCTTCCTCTGTCTTCTAACTTTTTTGATGAGTAATCTAATCCTTTCGGACTATTCTGCAATCGAGGGAATTCTGAACTATCGCAAACAATAACGCATTGACTGTAGTCACCTCATTTAAATCCCTAGTGTACAGAGCATTAATCTATGAGTTGGATCTAATCCCATTAATTTCTTTAATACAGGTACTATTTCTTCAGAGACTAATTTCTCTAATTTCCTCATTCCCATTAGATCTTTGGCTTTCCATTAATTTCATAACGTTTTTGTGGTTTCTCCTGTGATGACAGATGCAAAATATTTATCCTGTCTCTACCTCCGAGGGACCCATGATTAGTCGCGCTAATAATAGACAATGCAATCTTCCAGAAGAGCACTTCCAATATGTCTTCCTCTTTCCTCAACCAAGTGAAAGAAAAACATTCCTACAATCCCAAGACCCTCAAAGGAATCTCAGTGTGTCTAATTGTGGCCTCTTGACCACCTCCAATTTTATTTGCTCGACCATGGGGGTCTGTACCTTTTGCTGGCAAGGCCCTAAGCTCTTGAATTCCCTCACTAAACCTCTCTGCCTCTCATTCTCCCTGATGCTCTGTAAAACTGACCTCTTTAACTAAACTCTTGCCGATCTTCCCAAATATTGCCTTATTTGCTCAGTATCAACCTTTGCTTTAAGACCATTAGACATAGGAGTAGAATAGGGCCATTCAGCCCATCTGCTATGCCATTCAAATATGGCTGATATGTTTCTCATCCCCGTTCTCCTGGTTTCTCCCCATAATCCCTGATCCCCCTTTTTAATACTCCTGAAAAGTGCCTTTGGATCTTTTATTATATTAAAGTTATGATACAAATACAAGATTTTGTTGCATCCTGGAGTATTTATTTCCCATCCTTGTTCGCTCTGCCACCATGGGCAGATTTTTTCCATGCACTTCAACACCCAGATGTCAAAGTAAAATGGTGGTGCTGAGTTTCCCCCTGCTAGCAGAGACCCAGTGTCAGAATCATCCCAGATATGACCCATTGAGGATGACGGTTGAGGGGGTCCCTTAGAGGGTCAACAGCTCTAAAGCCTCAAGAACTGCTTTGGGAGAGGCAGGTGCTGCTGAAGCAGTTTGGAACTGCAAGGGCCCCTCAAAATGGAGGCACCCTTTGAGGCATAGAGATAAATAATAATGTCACAGGGCAAAGCTGGCAGGCCCTTTGCAGCAGAGAGGAAATCCCTTCGGCAGAATTGTTTGGACTGTGGGTGCTACTTTTCACAGGCCCTTCATTGGAGCATGGAGCCTGTGCCACAGGAAGAATGCATTGTCTCTCCACACAACAGGTGGTGACTCTGCCATCTGCAAAATTCCAGTGAAGCTGCAAAATTGTCCCTAATTTGGGTCATAACTATGTTAATTGGTTCCCCATCTCCAGGAGATACCCATCTGCTTTCCAGGCCACTCAGATGTGGGTTGAATTATTTTTCCCTGATCCCCAGCCCCCAACTTCTCCCAGCAATGAGCCCATCTATTTCGTACAAATGTTTTGTATTTTTATAGATATGGGGCGGGATGCTCTCAGCCGACGCCGTGCCGGAGAATCGCCGGGCCGGGCGCGAATCGCTCGACGCCGCCCCGACGGCGGTCTGCCAATTCTCCGGAGAGCGGGATGGGCCGATTCTCCGCCCGGGATGGGCAGAGCAGCCGCACAAAAAATCCGAGTCCCACCGGCGCCGTCCATGTGTGGTCTTACCCGGCGGGACCTCAGCGTGCATCCTTTCGGGGGCGGCCTGGTGGGGGCGGGGTGGGGGGGGGGGCGTCCAACCCCGGGGGGGGGCCTCCGCTGTGGCCTGGCCTGCGATCGGGGCCTACCGATCAGCGGGCCAGTCTCTCCAGCTGGGAGACTCTTTTGCACCGCGCCAGCCCCTGTAGCCCTACGCCATGTTGCGTCGGGCCAGCGCGGAGAAGGAAGCCACCGCGCATGCGCACAATCGCGCGGTCATGGTGCGCATTCGCGCCGGTTGCAGCATGCATGCGCAGACCCGCGCCGCCCATTTGAGGCCGGTATCAGCAGCTGGAGAGGCGTGGGCCGCTCCAGTGCTGGGCTGGCCTCCTGTGGGGCTCAGAATAGCTGCTCCTGGGGGCCTGTTAACGCCACCGGAAAACACGACGGCGATTACGACAACGTCAACACTTAGTCTTAGGATCAGAGAATCCTGCTCCCAATGCCTTTTTAAGTTTAATTTGATTTCTCTCATTCCCTGATGCCAGCTTAGACTCTAATGCCAAATACCTTCCTGGCACTTAACACTGATTTTTTATTTAAATTGCTACTCTGCTCTACAGCCTTGACATTTGTCTTACTGCTTTCAAATTTATGTTTTCCTAAATCCTCTCACCACCCCCTCACCATTAGATTATCAACCGAAGTACAGATTTAGTATTTAATTTGCCAGGATCCTGATCCCAGCCTGGTTTAGATGGAATTGATCCCAATGGAGCAGTTCCTTCTTTCACAGTTCTGGCCCAGAAACCAAACCACTTCAACAGCACTTCTTCAGTCTTCTTTTTAATCTTACACTTTCGACTGGATCCTCTATCTCGCATCACCAGTAGCGGAGTTGACGATGAGGTAGAGAATCCAGAGTCGTGAAGAAAACGGGATTTGTCCATTTCCGATGCTCTGGTCTCACACTGGTGTTGGCATTGAGGGTCAATAAGATCCATTTGCATCCACTTAAGCCAGGCAAACGTCCGGTCCTCTAGGCCAGGAATCATAGAATCATAGAATTTACAGTGCTGAACGAGGCCATTCAGCCATTTGAGTCTGCACCAGCCCTTGGAAAGAGCAGCCTACTGAACCCCACACCTCCACCCTATCCCTGTAACCCAACAACCCCACATAACCTTTTGCACACTAATTTAGAATGGCTAATCTACCAAATCTGAACACCTTTGGACGAGAATGGGTGAGAATTACTACTGATACTGACAAACATGGCCTTGATGCGATGGATCTCGCAGTGGGCCAAGGGCATAACAAGGGAAGCTGTCCTCAAAGTTCATCCAAGGGCCACCCTCCCCTCCACAATGCAAGACCGAAACAGAATTAAGTGCTTTCCAATCACCTCCCTTCATGGTTGAGCGATTTTGAAGTGGTCAGCTAGAAACAGGAAGCACTTAACTCTGTTTGAAGTGGTCCAAGAGCTGTTAATCAAAGCTTGATTTTTATAAACATTGCAGTTAGAGCAGTTTAGAGTTACTCAACTGTGAAGGAAGACGAATGGAACAATGCTGACAGCTGGGCGTATGTGTGGAAGCTGTCAATCACAGCCTAGTAAAATCAATTTCAAAGAGAAATAAATGAATGGATTGCAGATCAAAGATCTGAGGGGGTTGAAACACAGCTGACTGGTTCTCTCTTTCCAGGAACAAACAGGTGCTGCTTCCTGTGTCTGAGCCAGCAGGTGTATTGCCCAGGTGAGTGTTAAAGCAGTGATTTTTTTTTCACTGCCTCTGTCTGGACTGTTCTTTAGCTTCCAGACAGGGGTCTCTCTTCTATTTTAAAATTTTTCCAATTAAGGTGCAATCTATTGTGGCCAATTCACCTACCCTGCACATCATTGGGTTGTGCGGGTGAGACCCCTGGAGACACAGGGAGAATGTGCAAACTCCACACAGACAGTGACTGGGGGGCTGGGATTGAACCCAGGTCCTTGGCCCATTGAGGCAGCAGTGCTAACCACTGTTCCACCATGCTGCCCGAGGGGTCTCTTTTCTGGGCGATTTATGGGAGAGTCTCTTTATTTAGGCAGTCTCTGTGGCGTGGGGGGTCGAGTCAACTCCATACTAAGGGGAGGTGGGAATCCAAGAAACGCCAGGTGTGGGAGTTTGCTGCGGGGGGAGACACAGGGGTAATGATTGCGATGCCGAGGAGGGGGGGGGGGGCAGCTGCGGGATCTGGCTATTAGGCCACCCGCTATAATGGTGGCTCAACAGTGGGATTCCTTCGGGAATCCCTCACAATCCTCGTTCTGCATAAATTTGCATGGCTAATGATTGGGAATTGCTTCCTAATTTGCATTCCCAAATTAAATGCAATTCAGCTCCGGCAGAGGAACATATGGTAGAGTTCTCCGCCCCACCGCACCAGATTTCTGGTGCAGCGCACCCCTGGGATTCTCACCAACTGGCCAATGGGGTTTCCCATTGTGGGAAGTCCCACACCATCGGGAAACTCTTGGGCTGCCGGCACAATGGAGAATCCCAACAGCGGAGAATTCAGCCTAGATTCTCCCAAACAGAGAATTCCACCCTCTGTTTCTCCTGATACCAATTTGCATGTGGCACAAATGAGCTTCTCCAACTCTCTGAGCAGAAACAGATTCCTCATTCTACCTATGTGGTAGCCCATAGGTAACGTATTAGAGTCCTGTACAGTGACAAATGTTTAATGAACAACATAACTAACTGGTAGCTATTTAGTCTGCACACAATTTCTTTGTTTGCTGTTTTCATCTGCTATGTATTATGGTGCAATATTCAATATTGCACCAACTGAAAAGAAACACCACTGTGTCACTATTGAATAAAAGTAGCAAAAACTGAAAATGTCCAACAGAATATACAGCATAAATAGTAAGTAGGGCTTGGTGAGTTAAGCTTGACCATATTTAAACTATTTTCATATTATATCAACTAGCATACTGACAAGGTGAAGGAAGCCATTTTGATATTGAGTTGAAAAATACATTTTGTGTTCTGTCAACTTGTATTTTGTACCAACCAAATAAATATATTAAACAAATTATTGTATTGAGATAACTACAGTCAGAAACAGATGATTGAAGAAGTAATGAGCTTTAACTGAGTTACAATATAGTAAAACAATGTTCGAAGGACTGGGTTTTATTTGATAGCTAACTTGCTATCTGCTTCTCTCTCCCAGCTATTCTGACTATTGCAGATTATGTTTTTTTTTTAATTCTTGCATGGGATGTGGGTGTCGCTGGCAAGGCCAGCATTCATTGTCCATCCCAAATTGCCCTTGAACTGAGTGGCAAACTGGGGAATTTAAGAGGACAGTTGACAGTCAAACACATTACTGTGGATGTGGAATCACATGCAAGGCAGACCCAGTAATGGGTGGCAGCTTTCCTTCCCTAAAGGACATTAATGAACCAAATGAGTTTTTACAACAATCGACTCAGTCGTCATTTCTGAGTCTAACTTGATAATTTCAGATTTACTAATTAAAGTTAAATTCCACAAGTTGGCCAGAGCATCAGCCTGGGCCACTGGATTACTAGTCCAGTGACATTACACTGCACCCATTGATGATCAAACAATGTTAATTGTTGTTATAATGGGTGGAATTTTCAATTCTTGTGTATACAGTTCGGGCTGAGGCGGGAAACACAGTGTACAGTTCTTCAGTTGAACAGCCAGGTTTTCTCTTTGAATGTTCTGGCACAATGCGCACAAAGAATCTGGAGGTGTGGCCATGCCACCATGGTGACAGGCGAAGCCTGATACAGTCAGCAATGTCAGCAACTCCACAGAGACCAGGGCACCATTTTTAAAGGGGGTCCAAATCTTTACTGACAAAAAAACTTCCCCACATCCGCCGCATTTGGAGCTCTGCTACCGGCAGCGGGTTGTGGAAAATTCCATCTTACAGGTAAAGGAGGTAGTGTATACGGATGAAGATGGGATTAATGGGCAACTAAGAAAATATTTCATACAAAAATGTTTTGTTCACTTGTATTGAACTGTGTCAGCAGAAGCAAATCCTGACTTGAAAGTATATCACTGTTATTTCACTGTTGCTGGAACAAAATCCTGGAACATCCTACGTAAGGGTAATCTGGGTGTACGTTCAAGGACTGCAACGGTTCAAGAGTAAGAAGGGAGCTTACTCCCCCTTCTCAAGGATAATAGGGCTAGGCAATAAATACTGGCTTTTCCAACAGTGTTCACAACCCAAGGTTACATTTTTGTTTTGAAAAGCTGACCTGTAAATGTCATTATTGTGTTTTTGATCATTGAGACAATACTTGGTTATGGAGAGTGTGTTTGAGGAAGGGTCTAGAGGATGAATGAGCATGATAAATGAAATTTCAAAACAACAGAGCCATTCGTGCTGCAAAACAATTTTTATTTTCCAAAACAATTTAGCCATTTTCCATCTTTATATGAAACATTGAAGATCAAATCTAATTAAACGTACTTGCACCATATAGCCCAAACTGTTGCAGTCTCGTAACAGATGTTGAATTATGCTCTGATCCAGTGACGTAAAATTTTTAGTTTTGCGAATCCAGCGAATCCCGCACAATTTCTCACTGGAATCCACGTGGCGCCCCTTAACAGTAGCTGAATCGGTCCAATTGAGGGGCCAGTTTTGCTGCTGTAGAAGTCCATGAATCCTGGCCCAGCATCAATTCTTGGTCTCAGGAACGGAGAGTTCTGCAGAAGATGTAAGAGCAGGAGTAAACCATTAGAAATAATAAATAATAATAATCTTTATTGTCACAAGTAGGCTTACATTAACACCGCAATGAAGTTACTGTAAAAAGCCCCTGGTCGCAACATCCCGGCGCCTGTTTGGGTACACGGTGGGAGAATTCAGAATGTCCAAATTACCTAACAAGAACATCTTTGGACTGTGGGAAGAAACCGGATCACCTGGAGCAAACCCAAGCAGGGAACGAGGAGAATGTGTAGACTCCGGACAGACGGTGACCCAGGCCGGGAATCGAATCTGCGACCCTGGCGCTGTGAAGCAACAGTGCTATGCTACTGTGCACCCACTGTGCTACCGTGCCGTTATAGCTCCCTCAAGTCTGATCCATCATTTAATGCAATCACATCAGGGGCGGGATTCTCCGACCCCCCGCCGGGTCGGAGAATCGCCGGGGGCCGGTGTAAATCCCGTCCCCGCCGTGTCCCGAATACTCCGGCACCGGAGATTCGGCGGGGGAGGGAATCGCTCCTCACCGGTCGGCGTGCCCCCCCCCGGCGATTCTCCGGCCTGCGATGGGCCGAAGTCCCGCCGCTGTCATGCTTCTCCCGCCGGCGTGGATCAAACCACCTACCTTACCGGCGGAAGCAGGTGAGCTCCGGGGTCCTGGGGGGGGCGCGGGCCGATCTGGCCCCGGGGGGTGCCCCCACGGTGGCCTGGCCCACGATCGAGACCCACCGATCGGCCTGGCCGGCCTGTGCCGTGGGGTCACGCTTTTTCTTCCACTTTCGCCATAGTCTTCACCATGGCGGAGGTGGAAGTGACCCCCTCCCCTGCGCATGCGTGGGGATGATGTGAGCAGCTGCTGATGCACCAGCGCATGCGCGGACTTTTGCCGGCCGGTGAAGTCCCTTCGGCCCCGGCTGGCTTGGCGCCAAAGGCCTTCCACGCCAGCCGGCGGAGCGCCAACTACTCAGGCGCGAGCCTAGCCCCTCAATGTTAGGGCTTGGCCTCGGAAGGTGCGGAGACTTCCGCACCTTTGGCGCGGCAAGGGGCCGGAGTGGTCACGCCACTCCATCATGCCGGGACCCCCCGCCCCGCCAGGTAGGGGAGAATCCCGGCCCTGATCTTCTGTCTCAACCCCACTTTCTTCTCCATTCCCCGTATTCCTGGTTCCTTGAGAGACCAAAAATCTGTCTATCTCAGCCTTTAATATACTAGAAGCCATTCAGCCATCGAGTCTGCACCAACCCTCTAAAAGATCACCCTACCTAGACCCATGCTCCCGCCCTAACACGGAACCCAGTAACCCCACCTGAACCTTTTGCACACCAAGGGACAATTCAGCATGGCCAACCCACCTAACCTGCACATCTTTGGAGAGTGGGACGAAGATGGAGCATGCACAACCCTCTCGGGTAAAAAAAACATTCCCATCTCTTTGAGTGAATCAGTTTCTCCTTCTCAGTCCTAAATGATTGCGACCTATTATACTTTCCCCTTAGTTCTGCATGGGTTGTGCATGCTCCATCTCCTAATGGCAAACACCTCTGCCACACGGTGCCAGGGGTCCAGGTTCAATTCCAGCCTTGGCTCACTGTCTGTGTGAAGATTGTACATGCTCCCCTTGTCTACATGGGTTTCCTCCAGGTACTCGGGTTTCGTTCCACTGTCCAAAGATGTGCAGGTTCGGGAGCAGAAAGTTCAGAGTGAGGCAGAAAGTCAGATTCCTGCCAGTGGAAGCTACAGTCTAATGGTCCCGTTGACCGTGAGCACAAATCCCACAATGACTGCTAAATCTCGCGCGAGGCCAAAAACGGGGTTATGCCAGCGAGATTTCAGTTTGGTACCTTCCCTGCCCATCTCCAATGATGCAATTGGGTTCCCGCCCAGGGAGGGCACAAACCTGATTAATATATCTTAAAATAAATTAGAATATAATTATAAGCCTAACGCCATTACTTCTCCCCGTATCTTTCCACCCAGCCAACATGGTATCATGCCAGCGCAAATATCTGATAGATTTCCAAAACAACCATGCTGGGGGTTCACAGGTTACATATAGCCCCTGGGTGGTGTGGGACATGCACTGCCCTGGCACTCTGGCACAACCAGCTGGCAGTGCCAACCTGGCAGAGCCACCCAGACAGTGCCAGGCTGGCTACGACAGGTTGACACTGCCAGGGGAGGCCATCTGGGAAGCTCCATTATTTGTGATTGGGGGGGGTTGGGAGGGCAAATTCCTGTGAAGAGTGATTCAACATCACACCCACCACGTGGATTGTAGCAGACTGGTTCGTCAGTCTGAGTAGCTATTGAAGGATTAACAGTAGAAGCAAATCCGAGTAGGAGAATTGTTAATAGTTTAATAACCCTGTTGAAGTTATCTCCACGTCTGAACCTTCCTTTGTCAGAGTGAACATCAAGGAAGCAGCTTATGCTACGCCAAGAGCATAACAAGACATGGTACCAGCGAGTGACTGTTTCAATCCATATAGTTACAACTCAGCAAACAGTGACAACCAGCAACAAAACCCAGGCAAGATGATCGAGATTCCGGTTCCACAGCGGTTCAAGTGCCACAGCAATCTCCGGGAAAACTGGCATGCACTCAGGCAAAGGTTTGAGATCTTCCTGGTAGCAGCCGACCTACAAGATGTGGCTGATGCTGAAAAGACAGAGCTTCTGCTCACCATCGTCGGTGCCAGAGCAGAAGAGATCTTCAAAGCATTAAAGTTCTCCAAAGGGAAAAACAGGAGCGACTTTCAGGCAGTCCTGGACAAATTCGGACAATACTGCGAGGAAAACACAAACAAACCAACAGAAAATGGTAAGAGAGGCGCCAGTACTTACCACAGGGCCGAGATCCCAGAGCAGAGAATGACAATTTTGGTCGGCGCCCATCTTGGTAAAGGTGCTGCACATGCGCAGTTGAGAAAAAGGCCCCAAGTAAAGGAACAGCAATCTGAGCATGCCCAGTCGCTTCCTACGACCTACGTCACACGCAGCATGATGTCAGAGGCCCCAGACCACGCACACGTAAAGGGGAAATGTCCCAAAACATGAAGAAAACAATTTAAAGCCATAAAACCTGATTCTTTCACCTGGAACAACAGCAGAATGCCTGAAATTCAACCAGTAGCTGAAAGTAACCTCCGTAGAACCCTGCAACAAACAAAGAAATTATACAGTCCTTGAATACTACGACTCCGACCTTTATTTCTTCTTCGGACATCACATGCCCAATGCCAGTTCCGACACAAACAGTGATGATATGGTCCTAGAAGACTATGACTCGGACAAAGGTTTCATCATTCGAGATGGCGACCCCAGTACCAAATCCGAACCGCAACGAGATGTGTTCTGCAGTAAAGAATCCGACACATCTCCATGATGTGTTCTTCAGATTTGAGGATCTTCAGCCCAGCATATATGACATCCCGACTCGTGAGTGCAGGATTATGCTGCGGCCTGACACCAAGAGACAGAGAGCGGTACAAGCCCACAGTGAGCGGCCTGCTGCCACACAGAGAGTGGTCCATGCACCACAAAGGGTCCCAGCCTCCACACAGAAAGCGATGAAAGACTCCACAGCGAGACAACTGCACGTCTCCACACAGAACGTGACTCCAGTGTCACAAGTCTCCGCAGCGAGCTCGTGGACAGACTCCATGATAGAAGAAACGCAAGACTCCAGAGCACAGTCCTTGCATGAACAAGAAGTGATTCAAGTGACACAAGCCTCCACAGCGAGCTCGTGGACAGCTTCCACAATAGAAGCAACTCAAGACTCCACACCGCAGTCCTTGCATGAACAAGACCATGAGGGTCTAGCAACCTCCTCTAAGCAACTCGCAGCAGACAATGCAAGTCTGCCATGCTCAAGTGAACAACAAAGCGACTATGACAGTACACCCACATTGTTTGAGCCACAAGAAGAAGACTCTGACAGTCTACCCAGCTCAAGTGAGCAACAAAGCGACTATGACAGTCCACCCACATTGTTTGAGCCACAAGAAGAAGACTCTGACAGTCTACCCAGCTTAAGTGAACAACAAAGTGACTATGACAGTCCACCCACATTGTTTGAGCCACCAAAAGAAGACTCTGACAGTCTACCCAGCTCAAGTGAACAACAAGAAGCTACTGAGGCTCCATCCACTGTATGTGAGACGAATGACGACAGCATCCCACTTCCCATACAAGATGTGCAATGTGACAGACCTCAGGTAGTGTGTACAGAGGCACGCAACGATCACAGTGAGACCACTGGTGACTCCGGAGATACCATGTTACTTCAAACCTCATTTGCACGAGCCTCTCCACAAGCAAATGCATTCCTGAATGTTTTGACTCCAGACGTGGAGCATCAAGAAATCTCAGCTGATTCCAGTGAACCTGCTATGACTCCAGACGGGGAGCATCAGGGGGGTGTTTGCTAGAGCTGTTGGGGAGGGTTTAAACTAATGTGGCAGGGGGATGGGAACCGTTGCAGGAAGTTAGAAGGTAGTAAAACAGGGACAGAAGCAAAAGGAAGTAAGGGGAAGAGTGCAAGGCAGAGAAGACATAGTCAAAAATCAAAAACGGCGACAGTACAAGGTACAGTGACTGAGGGGAGCTCAGTGAATAGGCCCAGTAATACTAAAAGGAATAAAACTGGAGATGTTAAGATTCAAAACAGAGGTAAAAAAACCAACATAAGTGTACTTTACCTGAATGCTCGTAGTATTCGGAATAAAGTAAATGATTTGATGGCACAAATCATCGTGAATGACTATGATTTAGTGGCCATTACTGAAACACATGGTTAAAGGATGGTCACGACCGGGAGTTAAATATCCAAGGGTATCAAACTATTCGGAAGGACAGAGTGGATGGTAAGGGAGGTGGTGTTGCTCTGTTATTTAAGGATGACATCCGGGCAATAGTAAGGGATGACATCGGTGCTATGGAGGATAAGGTTGAATCCATTTGGGTGGAAATCAGGAATAGTAAGGCGAAAACGTCACTGATAGGAGTAGTCTATCGGCCACCAAATAGTAATGTTATGGTGGGGCAGGCTTGGAAGGGGGGCAATGGAAGAGACATTAGGGTGGAGGGGATTTAAAAGGATTGGCAGAGATGATGATGGCAGAGACATGAGGGTGAAGGGGTATTGGGAGGGTTGGCATGGATGCCGATGGCAGAGACATGAGGATGGAGGGAGTTTGGGAAGTTTGAAGGGCAAGAGTGGTATAAACATGAGGGTGAAGGGGTTTTGGGAGGGCTGGAGGGAGTGAGTAGTAGAAACATGAGGGTGAAGAGAATTTAATGGGTTGGAGGGGGCTGATGACAGAGACATGAAGGTGAAGGGGTTTTGGGAGGGTTGGAGGGAGTGAGTAGTAGAAACATGAGGGTGAAGAGAATTTAATGGGTTGGAGGGGGCTGATGACAGAGACATGAGGGTGAAGGGGTTTTGGGAGGGTTGGAGGGAGTGAGTAGTAGAAACATGAGGGTGAAGGGAATTTAATGGGTTGGAGGGGGCTGATGACAGAGACATGAGGGTGAAGGGGGCTTGACAGGGTTGGAGGGGGAAGATGGCAGACAATTCTCTTAATCAAAACAAAATTCCACTGGCTCAAGGTTTTACAATGGTATAATTGCATCGCTGGCTCTCAACCTTTCAAACTGGGATTTTATTTTAAAACATGACTGCAGCTGTCAAACACACTCTAACCCAAGCTTTGGACCCTTACTGCTCCAAATACCTAAAATACAATATATCTGAAATGCCTACATTCATTACACCTCTCCCCTTAAAAAAAGAACCAGCAATAAAAACAAATGGCTTCATTTTTCCAAAGCCTTTTAACTCTAAACATTTATCATTATTAAACACAACCAATACTCTTGAAAACACATAGAATATTACATTTTAAACATGCAAACACAAACACGAGCACAGCCCATTTCAGACTTTCTTTTCTACCTTTGAATGTTCCAGCCTTCTCACACTTCAAAGTCATGATAAAGCATCACCGATCATGCTTTCTCTTCCTGCTGCATGTATAATTTTAAGTTAACTGGTTGTAACAATAAACTCCATCTTTTAACTAACTGTCATGGTTAAAGGAAGGACAGGATTGGCAGCTGAATGTTTGAGGATATAGATGCTTCGGGAGAGATAGAGGGGGATGAAAAAGGGGTGGGAGAGTAGCATTACTGGTTAAGGATAATATTATAGCCGTACTGCAGGAGGACACCTTGGAGGGCTCCTACAATGAGGCAATCTGGGGAGAGCTTAGGAACAGGAGGAGGCAATCACAATGTTGGGCGTTTATGACAGGCCTCCCAACTGCCAGCAAGAGATAGAGGAGCAGATTGGTAGAGAGATTTTGGATAGGCGCAAAAGTAACAGGGTTGTTGTGGTAGGGGATTTTAATTTCCCCTATATTGACTGGGACTCACTTAGTGCTCGGGGTTTGATGGGGCAGAGTTTGTAAGGTGTATCCAGGAAGCCTTCTTGATGCAATATGTAGATAGTCCAACTAGGGAAGGGGCAGTACTGGATCTGGTATTGGGAATAAGCCTGGACAAGGTGGTTGATGTTTCAGTAGGGGAACATTTTGGGAGTAGTGACCACAATTCCGTACGTTTTCAGGTACTTCTGGACAGGGATGAGGGCAACCCTCACGTTAAGGTGCTAAACTGGGGAAAGGCAAATTACGATAACATTAGGCAGGAATTGAAGAATTTGGATTGGGTGTGGTTGTTGGATAATAAATCAACATCGGACATGTGGGAGTCTTTCAAGCGACAGTTGATTAGGATTCAGGAAAGTCACGTTCCTGAGAGATTGAGGGATAAGTATGGGAAGTTTAGGGAGCCTTGGATAATGAGGGATATTGTGAACCTCATCAAAAAGAAAAAGGAGACTTTTGTACGGTCTAGAAGGGTGGGGACAGTGGGAAATTACGAGGGCTAGGAGCAGTCATGAAAAGTCCTTGACAAGTAGGATTAAGGTGAATCCCAATGCTTTTTATTCATATGTAAAAAACAAGAGGGTGGCCAGGGAAAGGATTGGACCACTTGAGGACAGTGGGGGGAATCTATGTGTTGAGCCAGAGGAAATGGGCAAAATACTAAATGCATACTTTGCATCAGTGTTCACTAAAGAAAGGGGCTTTGTGGAAGTTGATTCTTGGGTAGGGTGTGTGGACATTCTGGATCATGTTAACATCGAAAAGGAGGAGGTATTGGGTCTTTTAAAAGATATTAAGGTAGATAATTCTCCTGGGCCGGATGGGATTTATCTCAGAATACTGAGGGAAGCAAGGGAGGAAATTGCTGGGGCCTTGACTGACATCTTTGCATCCTCATTGGCTATAGGGGAGATCCCAGAGGATTGGAGAATAGCTAATGTGTTCCCGCTGTTTAAGAAAGGTAGCAGGAATAATCCTGGAAACTAAAGGCCGGTGAGCCTCACGTCGGTAATAGGTAAATTATTGGAGAGAATTCTCAGGGACAGGATTTATACCCATTTGGAAACAAATGGACTCATAAGCGATAGACAGAATGGTTTAGTGAAGGGGAGGTTGTGCCTCACTAACTTGATTCCGTCTTTTGAGGAGGCGATAAAGATGATTGATGAGGGGAGGGCGGTAGATGTTGTTTATATGGGCTTCAGTGAAGCCTTCAACAAGGTGCCTCATGGCAAAAGGTGAAGTCACACGGGATCAGAGGTGAGGTGGTAAGATGGATACAGAACTGGCTCGGTCACAGAAGCCAAAGGGTAGCAGTAAAAGGGTGTTTTTCTGAATGGGAGGTTGTGACTAGTGGTGTTCCACAGGGATCCATGCTTGGGTCTCTGTTGTTTGTGGTGTATATAAATGATTTGCAGGAAATTGTAGCCAGTCTGATTAGTAAGTTTGCGGATGGCATCAAGGTTGGTGGAGTGGCAGATAGTGTTGAGGATTGTCATAAGATACAACAGGACATAGATAGGTTGGAGAATTGGGCAGAGAAATGGCAAATGGAGTTTAATCCAATAAATGTGAGGTAATGCATTTTGGTAGATTTAACATAGAGGGGAAATATACCGTAAATGGTAAACCTCTTAGGAATTTAGAAAGTCAGAGAGATCTGGGCTTGCGGGTCAACAGATCTTTGAAGGTGACAACGCAAGTGGACAAGGTAGTCAAGAAAGTATACAGAATGCTTGCCTTCATTGGACGGGGCATTGAGTATAAAAACTGGCAAGTCATGCTACAGTTGTATAGAACCTTGCTGACGCCACACTTGGAATATTGCGCACAATTCTGGTTGCCACATTACCAGAAGGATGTGGAAGCTTTGGAGAGAGTGCAGAGGAGGTTTACCAGGATGTTGTCTGGTCTGGAGGGTGTTCGCTATGTGGAGAGGCTGAATAGACTCGGACTGTTTTAATTAGAAAGACAGGGGTTGAGGGGTGACCTGATAGAGGTCTACAAGATTACGAGGGGCATGGATAGAGTGGATAGACAGGCACTCTTTCCCAGGCTGGAGGGGTCAGTCAACAGGTGGCATAGGCTTAAGGTCCATAGGGCAAAGTTTAGAGGAGATGTTTTTTACGCAGGGGGTAGTGACTGCCTGGAACGCATTGCCATGGGAGGTTGTGGAAGCATAATACAGTAACAGCATTCAAAAGGCATCTTGATAAACACATGGATAGGATGGGTATAGAGGGATACGGCATAAGGATGTGCTGAGAGTTTTGGCAAAGGTTCGTATCATGACTGGTACAGGCTTCGAGGGCTGAAGGGCCTGTTCGTGTGCTGTATTGTTCTTTGTTCTTTGTCAGTGAGAGCAAAACTGTCTCACTTGTGCACATAGCTTCATTCAGCTCAGGACTGCACTGTTTTCTCAAAATGTCTGATGTCTTAAGCTTCACCCAGTAATGACATAATCTTACCAAGCTAAAAACCAATTAGCTCCACAGGGAATTCTCTTAATTAAAACAAAATTCTAATAGACCAAGCTTTCTACGATGGTTTAATTGCATGCTGGATCCTTTGTTTCGCACCTTGTTCTGCACTGCAACCAATCACTGTTTGTCGATGTAATATTTGCCAATGTTCCCTGTTGGTTATTCTTTTGTCTACTATGTACGTACTGTATACGTTCTCTTGGCCGCAGAAAAATACTTTCCACTGTACTTCGGTACATGTGACAACAAATCAAATCAAAATCAAAATCAAAAATCAAATCCCTACCTTTCAAATAGGATTTATTTTAAAGCATGACTGCAGCAGTCAAGCACACTCTAACCCAAACTTTTAACCCTTACTGCACCAAATAACAATAATACGATACATCTGAAATTCCTAAATTCATCACATCTGAAAAAACTCAGCAGGTCTGGCACCATCTGTGGAATGCACTCTCAAGACAATTCATACGGACTCGAAATATTAAGCGTGATTTAGTGGACTCAAGTTAAAAACTGCTGAATGATGCAGTTAGCAGGGTATTTCTAGGTGGCTGCAGCGCTATCCAGCGGCACTTTGCCATTTATTTGGCTTTGGGAAGATTCTCTCCACTTAGAGTGATTCCTGATGGCGGCCTGAAACTACCCTGCCCTGTCTCTGACCATTCGGGAGTCTCCAGTGTCCTGGGAGGCACCCAGGTGCTGTTGCAACTGATCCACATTTCTGTGGACAAGTACTCAACAGTATCTTGGCGAGGTCATGCCGGCGCAGCCAGTTAGTGTTAATCTGGCATCCGGCTATTTAAATTTGGGCAACAAATGTTAGCCCAGCCAGCAATGTCCACATCCCATGAACGAATAAAGAAAACAAAATGAGCTGTAAAGAGCCCGATTTGTGGCTTGCATGTGGTTCAACCATTGCACCTGGATCCGTGCTATTTGCAATGGGGTTGCTAAATCACGGTCATTATATCATAACCTCTCTCCTCAGATACTGCCTGATATACTGAGTTTTTCTAGCATTTCCTGTTCTTATTTCAGATTCCTAGCATCTGCAGTATTTTGATTTTATCCCAGTGTTATCTACTCTACCTTTTGTTTTATCAACTGATCTTTAAGGTCACTTTCTTCTCCAAGGTTCTAGATAATTTTGCTGTCTCTCAACTCCATGAGCAAAACTTCCATTACACCCTGTCAAAATACTCCTACCCTGTGCTCATCCATCTTACATCCCCAGTTACGGTCATGGGTTTTTAAAAAGTATTTTTATTCCACAAATTTGCAACAGTTTTACAATTCACAACAAATCTGCCAGCCCACCCAAACCACACCTCCAACCTCCCCCCCCATCCCCCCTCCCCCCCACCCCCACTTCCCTTAACAGCTAACGGTAACCAACTCCCAAAAGTGCATGATAAACAAACCCCAACAATTGTAGAACCCATCACTCGCCCCCTTTAGAGCAAATGTCACCTTTTCTAGGGTCAGAAACTCCAGCAGGTCCCCCCACCATGCCGAGGCACAGGGTGGAGAAGCTGACCTCCACCCCAACAAGGCCTGTAGTGATCTCTGTATGTGCATGTACATCAGGGGTTAATGTGTAATCAGTAGCACCACATGATCACTAGAGGGCCAGACCAACAGGGGTATAAAAAGCAACCACATTGTGTGTCTCTATCTCTTTTGGGTGTACTGTGACCAGGACATGAGTATCAGATTAGTTCAGATGGTTAGTGGAGTTATGTGTAGTTACTGTAGTTCGATCTTGTTAACCTTATCACTAGTATCAATGTTAAAGTAAAGCACTCATGCAATAATTGTTACAGTTACTCAATAAACCTTTTGTTACTACTGGATGAGTTTGAGTCTTCTTTATCGAGATTCGGAAGACATCATCAGTAACCAAGGTTTGAGTAACACATATTACACTCTGTAGTATATCAAGACACACAGAGAAGTGTAATAAAAGATAATACAGGAGTGTAAAAAATGATGGTACCAGGCATGTTGGCCTGCCCTCCTGTTGAGAGTAGTAGTGCTATTTTCGTAGTGTCAGAGGCCGTGTTCAAATCATTAGCTGCGATACATATTTGGAACACAATACTCAAAAAAATTGATGAACACTTTAAAAGTCAGTCTGGTGAGATGCTGGAAAGATTTTACTCTTGTCATAGATGGCAGAGAAAAGGACAGCCCACCACTGACTTTATTACAGATCTCAAGTTGATAGCACAAGGCTGTAATTATGCTGATTTCAGAGGCACTATGATAATGGATCAATTAATTTATGGACTATCTGAAAAAAATTTGAAGGAAGAACTTTCACAAAATAAGTATCTAACTCTAGAAATCGCTATACAAAAATACCTTGCTTATGAACAAAAACAAAATCAATACTTTGAGTCTCTACAAACACCTCATGATGACTTCTTGGCTACTTGAACACAAGAACACTGACGACCTTCACAAAGAAATGACAACATCAACATCACCACTTCAACAACAGAAGAAGAAAGCAACTTAACCGAATAAATTCGTAAAGTTTGGACTCATAAATTTTCTTATTACGATTGGACACATAAATATTAATTGGTTTTGTATAATCATCAAAATCATCACAACTTGTACATATCATCATTTATCTACCTGTTTCAAGCAAAAAAACTACCTAAAAGACTAAATGTATTAACATTTGACTGATTAACTTATTGATGTTATGTAATGCATTTGTAAACTGCATCCATTATGCTTGTTGAATTTTCTTTACAACATACAAGAAAAAAAGGGGGATGTACATAGAACATAGAACAGTACAGCACAGAACAGGCCCTTCGGCCCTCGATGTTGTGCCGAGCCATGATCACCCTACTCAAACCCACGTATCCACCCTATACCCGTAACCCAACAACCCCCCACCCCTTAACCTTACTTTTTAGGACACTACGGGCAATTTAGCATGGCCAATCCACCTAACCCGCACATCTTTGGACTGTGGGAGGAAGCCGGAGCCCCTGGAGGAAGCCCACGCACACACGGAGAGGACGTGCAGTCTCCGCACAGACAGTGACCCAGCCGGGAATCGAACCTGGGACCCTGGAGCTGTGAAGCATTTATGCTAACCACCATGCTACCGTGCTGCCCAGTAATGTAGTGATCTCTGAATGTGCATGTACATAAGGGGTTAATGTGTAATTAGTAGCACCACATTATCACTCAGGGGCTGGACCAACAGGGGTATAAAAGCAACCATATTGTGTGTCTCTCTCTCTTTTGGGTGTACTGTGACCAGGACAGAAGTATCAGATTAGTTCAGATGGTTAGTGGAGTTATGTGTAGCTGCTGTAGTTAGATTTTGTTAACCTTATCACTAGTATCAATGTTAAAGTAAAGAACTCATGCAATTATTATTATAGTTACTCAGTAAACCTTTTGTTACTACTGGACGAGTTCGAGTCTTCTTTATCGAGATTCAGAAGACGTCATCAGTAACCGAGGTTTGAGTAACACATATTACACTCCATAGTATATCAAGACACACAGAGAAATGTAATAAAAGATAATACAGGAGTGTAATAAAAGAAGACCTGCCTATGAGCATCAGTGAAGCAAACGTTAAAACATCTGCCCCTGCACCCGCCTGCAGTTCCAGCCGTTCCGACACCCTGAATATGGCTTCTAGGGGACCGGGCTCCACATCAACATGCTGAACCCTTGAAACAGTGCTGACTGCTGTCCTCCAGGACCTTTCCAGCTTTGGGCAGGACCAAAACATATGTACATGATTCGCAGGGCCCCTGCCACATGCTCCTGGGCATCCTCTATGTCTTTGAACTGCCGACTCATTCTAGACTTTGTGAGGTGTGCCCTGTACACTATCTTCAGCAGTATCAGCCCCGACCTCACACTCAAAGTTAAAGCATTTACCCTCCGATGCACCTCGCATTACAGACACTCCTCTCGAACCATCTCAAACTCTTCCTCCCACTGTGCCTTAACATGCTCCATGGACACCCTGTCCTCCTTCAAAATCTTCCCGTAAATCGCTGAGACAACCCTACTCTCCAACAGCCCCCACTGACAGCACTGCCTACAGCAACAAGGAGGCAGGCACTGTCGCGATGGACCGTGCGACCTTCCTTGCAAAGTCCCGCACCTGCATATACCTGAAGCTTTTGCCCCACGCCAGCACAAAGCCTCCCACTCCCTTCTCCATCCCGGACCTTCTCTGCATTTGCCGCCCAATAACAGTATGTCAAATGTGGGAGGCCTAACCCCCATCCCACACCTACTGTCTCCTCTGCAATATCACATTCCTAATCCTAGCCACCCTCAGCGTCGAAATAAATGAGATCAGCCTCATTACCCCCCTAAAAAATTCCATGGGCATAAAGACCAGCGGGCATTGAAACAAAAACAAGAATCACGACAACACATTCATCTTCAGTGCCTATACCCAGCCTGCCAATGACAGAGGGTGTTTGTCCCACCTCAGCAAATCAGCCTTCACCCTCCCCACTAAGCTAGTGAACTAAAACGTCTGAAGCCCTGCCCAATACTGGGCCACTTGCACCCCCAGATACCTAAAATTAGACATTGCCAGATGAAATAGCAGCCCTCCCACCCCCGCTCCCACTCCCAGAGGGAAGATCCAGTTAGGGTCATGATTGACATCCGCTCTGGCTGTAACTGTGGCATGTTATTAATTCTTATTGTTCTCAGCACTTCCACAGCACTTGATAAAGGTAACCATGCCATTGTTGTCTATTGCTTCACCTTTGTTGGGACTGCCCTCTCTGGTCCACTCAAATCTGTCTGGATAAAGCCAATGCATCTCAAGCAAAGGTTTCTCCTCCCACCCTTCAGAAATCAATTTTCAATCCTCAAGAAGAGTAATATTGGACTCAAAATGTTAACATTGTTTCTTTCTCCACAGATGCTGCCAGACCTGCTGAGTTTTTCCAGCATTTTCAGCTTTTATTTCAGAACCTCGAGCCTGCTCCTAATTCAACATCATAATGACTAATCTCACCTCCACCTTCCTGTCCACTCCCTTAAACTCTCTGATTCTGTGTGTGCTAATAGGTGCACGAACAATCTATTTTTCAAGTAACTTCATTGCAGTGTTAAGCCTACCTGTGATACTAATAAAGATTAATTAATCAGTCAAACTCATAACGTGATTCATTTACGCAACATACATTCATATTCAGGGAATCATTTCCTGCAAACAAAAGGAATATGCTCAAGGCTTGAACCTTGTTTGAGTTATCCAGGAGCTTGAGGAGCTTTTCTGTGTTGCTTTCTCCATTACAATGCCTTGGCCAATCAGAGTTGACATGCAAACCAATCAGCACCCTTTTACTCCTGCAGTATAAATTGTTGTGATCGCTTGAAACTTGACATACTTGCATTTGTCCTGGTCAGTACAAGATGAAAAATGTTGGTAACATTTCCATCCCGACATGATTATTTTCAAAAACCAGGAATACTAATGGTCCATTTTCTGGCTATCCAGCTTCTGTTCTTTCCTGGGTAACTATTCATTTTCTCCATATTCCGATCCTCTTTCTGTCTCTTTCCCCTCGCTGGGAAATGGTTGAATCTATAACTTTCTCCTCAGATATCTATTTGCTATTTTCCTCCAGAATATCTATTTCAATATATTTTACCCCTTTCCTGGTTACTCATTTGTTTTCTGCCTTTCGATCTTTCCCTTTTGATCTTTTAGTTTTCTCCATTCCGTATATATATATTTTCCCCTTTCTCCCTCTCACCAGATGAATATTAATCCATTATAAGAACATAAGAACATAAGAACTAGGAGCAGGAGTAGGCCATCTGGCCCCTCGAGCCTACTCCACCATTAAATGAGATCATGGCTGATCTTTTCTGGACTCAGCTCCACTTTCCGGCCCGAACACCATAACCCTTAATCCCTTTATTCTTCAAAAAACTATCTATCTTTATTTTAAAAACATTTAATGAAGGAGCCTCAACTGCTTCACTGGGCAAGGAATTCCATAGATTCACAACCATTATATCATCGTCTTCAATTTGGCTCACTTCTTGGGCGAAATTCTCCGACCCCACGCAGGGTCGGAGAATTGGCGGGAAGCGGCGTTATTTCCGCTCCCGCAGGTTTTTGAATTCTCCCGCCGGTCATAAACCGGCGTTGTGCAAATCCCGCAAAACAGCTGGCGCCGGCGGGATTTCATTTTTTTTAAACTTACCTCAAATCTCCGGCCCGGATGGGCCGAAGTCCCGCCACTGGGAGGCCTTCTCCCGCCGCCGAGGTTTAAACCACCTCTGGAACGGCGGGCTCAGCGGCGCGAGCAGGCCCCCGGGGTCCTGGGGGGGCGGGGGGCGATCGGACCCGGGGGGGTGCCCCCACGGAGGCCTGGCCCGCGATCGGGGCCCCCCGCTCACTCCACGGGGCAGTGCCGTGGGGGCACTCTTTCTCCTTCCGCGCCGCCACGGCCTCCGCCATGGCGGACGCGGAGGAGAACCCCGCATCGCGCATGCCGCTGACGTCACTGCCGGCGCATGCGCCGACCGCCGAAAGCCTTTCGGCCAGCCCCGCTTCCGACTGCGCCGGGTGTTTGCGCCAGTCTTCTGGTGCAAACTGCTCCGGCGCGGGGCTGGCCCCCAAAGGTGGGGAGAATTCCCCACCTTTGGGGAGGCGCGACCCCTGAGTGGTTGGCGCCACTCCCCTACGCCGGCACCCTCCGTCACGCCGGGTAGGGGAGAATCCAGCCCCTTATCTTAGAATCATAGAATCCCTACAGTGCAAAAGGAGACCATTCAGCCCATCGAGTCTGCACAAATCCTCTGAAAGAGCAATCACCTAGGTCCACTCCCCCACTCCATCTCCATTACCTCACCTAACCTTTGGCCACTAAGGGGCAATTTTATCATGCCCAATCCATCTAACCTGCACATTTTTGGACGGTGGGAGGAAACTGGAGCAACTGGAGGAAACCCATGTAGGCTTGGGGAGACCGTGCAAACTCCTTGAAGATGGTCACCCAAGCCCGGATCTAAACCCATGTCCTTGTCACTGTGATGTAGCAGTGCTAACCACTGTGCCACCTCTACCACTGTGCACCACGCCACCATTATCACTGAATTCCAACCTCAGCTAACAATTCCAATATATTTTCTCTTTCACCCTCTCCACTCTTACATTTTATTTTCCATTACAATGTCTCAATTACTACCTTTTACCATCGTCTGCCAAAACAAAGAAGTTTGGCTGGATTCCCCGTCTCTGCGGCTAAGTGCCGGCTAACATGAAGAATTCCCGGGCGTTTTACGATGACAAAATCGTTGCTGATCGCTCACCGATTCTGACTGGTGAGGCGATAGCAGCAGCACCGGGTGAAATTCCTGCGCCAAAAACGGCCGGAGAATGGCCAGGTCCGTGGCCGCACATGTGCAAGCGACAGTCTTCAGTAGTTGCACCGTGCAACATGTCGCCGGCTGTGCATGGATCAGAACGCCAAATATGGCCCCACAGTCCTCCCCCTGGCCACACCCCCACCAGTCCCCCAGTCCTCACGGAAACCCCCCCGGAGAGCGGTATGGATCCTGGCCGAATGTGGCAACGCTGGACACACGCCATGCCAGGTTCCCGACCGCTCAGACCACATGTGAACTGCGCAGTCGAGAACTCAGCCCATCAGGGGTGGAGCATCATGGAAGGACCTTCCGAAGATGCGCCAACGGCGTTTCAATGGCGTGCGGCGTGCGATGCTATGATGCCATTTTGGAGGAGGAGGAGACTCGAAAACCGGCGTCAAACGAGCGCCGTCTCCAATTTGGGCATCAGAAGGGATTCTCTGCCCAATCGCCGATTACAATATTGGAGTCGGGCAACGGAGAATCCCGCCTGTTGTTTTTACTTTGAGTGGCTGATTGAGTGACCTTACTTTAACTTTCGTGTATTGCATAGAATTGAGACAAATACATATATCCAGTCTGATGTACTTTGCCTTTCTGTTTTGTCTCTGGTACATTCAGGAATCGTGAACCAAAAAGCAAACACGTAACATGAACATTATTTGTACTGAAACAACGTCCATCATATTTCACATTTTAAAGTAATATTTCACAACGAGATAATAAAACCGTGAAGATTCAGCTAATTAAATACAAGTTGTTATGAGCATTTTGGAATGTGTTGTTCTTTGAGGCAGTAAGGGATTGGGAGAGGAGGTGAAGATGGAGATTATTTTTCCAGTTCAAGTCTCCTGCTCTGTGCACCTTCCATCTGATGTGGGAATAGAGTGCCTTAATTGCCATCATCCTCCTCTTCCACTCAAAGAATCATAGAATTTGCAGTGCAGAAGGAAGTCATTCAGCCCATCGAGTATGCACCGACCCTTGGAAAGAGCACCCTACTTAAGCCCATGTCTTCACCTGATCTCCATAACCCAGTAAACCCACCGAATATTTTTGGACACTAATGGCAATTTATCATGGCCAATCCACCTAACTTTCACATCTTTGGATTGAGGGAGAAAACCAGAGCACCCAGAGGAAATCCTCTCAGACACGGGAAGAACGTGCAGACTCCGCACAGACAGTGACCCAAGCCGGGAATCGAACCTGGGCCCCTGGAGCTGTGAAGCAGCTAGAACAAAGAAAAATACAGCACAGGAACAGGCCCTTCAGCCCTCCAAGTCTGCGCTGACCATGCTGCCCGTCTAAACTGAAATCTTCTGCACTTCCGGGGTCCGTATATCTCTATTTCCATCCTATTCATGAATTTGTCAAGATGCCCCTTACACGTCACTATTGTCCCTGCTTCCACCACCTCCCACGACAACGAGTTCTAGGCACCCACTACCCACTATATAAAAAACTTGCCTCATAAATTTCCTCTAAACCTTGCCCCTCGCACCTTAAACCTATGTCCCCTAGTAATTGACCACTCTACCCTGGGAAAAAGCCTCTGACTATTCACTCTGTCTATGGCCTTCATAATTTTGTAGACCTCTATCAGGTCGCCCCTCAACCTCTGTCGTTCCAGTGAGAACAAACTGAGTTTATTCAACCTCTCCTCATAGCTAATGCCCTCCATACCAGGTCATATCCTGGTAAATCACTTCTGCACCCTCTCTAAAGCCTCCACTGGGGGTGGTTTAGTACAGGGCTAAATCGCTGGCTTTTAAAGCAGACCAAGGCAGGCCAACAGCACGGTTCAATTCCCGTACCAGCCTCCCCAAACAGGCACCAGAATGTGGTGACTAGGGCTTTTCACAGTAACTTCATTTGAAGACTACTTGTGACAATATGCGATTCTCATTCTCACATCCTTCTGGTAGTGTGGTGACCAGAATTGAACACTATACTCCAAGTGTGGCCTAACTAAGGTTCTGTACAGCTGCAACATGACTTGCCAATTCTTATACTCAATGCCCCGGCCAATGAAGACAAGAATGCCGTATGCCTTTTTGACTACCTTCTCCACCTGTGTTGACCCTTTCATTGACCTGTGGACCTGTACACCTAGATCTCTCTGACTATCAGTACTCTTGAGGGCTCTACCATTCACTGTATATTCCCTATCTGCATTAGACCTTCCAAAATGCATGACCTCACATTTGGCCGAATTAAACTCGATCTGCCTTCGCTCCGCCCAAGTCTCCAAACTATCTAAATCCTGCTGTATTCTCTGACAGACCTTATCGCTATCCGCAATTCCACCAACCTTTGAGTCATCCGCAAACTTATTAATCAGACCAGTTACATTTTCCTCCAAATCATTTATATATACTATGGACAGCAAAGGTCCCAGCACTGATCCTTGCAGAACACCACTAGTCACAGCCCTTCAATTGCTACTCTCTGCCTTCTATGACCGAGTCAGTTCTGTATCCATCTTGCCAGCTCACCTCTGATCCCTTGTGACTTCACCTTTTGTACCAGTCTGCCATGAGGGACCTTGTCAAAGGCCTTACTGAAGTCCATTTAGACAACATTCACTGCCCTACCTGCATCAATTATCTTTGTGACCTCCTCGAGAAACTCTATCAAGTTAGTGAGACACAACCTCCCCTTCACAAAACTGTGCTGCCTCTCGCTAATATGTCCACTCGCTTCCAAATGAGAGTAGATCCTGTCTCAAAGATTTCTCTCCAGTAATTTCCCTACCACTGATGTAGGGCTCACCGGCTTGTAGTTCCCTGATTATCCTTGCTACCCTTCTTAAACAAAGGAACAACTGTGCTAACCACAGTGCTACCATGCCACCCATAGCTAATCTCACCTCCACCTTCTTGCCCACTCCCTTAAACCCTTCATCTCACTACTAATGAAAAACCTATCTATCTCCTCCTTTAATTTGAATAGTGTTCCGGTGTCCACTGCACTCTGGGGTAGATAATTCCACAGATTCATGATCCTTTGCATGAAGGAATTCCTCCTCATGTCTTCTACTCTTTAGCTTGAAACTATAGCCTCCCATTCTAGAATGTTCAAAAAGGGGCAACATTCATTCTATGTTTACCCTGTCAATCCCCTTTAGCATCTTATATGCCTCAATTAGATCTCCTCTTCTAAATTCCAGAGAGTACATGCCTAAACTGCTCAATCTCTTTTCAATAGACAAATCCTCATCCCTGGAATCAATCTAGTGAACCTTCACTGAATTGCCTCTAAGTACATAGAACATAGAACAGTACAGCACAGAACAGGCCCTTCGGCCCTCAATGTTGTGCCGAGCAATGATCACCCTACTCAAACCCATGTATCTACCCAATACCCGTAACCCAACCCCTCAACTCCCTAACCTTACTTTTTAGAACACTACGGGCAATTTAGCATGGCCAATCCACCTAACCCGCACATCTTTGGACTGTGGGAGGAAACCGGAGCACCCGGAGGAAACCCACGCACACACGGGGAGGACGTGCAGACTCCGCACAGACAGTGACCCAGCCGGGAACCGAACCTGGGACCCTGGAGCTGTGAAGCATTTATGCTAACCACCATGCTACCGTGCTGCCCCAAAGTAAGGGGACCAAAACTGTGCGCAGTGTTCCAGAAGTGGTCTCACCAATGCCCTCTACAGTTGTAATGGCACTTTCCTGCTTTTATACTCTATTCCATTAGCAATGAATGCCAATGCTTCCTAACAAGCAAAGATCAGAACATACACAACCAGCCCACACTTGCAACCTACCACCCCCACACACAAAAAGACCAACTGTTCGATGTGATTCTGCAATAGGGCAGCCATTTCTGAACAATTCTGGTTGACTGAATGATGCACTTGTCTGCGGAGTGATGTTATCTAGAACGAAAAAAAAAATTCTTGCATTACAATACAGCAGGGTTCCAGCAGATTTATCCTGATTAAAACTAGTCTTCAAAATGAAAGCAAATTACTGTGGATGCTGGAATCTGAAACAAAAGCAGAAAATACTGGACAATCTCAGCAGGTCTGACAGCATCTGTGGAGAGAGAAGGGGGCGAACGTTTCGAGTCTGGATGACTCTTTGTCAAAACTGTGATAGAGTCAACCAGTCAAAACGATAGCTCCCTTCCCTTTCCACAAATGCTGTCAGACCTGCTGAGATTGTCCAATATTTTCTTCTTTTATTGTTGTCTTCAAAATGGTCTGCTCTGTGAAAATTCTTATAATCGTATTTGCCTCCTCATTTTTCTTTTGCCACTCTGCCTTCAGAGTGATAGACGGAATCATCAACAGTGCTATCAGATGGCACTTACTCAGCAATAACCTCATTACAATCTTGGTTCAAACATGGACAAGAGAGCTGAATGCCAGAGGTGAGGTGAGAGTGACTGCCCTTGACATCAAGGCAGCATTTGACCGAGTATGGCATCAAGGAGCCCTCGCTAAACTAGGATTTGATTTGATTTGATTTATTATTGCAACAAGTATTAATATACAGTGAAAAGTATTGTTTCTTGCATGCTATTCAGACAACACATACCGTACATGGGGAAGGGAGGAGAGACTGCAGAATGTAATATTACAGTCATAGCTAAGGTGGAGAGAAAATGAAATGAAATGAAAATGAAAATGAAAATCGCTTATTGTCACGAGTAGGCTTCAATGAAGTTACTGTGAAAAGCCCCTAGTCGCCACATTCCGGCGCCTGTCCGGAGAGGCTGATACGGGAATTGAACTGTGCTGCTGGCCTGCTTGGTCTGCTTTAAAAGCCAGCAGTTTAGCCCAGTGAGCTAAACCAGCAACTTAATATGAAGTAGGTCCATTCAAAAGTCTGAAGGCAGCAGGGAAGAAGCTGTTCTTGAGTCGGTTCGTACGTGACCTCAACCTTTTGTATCTTTTTCCGGATGGAAGAAGGTGGAAGAGAGTATGTCCGGGGTGCGTGGGGTCCTTAATTATGCTGGTTGCCATTCCGAGACAGATTCCGGGTAGTTCGATGACACATCAGTCCAGAGCAATTGGAACATTTTTCTAAAGATAGTATTGAATATGCTGGATAATTCCACATCTACAGTGAACAAATTCAGACTAATCAAGTTTTACTCATGCACGGCGGCGAATCTTGCTGGAGTGGCGGTGGGTATCGCCACCGGGGATAGTGGCATAGTCAGGCGATGTGTACGACTTCCTGCGGTTAGAGAAGATAAAGTATGAATTAAGGGGCTCAGCAGAGGAGTTTGAGAAAAGATGGGGGATGTTTGTGACCGTGTTTGAGGAGATTTTTGTCGCAGTGGGGGGAGGGGGGAGGGTGAAAAAGGGGAAAAAATCTGTCGACTGTATAGTTGATTGCTGGGAAGTATGTTTCTTGGGGTGGTTATTTGTTGTAACCTGTTCTGATACATGTTTGTAATAAAATACATTGAAGAAAAAAAAGGTTTACTCTAAATATATATTTTTAAAACTCAAGTGAAATAGAGAAAAATGACATAAAAAATTATGAGGAAAAATGATTTAGTAAGATGAATAGAGAAATATGCAGAAATGTGTCAAGCAAATGATCAAACGAGCAGAGAAATTTAGAAAAATGCTGAATGTACAAAATGATAACAAATTATGAGCATTAGAGAAGTGAGGACTAACAATGAGCATACGTTCAAAAGGATCTTGACAAGCTTGATCAGTGACAAGTGAAATGGCAGATGGAATTCAATAACAGGCAGATTTAAGATATGTAATATGACAGAGGAAGTGTTGGTATAGATTGTTAAATGCAAAGAAGAGGCACTCAAGGCAGAGAGGGATGTTGGGCGCATTTCTCTGGAAAGATTTCTAAGTGTAGTAGTGAGTGAGAACTCCCGCGAGCTGCCCGGCACTCAGCCTGGCGAGACCGGCAAAACAGTACGTTAATTAGTCCACTTAACGAGGCCTCATGGGCTTCATGGCACAATTGAAGGCATGGCAGCTGATTTTCTGGGACCTCGCCCGCCAGCCCAGCCCCCCCCCCCCCCCCCCCCCCCCGCTAACATGGTCGAGTAGCACTTAAACAGCACATGCACAGCTAACCCCACTCAGCTCACAACCATGGCGCCGAGATGGCCAGCACAAAATATTGGAGACATCGACCTGGGGAGGCGCCTTGATGCCGTTGAGGCCAGGAGGGATATCCTGTTCACCCATGAGCCACAGGGTAGCCAGTGCCACCTGGGACAAAGTAGCAGCGACCAACTGGTCTGGTAGCATGACCAGGAGGACCGGCCTCCAGTGCCACAAGAAGGTCAATGACGTACACCGGGCAGCACGGGTGAGTTGACACTCCCCACCCCCTACCCCGACACCTTTCTGCCCCCACGCGAGCATACCTCCAACCCGTCATGTGCCCCTCGACCCTCCCTTCATCCCCCTCCTTTCAAAACGCCTCCCTTCAACCCCGCCCAACCCTCCCATCACCCCGTCCCATCAAACCCCTCCCCAACCACTGTGACCCCCACATGCGACTAACGATGCCCTCTCTCCACAAGGCAAGCTCTCCCACTATCGCCAGGAGATGGCCCAGACTGGTGGAGGGGTGCCGGATATAAGAATCCTCAAAACCTTTGAGGAACGGACTCTGGAGAGTTCGCCAGGGACAGAGAAGTAACCAATGCGGAGGTCGGCACAAGCCACAGAGGTGAGGATCCACCGGGCCCCACCCAGAGGACCCGCCAAGTGTGAGTTGTGATTGCCTTACTGACTGACCCATACCTCCCACTGACTGCATGTCAATTTTCCCGCAGGTCCTCCATCCGGGATAGCCCCCTCCCCTGCCTCCCATGAGACCGCAGAGGAGAGCTCCGAGGAAGACACAATCGAGCAGTCGCAGCTGTCTTCCCCACCCTCCACTAGCGCAGATACATACACCTCGGTGGCAACGTTCGTGGTCCGGCTTCTGGGGCACAATCTTGTGAGCACCACACGGTTCCTGATGCACATCAGGTGGAGGCATAATGCTTCCGGTCTCCTACTGCCCAGAACCCCCACCCCCCTACCCCCCACACCCCCCCCCCCACATCCCCACCCCT
This sequence comes from Scyliorhinus canicula, assembly GCF_902713615.1. Taxonomy (NCBI): domain Eukaryota; kingdom Metazoa; phylum Chordata; class Chondrichthyes; order Carcharhiniformes; family Scyliorhinidae; genus Scyliorhinus; species Scyliorhinus canicula. The sequence continues at coordinate 105,902,246 of NC_052150.1, forward strand.
CACTCCTTACACCCCCAGGCACACCACTTGCACGTGATGGGTGTGAGAAAGCGCTCAGTAGACGGTCAGGGGTCAGACTATGTCATAGATTGAGGAGCACCAGTGCTCAGCTCTCTGCGGGTTATCATCACTCCCTTGCCCTCAACAGTGACCCACTAATGGTGCTGACACAGTCCCAGCAACCCGTATTGTTGCAACACAGACCTTGGGAGAGTGGGAAATGGAGGGGATGGTGAAGGTAGCGACGAACGACCAGGCCATGCACTATGTGAAGTAGGTGAGTATCAGGACCTCCCTTGCCCTCCGGGCTTGCCAAACCCTTGCTGTTGCCACCTGTCCTGCAGCCTCTCGTCAGTTCCTCTGTTCCTCCACAGGATCGTCCTCAAGCCCCTGCTGGTCCTGCGACTCCTCATCATCCTCATTCTTGTCATCCTCCTCCTCCTCTTTCTCGGAGGTGGCCACATGTTCCTCATCCCCCACCACCAGCACGTAGCCCCACTGCTGTGCCAGGTTGTGATGGAAGACACAGCAGACCACCATGAAGCAGGCGACCCTTTGGGGGTGTACTGCAGGGCACCACCAAAGCTGCCAAGGCATCGGAAGCGCATTTTAAGCAGTCCGATACATCGCTCAATGGCTACATGGGCCTCATTGTAGCGGGTCTCCACTTTGGTCTCTGGTCTCCATACTGGCATCATTAGCTAATCCTCAGTGGGTACTCCTTATCCCCTCAGGAGCTAACCAGCCATCCAGGGGTGGTCCCCGGAGGAAACCCACCCAAACATGAGGAGAATGTATAACCTCTATGCAGACCGTCACACGAGGCAGAAATTGAACCTGAGACCCTGGCGCTGTGAGGCGGCAGTGTTAACCACTCTGCCACCGTGCAGCCGCTTTAAAAAAAATAAAAGAGCACTCTACCTAGGTCTAATTCCCTGTCCAATGCCTGGAACCCCACCTAACTTTTCAGACACCAAGGGACAATTTAGCATGGCCAATCCACCTAACCTGCACATCTTTGGTCTGTGGGAGGAAACCGGAGCACCGAGGGAAACCCACGCAGACACGGGGAACAAGTGGAAACTCCACACAGTCACCCGAGGCTGGAATTGAACCCAGGTCCCTGAAGCTGTGAGGCAGCAGTGCTAACCACTGTGCCACTGTACCGCCCCACGGACATCAACATCTTTCCACATTTCCTCATTGTTTGAAAGGATTCTTCTGTTTCACCGCACATCAATGACATATTATTTCCTCCTTTTTATCTGTCAGTATTATCTCAATGGTGATCTTTTGCACCAGCCATTATCTATTAACTATCTGCTGTCTGTGATTGTTGTATTTGTTAGTTCTTTTTTCTTCCCTTCCCCTTTCTTTCCTCTTTATTTTTTCTGGCCATACAATGCTGTTTGTGATTTTATTTCAGATTTCCATATTTTTCCTTTTGTTTTACAGAAACTATTCTGTTCTGTCCAGTGTTGATCATCTTTGTTTATATTTGCCATCATAACCTTCATTCATAGCTATAGGTTTATCCAGCTCTTTCCTGAATATGAGCTTTGTCCGGGAGTTTGTCACATGTCACAGTGGTAGAAGAAATTATTTTAATCTCTGGTCTGATTTCAGATTTATTAGGTCGGTTCTTGCCTTCAAAATCACAATGCCCGTTGCCTATCTATACCTCTTAGCACTGTTGAACACCTGGAAACATTCAGCGGATTGGGATCACACATCTCTTGTCTTTCAGTGGGCTCTATAATGAGTTCCACCAGATTACTACCCAAGCGGTGAAGATGAAAAGCTACTCCCATGAAATGCTGTATTTGGGGCACTTTAAAAGCAAGCTGCATGTCTAATTTAAACTGAAATGTATGGATCTCTGTTGTATTCCGGTGCCCAGTGGTGTAATGGAACTTAGCATTGTTTCCTTTTCCTTTCTACTTTTCCTTTTCTGCTGAGTTCTTATAAATAATTCATGCTTCAATTGCAGTTGACTTACTGGTGATTTTGCAGACAAATGTTCATCTGTTTTTGAGTTCCTATAAATGCTTCATGCTTCAGTTGCAGTTGACACTTGATGATTTTGCAGACAACATTCATCTGTTTTTGATTCTGCATAAACAGTCTCAAAATGTTCTGATGCCAAAAAGGCATTGAAGTGATTGCGAAACTGAGAATTAATAAATCGGTCGGGACCCTGACCCTGCCCCTACCTCTGCCCCTGCCCCTGCTCCTGCCCTTTGCCCCTGCCCATGCCTCTTTCAAGAGCACCTTTGCACACTGGACTTCCATCTTCAATCAGTCCCCATTGTCAAGCAGAGAACACAATGTCCTAAATAGATGGGAAATACACTAAGGGCTATTAGCACGTATGACCATATTAAAATGAAGTTTTTTACTTTAAGGCTGATCTAAAAGACCTGCAAAATCGCTTGCAGTACAAACGAAGTGGACACTGAATTTGGCAAAACGATAGCTCTGTGATGTAAAAGCAGAAAATATGGGAAAGTAGTCACTAGATCAGACATTTTTTTGAAGACAGAAGATAGAGTCAAGGTTTCATGTGGATGACCTTTGATCAAAAGCTGTCATTCAGCCATTCACACCTTCTATGATGTCCTTGCCCTCTCATGCATTTTATGCTAGTGGGACCAAGCCCCTGACCAGTCTCAGGAAATTACTTTGTTAGAATGGAATTATTCCTTTATGAGTAAGTTCTAAACAAGTATAAAATAGTATATAAGTACATAAAAGGGGGGATGTAGCTAAAGTGAATGTTCGTCCCTTGGAGGATGAGACCGGGGAGTTAATAGTGGGGAAACCAGAAAGAGCGGAGATCTCTAAATCAATATTTTGCCTCAGTTTTCATGGTAGAGGACACTGGTATCATCCGAAAAGTAATAGGTAATGCAAAGACATTAGAAAGGGAGGAACTAACACCACCAATAGGGAAAAAGTACTAAACAAAATATTGGGATTGAAGGCAGACAAGTCCCTAGGGTCTGATGGCTACATCCTAAGGTCTTAAGGAGAGTGGCAGCGGAGATAGTGGATCCATTGGGTATAATATTCAAAAATTCCCTGGATGCCAGAAAGGTTCCAGTGGATTGGAAAAATGTGAATGTTAGGGAGGCAGAAAGTATAAAACTATAGACCAGTTAGTTTAACATCTGTTGTTGGGGAATTGTTGGAATCTATTATTAATGAAGCAACAACAGGACATTGAGAAAGTCAAAATGCAATGCATCAGAGTCAGCATGGCTTTATGAAGGATAAATCATGTTTGACTAATTTGCTAGAGTTCTTCGAAGATGTCACAAGCCAAGTGGATAATGGGGATCCTGTAGATGTAGTATGTCTGTCTTCCAGAATGCAGTTCATAAAGTGCCACACAACAGTAAAATCACATGGGAGTAGGGGTAATTTATTATCTTGGAAAGAAGACTGGCGAACTGACAGAAGGCAGAGAGTCGAGATCAATTGGTCTTTTTCTGGTTGCCAAGATGGAACTAATGCAGTGCCACAGGGTTTGGTCCTCGGACCCCAACTGTTTTCAATGTATATTAATGACTTGGATACGGGATGGAAGGTTCTACAGCCAAATTTGCAGATGACACTAAAATAGGTGGGGCAGTAAGTTGCAATGAGGAAATAAGACATTTACAAATGGACATAGATAGTTTAGGTGAGTGATCCTAAATGTGACAGATGGAGTTTAATGTGGATAGGTGTGAGGTTATCCATTTTGGTTGGCAAAAATAAAAAGGTAACTGCCAAGGTACCCAGATGGCACTGCCAAGCACTGCCTGTGTGCCAGGGTGACAGTGCAAGAGTTCCTGAGTTCGAGGGTGGCACTGCCAAGGGTCAGGGGTGAGGGGGGCCATGCCCATGAAAGGAGGCTGGAGGGGGTTTGAAGGGTAGGGTGGTACAGGGCAGGTAAGTAAGGACCTCTGGGAGTTTTGGGGTGTGATGGGTCGGGGTCCTGGAAGTGAAGGGATGCTGTAAGTGACCTAGGCGCCGTAGTGGGGTGTCCTCACTTGGGGGTTGTGGGGTAGTGCCCATGTGTGTGGAGGGTGACATTTCTCATGGGCGGGGGGTGAAGGAGACCCACAAGCTCACTTAGAGATCGGGATACCCTTTCAAAATGGTGGGCCAACCTCTGAGTTCAGCTCCTCAGTGTTAAAAAAAAATTGTTTGTGGGCTAAACCGGTGAGAAACTCCCCACGGTCTGAAAAAAATGTCTAAGTGGCCACGATCTTTCCAAAATTCCAGTTAGGCACCACCAACATGCCACCCTGGCTGTGCCAACCTGGCACCCTGGCAGTGCCTCTGCCAGAAGGCAGTGCCACATGGGCAGTACCACAATTGCACACAGATGGCACTGCAAGTGTGCCAGGCTGGCATTGTCAAGGTGCCAGGTTGGCACTGCCAGGGTACCCATGTGGCACCAGCAGTGCCAGGGCACCACACTGCCCAAAAGGCATGCAGCTGGGGGCCTCCGTGTGCGGGTTTAACCTTGCAACATCTCGTGGGATTGCATTGAATCTCGTGAGGCATTACGAGCTGGATGGGTCCCGGGAGCGGGGTCTCCTGGCTTTCACCGGCCATGCTGCGCCACTGCGAGTTACTTCTCTGACGCAGCGTGGCCGGTAGATTGCACCTCGTATCATTGAATAACAGTGGGGAACTCGTCGGCAGAGCCGGAAGGAAACTCCCTGAAAAACCCGTTGCCAAAACTTAGAAAATTCTGTGGAGAATTGCGCCGAGCATTCCAGACCTTATTGAGGCCTCGGGAGCTGAAGGCTTGGCCGCCAATGGTGGGCAAAGGAAACTGGAGATGCACAACAGGCCAGAATTTGAATAATGCAAAGTTCTTGGAGGATCCTAACCAGAAGAGGTTACAGAAATAGAGAGAGGTGAGACCACAGATGGATTTGAACACAAGGCTGAGAATTTTGAATTTGTGATTTTGCTTAACCAGGAGCCAACTTTGATCTCTTTAGGGCACATGGGTAAAGACCAAAAGCTTCTCCGTGGATCACCACCTTGATGAGCAGGGAAAACCTGTGCATTCTAAGATTCCCATGAGCGATGCTTTTGGGAGCTCCTTGCTCCTGGTAGGGTCACAGTGGCAGCAAGGTCTGGAGAGCGGTGCCAGACAATGTATCGCCCAAAATCTCCTCAACAGCAAAATAATCAAAGGAAGACCTTGTATCTCACCGGCTACAAAGGCAGAATGCAGCTAGGTGGGTCAGGTCATCATGGTCTGACCACAAACTCAACAAGATTATGTGGTCAATGGGAACTCCCCAAGGTTCCCACATTTAGGTTGTCACATGTAGGCTTCTACCAGGGTCCATTTGCCAAGATCTATGGTGATGCGGAATTGGCGACAGAGTTCTGAATCTGGCAGTCCAGAGTCAAGAAACTGCACACAGGCAACAGATGCATTAAGGTTGTTGAACAACTGTGTTGGGACAGAGGTGTATTTGGGCAGCTGCATCTGTGACTGAGCAGTCCTCTTCAGGATACCTTCTCACCCAAATGGGGAAGAGTCTGGAAAAGATGCCCTATAATAGGCTGTCCCACACTCTCTAGCAGGGAACAACAGCCACTGGAATGGCCACTTCTGGGATTTAAAAAAACTTGGAATGCTAGGAAAACATGGATAATCTCAAGATGACCTTTCACAAAGGAGAACTGCAATCATACCACATGAGCTATCAAGACTCGAAGCTTACATTGTCACCCTTAGTGAGATCTACCTTCCTGGGGAGAGAACTTAAGGAACAATCAGGGAGATACATTTTCACCTGGAAAGGGAAGACTGGCAGTGGCCCTTGTGACCATGGAGTTGATTTTGAAATCTGGAATAGAATCTTGGATACAACGCCAACACTCAACCTCAATTTTATAAATAAAAGACTCAGAACACTTCACCTACAGCTTAGCCATAACGAATTTGTCACCCTCATCAGAGCTTACAATCTGACCCTTAACTCTGGGGGGGGGGGGGGGGGGGGGGGGGGTCTGGGGAACTTCTGGGGGACTTCTGGGGGACTTCAGTACTGGCGTTGGCTGTGACTCCAATGACTGGGGCAAATCCGTTGGAAAGGATTGTGTGGGAAAATCCAATACAAATGGTGTCCTGCTGACAAAGTTTGCTCAGCCTGGCCTCATTTGAACAAACACCCTCTCCTGCTGGAAGGACAAATACAAAACTACAAGGATGCATCTTAGATCAAAGCACTGGCACCTCCTGGACTTGATCATTGTTCTGCTTAAAGATCTAAATAACATTTGCACCACTTGATACATAAGGTTGATTGATAGCTGCTGGTCGGATCATCAACCTGTTCAATCAGTGGTGCACATACAACTAACACAAAACATCACAATTTCCAGAAGTTCAAAAGAAGAAGATCAATGTCTCAGCCCTGAAGCAGCCTGAGCAAGCTGGATTCTCCCGTCGCCGACGCCAAAATCGGTGACAGGCCGGAGAATCCAAATTATTGACAGAATCAGGGCACCACTTCCGGGAGGCGCTGCCCCCTCCAAAGTGCGCCATATTTCCACAGCCTCAGGCCATTGCCTGAGGCCTGCCACCCAATGCTCCACCCCTGTCCGGCTGATCCCCGACGGCGTGGGTCTCTCAAGGTCTCACTCATTGGGAACTCATCATCGCGGCCGTGGATTCAGTCCAGCACTGCCACAGTCGGGGGAGGGCCGATCCACAGGCAGGCGTGGACATATTCGGGACTGGGGGCACTATGGTGGGGCAGTCCGGGACGCTGAGCTAGCTGAAGGGGGGGGGATATTTTGTGGGCCGGGTCCGCGGGCTCCGTCTGCCATGATGCACACGCAGCCACTGCAGGCTGCTGCCGTGCGCATGCGTGGCCACGGACCCGGCAATTCTCCGGGGCGTATTGGCAGCTAGAGCTGGGTGCTCTATGCTGCCTCCTTGCTAGCCCCCAGCAGAACGGGGAATCGGTGGCCGTTTTGCGCCAGTTTTCCACCATTCCCACACCAGCGTGGGGATATAGGGCTGGATTCTCCACCCTGCCGCACTGCTTTTCTGCCCCGACCCACCACCAGGATTCTCTGTTACGCCGGCCGATCAATGGGGTTTCCCATTGTGGAGCAGCCCCACGCCGTCGGGAAACCCTCGGGCATTGGCAAAACAGAGAATCCCGCCGGCGGAGAATCCCGCCCACAGTCTCCAAATCGGAGAATCCAGCTCAGGGATTCCAATTCTTCATCTATCCAACTCAATTCCAGACAGTGGGATTAAATAAAGTCAGCTGTACTCGACTTCTGTGCCCAGACAACTGGAATTGAAAATTATCATCATCAGGAATAGTTTCATTAAAATGATACTGAACTATGTGATCTCCTGGTTAACTAGGAGAGTGTTGGAATAGTTAAGTCTGGAGGTAACAATAACATGGATGAGTGTTTCAGCAGCAGAGAAACTTAAGCAGAGATGGGCAATGTCCTATTGGTGGGAATAGGTTGTCTTGATTCTCAGTTCTGGGTCAAATAGGGTTCCGGTGTCAATCTGGATCAGTGTGAGGTGATGCACTTGGGCAAGACAAACAAGGCAAGGGAATACATGATAAATGGCACACCCTGGGAAGCCCGGACGATCAGAGGGACCTTGGTGTGCATGTACACCAATCACTTAAGGCAGCAGAGCAGCTGGATACAGTGATTAAGAAGGCAGACGGTATACATGCCTTTATTAGCTGATGATGTGGATTCACCTGAAGAAGGAGCCGTGCTCCGAAAGCTCGTGTTTGAAACAAACCTGTTGGACTTTAACCTGGTGTTGTAAGACTTCTTACTTTATTAGCTGAGGCATAGAGTTTCAGACCAAGGATGTTAATGCTGGAACTATATAAAACATTGGTTAGACCACAGCTGGAGTATTGTGTGCAGTTCTGGAATCCACGATGTAGGAGGGATGTGACAGCACTGGAAAGGGTGCAGAGGAGATTTACCAGGATGTTGCCTGTGCTTGAGAGTTTTAGTTATGAAGAGAGATTGGATAGACTTGGATTGTTTCCTTGGAGCAGAGGAGACTGAGGGGAGACATCATTGAGATGTATATAATTATGAGGGACATTGATAGAGTAGACAGGAAAAAACAATTTCCCTTGGTGGAGGGATCAATGACCAGGGGGCATAGATTTAATGCAAGAGGCAGGAGGTTTAGAGGGGATGTGAGGAAAAACATTTTCACCCAGAGGGTGGTGAGAGCTTGCACTCACTGCTTGAAAGGGTAGTGGAGGTAGAGACCCTCATAATATTGAAGAAACCTTGAGATGTGTACTTGCAATGTCAAGGCATACCAGTGTTGGAAAATGGGATTAGAATAGTTCGGTGGCTGTTTTTGACCAGCACAGATTCGATGGGCTGAAGAGCTTTTTCTGTATTGCATGACTCCATGACTCTAAAGTCAACAGTTTGATTCAGCCTCAGACAATGGCAAGAGTGGTGATTGGAATTCATGGCCAAAGCTGAAGATAGTGCCCTTATTTCCTAAAGGTTTAATTGGAAGGAATTTCTGACCATCTAATGCTATAACTCAGACAAGCAGTATCAGAAACCAGGTGCCATGTAAGGATGAAGAGAAGTCATGGAGAGGTGAAATAAAATACGTCCATTTGTGCATTGAAGTCTCGTAATCGATGCCTTGTGAATCAGGAACAACATGGTGTCCATTATATCTAAAAATAACCCAATTTCCTTGGTTGCTATCATCCATAAGAGGTTTTATGATTCTCTGCATGCTTCTTTATCATTATTGTACATGCAGAACACTGTGGCTGGGATTTCCTGCTCCCGTCTTCATTGGGTGGGTTCGACGACTGGAGCAGAAAATCTTTTGAGAAATTGCATTTCACTCCAACATAAATGGGATGTGAATGTCCCCTCCCCCAGTCATTGACAGTGCAAATTTCCTGAATTCAACATGGGGAACATCAGTTGAATACATTATCATCTCTTTATTAGGCATCTACGCCTGCATCATTCCTACCCCAAACCCGGTCAGAAAGTCCACTCACGTCAATGTGAGGGCAGAACGCGAATACCAACTGGTCTCCCAAAACAAGCACTTGGCAAGCAGACTTGTCAGAGGAGTTCAGGTGAATACATGGCTCAGGGGGGAAGAGGGTCATCCCTGGGCACTCCCAGAGACTACCCTGGCCTAGGCAGTGCCAGGTAGCGGTACCCAGAAAGTGCCAGGGCAGTGCCAGGACATATAGCCTAGAAAGTGCCAGGGCTGTGCCAGGGGGCAGCTGCGGGCAATGCCAGGGGACTGTACCTAGAAAGTGCCAGGGCTGTGCCAGGGTGGGGATTGGGAGGTCCATTTGTGCACCAAGATGACAGTCAAAAATGCTACAACTGGAGAGAAAATGAAACCAGGCAGTGGCACCCCACTCAGCGGACAGAAATGAAGCACTGAAGGATGGTGTGATCAGCTGTTTCAAAGGCTGCAGACAGGTTGGTGAGGATGACGAGGGCTGCAGCACTTTGGTCACCATTATACACAATGTATTTTGTGTTTAATGAGCGTCTTGTCAGTGCTATGGTGGGGTAGAAACATGATTGCTGAGGTTCAATAATGGAGCTATAGAAGAGATGGACATGGATTTGGGAGGCTGTAACACATTCAAGGACTTTGAAGAGGAAAGGAAGGGTAGAGATGGATAATTTTCAAGGACAGAGAAAATAGTTCTCCATTTTAACGGCACGGACCTCTGGAGTCTCAGTCATGGCTGCATTTTCTTCTTAATGATCAAATCCTGTAACATTAAATCTTTCTATTCTGCTACTCCCTACCTGCCCACCCACCCCCTGAATTATCTCTTGGTCCGTTATATCATGGTTAACATTCTGACCCTCATTCTGGCACATGTTTCTCTTATCTTCATCGGCAGAGAGCACTGTATTCCTGTCGGACAGGACCAGATTCTGTGATTCCATTTTCCTGCTTCAATTACTTTGTTATTATCAGGAGGCCTTCCCTCACCTCCTGTAGACACCTCCCCTCACAGTCCTACATCCTTTGGTATCCTTTTTTTTCCTCTTGGTGTTTCTACTTCTGGTCATTCCTATTGAAGTTCCTTCTTAAATACAATGAAAATGTTAAAAATAATAAGAATAGATGTCATAACATATGAAAAAAAGAACAGGAAGCTTTAATAAGTGTGTGTTTCAATAGAAAGGACTCGTATAATAATTCTGCAAATCCCAAGGTAGCACAGTGGTTAGCACTGATGCTTCACAGCCCCAGGGTCCCAGGTTCGATTCCCGGCTTGGGTCACTGCCTGTGCGGAGTCTGCACATTCTCCCCGTGTCTGCGTGGGTTTCCTCCGGGTGTTCCGGTTTCCTCCCACAGTCCAAAGATGTGCAGGTTAGGTGGATTGGCCATGATAAATTGCCCTTAGGTTAAATTGCCCTTGGGTTACAGCGGAGGTATGGGCTCAGGTAGGGTGCTCTTTCCAAGGATCGATGCAGGCTCGAGGGGCCGAATGGCCTCCTTCTGCACTGTAAATTCTATGATTCTATGATTCTGAGTTGGATGCTCACCTATGAATTTGTTTGGCTCATCCAGGTGAAGAAAGATGACTGCTTGATGAATGTTGAATTCAATATGATGAATCCAATCCAATATGAATGCTTCCATGTTGTACATATATTCTTACACACATATCTTAAACTGAGTGATATGCAACATGTTCACCATGTCCCATGTTGTTTTTCAGGAGACTGCTTGGCCAGTCTTCATAGATATAAGATGAAATTATTATTTTAATTACAAGGAGGTGCACTTCAGCATCAACCACAAAATGCAGCAGCATTTTCAGCTACACTCCCTCTTCTCTCCTCTCCACCTAAAAATGATACATTAATAAATACTTCAGATATGATTTCTCTGTTCAGATTATTGTTTTGACTTATATAAAATTCTTGGAAATATATTCAATTATTGATACAACCAGATTAATATATTGAATACAATATATTGAATTCCAAGAATTCTGATTTAAATAGATTATTGGATCAGTGTGTGGTTCTTAAATAGCCAAGCAACAATCAGATATTTGGTTTCAATGGAAAAATATTCTACGATGGCATATCTAGCGCCTGGTAAATATTTGAGTGCTATATGAATATATACTATTTATCCCAATAATAAACACATGATATTATTCATATTTAACACTTGGCTCATAAATGGTTCGCTCTTGAACTTAACCAGTTCTCTGGGAAGGTACTGAGGAGAATCAAGGCCCTTCTATAGAGGCAAAGATAAACTGCTTGGTTAGTCAGTTCTTAACAATGAAAATAGAACAGCATTTAAGAGGCTGGCCAACCACATCTGCCAGAGAAGACAATTTTATACAGAGCACAACTAAAGATTGTACAATTATCGAACTTCAAAACACAATCATTCAGCCTTGTTTGAGGTCTCAAAGAGTTATCCAACGAATCCCATTTCATTACTCTTTCCTGAAACTCTTCTGGCTTCTGTTTTTTATTCTAAACCTATTCACTTGCATTTTATAATCAGTTATGTATTCTGGGTGGGATATAATACTCCCCGAGGAAGCCGGTTTGTGGGGGACGGGGGACCGGGGGGGGGGGGGGGGGGGTGAAGTGTAGATTGTAGATGTGAGGTGGGAAGAGATGGGTTGGAGACCTTGCCATCTTTCTGACCCCCTGCAATTGAAGCTGGTGAAGGAAGCATCGAGGAGGCCATCCCACGCAGAGGCCAATTAAGACCCTTAAGTGAGCCATATGAATAAACCACCAGCTAAACCCTGGCATGTAGGCCTGCAGCCTTGTGGCAGGAGGGGGGGGGGGGGGGGGGGGGGGGGTGGCAGGGGCGCCTTCTCAGGCAGTCTGTGCTCAATGAAGGGAACTGAAGGTGGCAAATGAGGGACTTGTGGGAAGCCACTACCCTGTCCTTCACAATGGCCCCCTGCCCCCTTTTCCAAATGACCTCATTGTCCCCACCCCATTCACCTTCTTCTGGGGGCTCCAATGACGGGCTTCAGCTGAGGGCCTCTTGCATGACAGACAGTGACCACCACTCCCGGTAGAGCTGTCGATACTGGAGTCCTACTAGCCTCTGATTGGCCGGCAGTTCTCAAAGGTTTGACATCCACACAGCACCAGAAAGTGCAGGCAGGAAATTAACCTGGTTTAGCTGGGAACCCCAACGGCAGTCAGCAGAGTGCCAAACTGGCATTTAATGGCTGTGGCAGGTTTGTCACCCGCTCCCCAGCCAGTGGATGGGCCCAGCACCGCTATGCTCCATCCTCTGCTTCTAGTTACTGACTCATGAAAAGCTTTTCCGCTTTTGAACAGCCCCTACAAAACCACTATGAAACAAAGTCACTAACAATGTAGCACGATTAGTTTGTTCAGTCCGATAACCTGTTAGCCATGATTACAAAATAAGATAAATTATTTTGTTTTGTTACTACCTTTAGAGTTAATAAAAGAAGGTGATGATTGTGTGCCAGAAATTGATTCCATCACATTTGGAATGCCGTCTGTGGTTGCGGAAAGATTATTAGAGTCATGCATTTAGATTCATTCTGATAATACTAAAAGATGAAAAATGAAATTATGATGAAATACTTGGAAAAACAGGCTGCATTTACTCTAGCGTAAGAGATTCTAGATTCACTTAGAAGCCTTGAACATTATTAAAAGGTTTAAGAGGATTATCAGAGGAAGCATAAGGAGGGAGACCACCAAAATGCATCCAAGCAAAAGATTATTCGAATATGAAACATTAATACCGCTACAGTTATTTCAGCCAATTCAATCATGGCGGTTTAGGAATTATGCAGTTGGGTGTGGGGTGATTGAAATAATAAGATATCGGAAAAGACGAGGAGGTTGGAACCACAGTACAGTAACTAACATCAGTTTGGAGTCATAGAGTTTTGCAACAGAGAAAGGGGCCCTTCGGCCCATCGTCCCTGCGCCAGCCATCAAGCATCTATCTATTCTAATCCCATTTTCCAGCACTTGATCCCCACGTAGCCTTTCATGCTGTGGTATTTCAAGTGCTTATCTAAATGCTCCTTAAATGTTGTGAGGAAAAAAAAGATTGGAGCTAGGTGACGCAGAAGCACAACGTGCAGAAATGACATACTTCTGCGCTTAAGTCCGATGTTATCAAGTCTGTCACCGGAACATTAGAATCTAATACCGTACTGTTTTATTGAAAAAAAAACATTCAAATTCTAAATGTTAAGATATTGGTTGCTATCAGCACTCATACCTAGTTTAATTCTGTGTAAAAGTATCTTGGTTTTCCTTGTCCATTACCCTGTGTGGACTGTCATTTGTTTTGGAATTCCACTCAAGTTTTCTATTTGATGATTAGTTTTTCAAACTTACAGCTTTATTTAGGCAACAATACTGCAACTATATCACATAGCCTTCTCATGAACAAGGAGACAACATAAATCTGTCATTGATCGAGAGCTTTTACTGAACATGTGAAAAGGGAAAAACATTGTTGAAAGCATTAAGCAGCTCCCCTGGCTGGGGATTTAAAGTTGATGGATCCAATCCTACCATCTAAATTTGTAATAAAACATAAAATCTTAATAATTCAGGAGAAACATTGCAAGTGTTGTCATTCGGCAAGGACCCAATTGCCGCAGTATCAGTCCGGAAAAATCTGAAGAGTGAGTGAAGAGTAACAACCATTGCTCTCAAGACTGGCCTTCAAAAAGTCTCTTTGGGATAAAGAATGGAATCCTGCAGACAGAGTCATTGATCTGGACTTGGACTCCGTGGCCTCTCCACTCATGTGAATACAGGGCAAGATTTTGTGGGAGGAAATAAGGAAATTGAATGAGGCTCTGAAATATACTGAACGGCAACGTATGCATCTTGCTGATTGGAGTATTTGTTCCTGCACTGGACTGGCTCATTGTGTCCTGCACTGGCCCGTGCTGCAGTGATTTTACCAGCTGATTTTTCCACCTCATTGCTCATCAGCAAGTTTCATGTTTGATGCATGATCAATTGTACAAAGACTAAGGTTGGATACAACTGTGGCTTTATTGCAGTAAGATGTGTGGCCTCCCACAGCAGCTGGCAATATGGCTGCTGAATAGAGGACATGCTTCTCCTACTGGGCAGAGCCAGCAGGCAGGGGCTACCGGCGAACCTGTAGTACAGGTCCTACCTTATATCACTTAATACAGGTGTAACAGTGGTTTACCACATTCACCCCCTGTTAAAAATGAGTCCGGCGGGGGTGGTGGAGAAATATATACAGTAGTGAATTTATGTACAGTGTTTTATCAGGGAAAAGAAAACAAACATAGTTTGAAAGTCCGGTGCCAGTTAGAGATTCAACCGGTCTCGTGCCTTGACGTTCCGCTGGGAGCGACGTAGTGGTGGCAACGATGTCAATGCTGGTGATGTCGATGCTGGCCTGATGTTGGATGACTCCGGGAGTGTGTCGAAATTCTCTTCATCCTCTGGCGTGGGCAGGGGAAGGAGGGATGGTCCTGGTGGGGTTAATGTTGGGAGCGCCGGGGGAGGGGAGGGTGGCACCCGGCCGGAGAAGTGTCTATGGGTGGAACCTGCTGGTGCCAGGTCCCTGAGGGAGACAGTATCTTGGCGGCCGTCGGGGTACACCACATAGGCATACTGGGGGTTGGCATGGAGTAATTTCACCCTATCCACCAACGGGTCCGCCTTGTGGAGTCGGACGTGCCAACGGAGCGGGACCGGCCCTGGAGCTGCGAGCCAAGTCGGGAGTGACACCCCGGATGTGGACTTCCTGGGGAAGGCAAAAAGACGTTTATGGGGTGTGGTTATTCGTAGCGGTGCACAGTAGTGACCGGATGGAGTGTAGTGCATCAGGGAGGACCTCCTGCCAGCGAGAGGCTGGGAGGTTCCTGGACCGTAGGGCCAGCTGGACAGCCCTCCAAACCGTCCCATTCTCCCTCTCTACCTGCCCGTTTCCCCGGGGATTACAGCTGGTCGTCCTCCTGGAGGCGATACCCCTGCTGAGCAGGAACTGACGCAGCTCATCACTCATGAATGAGGATCCCCTGTCACTGTGGATGTAGTCGGGGAAACCGAACATAGCGAAGATTGTGTTTCGGGCTTTGATGACGGTGGCATACATCATATCGCCCGGAATGGGATGGCGAAGGGGAATCTGGAGTGCTCATCGACCACACTGAGAATATACGTGTTTCGGTCGGTGGAGGGGAAGGGCCCTTTGAAATCCACGCTGAGGCGTTCAAAAGGGCGGGAGGCCTTCACCAGACGCGCACAGTTCGGCCGGTAGAAGTGCGGCTTGCACTCCGCACAGACCTGGCAGTCCCTGGTGACTGTCCGTATTTCCTCGACGGAGTTGGGCAGATTGCGAGTCTTGACAAGATGGTTCAATCTTGTGACCCCCCAGGTGACAAAGGCTGTCGTGTAGGGCCCGGAGTCGGTCTACTTGTGCGCTGGCGCATGTACCTTGGGATAGGGCATCTGGGGGCTCGTTGAGTTTGCCACGGTGATACAAAATCTCGTAATTATAGGAGAAGAGCTCGATTCTCCACCGCAAGATTTTATCGTTTTTGATCTTGCCCCGCTGCATGTTGTTAAACATGAAGGCGACCGACCATTGGTCAGTGAGGAGAGTGAATCTCCTGCCGGCCAGGTAATGTCTCCAATGCCGCACAACTTCAACGATGGCTTGGGCCTCTTTTTCGACGGATGAGTGTCGAATTTCTGAGGCATGCAGGGTGCGGGAAAAGAATGCCACGGGTCTGCCTGTCTGATTGAGGGTGGCGGCAAGTGCGACGTCTGATGCATCGCTTTCTACGTGGAAGGGCAGTGTCTCTTCTACTGCGTGCATCCCGGCCTTGGCTATATCAGCACTGAGACGGGCAAAGGCCTGTTGTGCCTCAGCCGTAAGGGGAAAGTGGATGGACTGAATGAGTGGGCGGGTTTTGTCCGCATAGTTTGGGACCCACTGGGCGTAGTAGGAGAAGAACCCCAGGCAGCGTTTGAGGGCCTTGGGAAAGTGGGGGTGGGGAAGCTCCATGAGGGGGCGCATGCGGTCGGGTTCGGGCCCCAGAACTCCGTTCTGGACCACATAGCCGAGGATGGCTAAGCGGTCTGTGCTGAATACGCACTTCTCCTTGTTGTAGGTGAGGTTGAGGAGAGTGGCGGTGTGGAGGAATTTGGCAAGGTTGGCGTCGTGGTCCTGCTGATCGTGGCCGCAGATGGTGACGTTATCTAGGTACGGGAAGGTGGCCCACAAACCGTACCGGGCGACCATTCGGTCCATCTCCCTTTGGAAGACCGAGACCACGTTCGTGACGCCGAAGGGAACCCTGAGGAAGTGATAGAGACGACCGTCCGCCTCGAAAGCGGTGTATGGACGGTTCGATTTACGAATGGGGAGCTGGAAGTAGACGGATTTGAGGTCTATCGTTGAGAAAACCCGGTACTGCGCAATCTGATTGACCATATCAGATATGCATGGGAGGGGGTACGTGTCGAGCTGCGTGTACCGATTGATGGACTGGCTGTAGTCCACGACCATTCTGTGTTTCTCCCCAGTTTTAACGACTACCACTTGGGCTCTCCAGGGGTTGTTGCTGACCTCGATGATGCCTTCCCGCTGGACCTCGGACCTGATGAAGGTCTTGTCCTGGGTGCTGTACCGTCTACTCCTGGTGGCAATGGGTTTGCAATCCGGAGTTAGATTGACAAAGAGGAAGGGCGGGTCGACCTTTAGGGTCGCGAGGCCGCACACAGTGAGGGGTGGTAGGGGCGCACCGAATTTGAGGGTAAGACTCTGGAGATTGCACTGGAAGTCCAGGCCTAGTAGTAGTGCAGCGCAGAGATTAGGAAGGACATAGAGGCGGAAGCCGCTGAATTCTACGCTCTGGTCTGTGAGAGTGACCGTGCAGAACCCCCGGATCGTGACGGAATGGGATCCGGAGGCCAGGGAGATTCTTTGATTGGCGGGGAGGACCACGAGGGAGCAGCTCCTTACCGTATCCGGGTGGATGAAGCTTTCGGTGCTCCCGGAGTCCAGCAGACAAGAGGTCACGTGACCATTGATTCTCACACTGGTCGAAGAGGTGGCCAGGTTGTGCGGATGAGACTGGTCGATCGTCACTGAGGCGAGCTGTGGTCGGTCGTCGCTGGCGTCAGAAGATGGAGAGCGTGGGGGGCCAGGTCGTGGAATGCTGCCGGCGTCCATGCCCCGTGGGGAAGACAGGATGGCGGCGCCTGAAGATCCTGCGGGGGACAAAATGACGGCGCCCATGGGCCACACATTACGGAAGCTGGACAAGATGGGCGGCCCGGGAGGTGAAGATGGTGGCGCCCACTGGCTGCACGTGGTCCGGGGAGATGAAGATGGCGGTGCCCACTGACCGCACGTGGTCCAGGACAAAGATGGCGGTGCTCATTGTGTGTAGGCCAGGGGGGAGGGGTGATAGCGCCATCTGCGCGGGAATGGCACACCGCGATGAAGTGCCCCTTTTTGCCGCATACCTTGCAAATGGCAGTGCGGGCTGGGCAAGGTTGGCGGGGGTGCTTCTGCTGGCTGCAGAAGTAACATCGGGGACCCCCGGGGTGCGCGGGTTGTCGTGTGGCGCAGGCGTACTGGCTGTGGTGGCCGTCTGTGGGGTCCACGAGGGATAGGGGGGGTGGGCCTTGCGGCTGGAGGGCTAGGCCTGAGCATTACGTGAGGCGACCGACATGGAGAGTGCTAGCTTTTTAGTCTCAGCAGCTAGGTCAAGCGTGGCCCTTTCTAGCAGTCTTTGGCGTATGAGGTCCGACCCAGTCCCCGTTACAAATGCATAGCGCATAAGAAGTTTGGAATGTTTGGTGGCCGTAACGGCCTGACAGTCACAGTTCCGGATGAGTGGGATTAGGGCCCGCCAGAAGTCTTCTATGGACTCACCAGGGAGTTGAGAGCAAGTGGCGAGTACGTGCCTGGCGAAGAGTGTGTTCGTTTTCTGTGTGTAATGAACTCCAATTGGCTTTATTGGTTGGCCAATTGGAGTATGAGCTCCCTCAATGATAGCTCATTGAGGGGGCCCATATAATCACATGTGTAGGCTTTGTGAGCCAGTCTTAAGTTGACTGGACTGCTAGCAGCACTGTTTGTAGCTGCTCCTGTAATATCGTTATTGTAAATAAATATTGGTGTGGTGACGGAATTCCTGCCTCCCGTGGATTACTACACTGTGCGTAGTTTTCTTTGAGGAGCGCCATGGCGTCTGCGTAATGCAGGGCATCCTGGATCAGCGGAAACACGTTGGAGCTCAACCTTGAGTACAGGATCTGTATCTTCTGAGCCTCCGTCGGAGGGGTGGTCGCTGAGTTGATATAGGCCTCGAAGCAAGCTAGCCAGTGATTAAAGTCCTTTTTGGCGTCGCTTGATTGTGGATCCAGCTGCAGGCGATGTGGTTTGATTCGGAGGTCCATCTTGTAGAAAATCTTACTGCAATAAATTGATGCACGATCAATTGTAGAAAGACTAAGGTTGGATACGACTGTGGCTTTACTGTAGTAAGATGTGTGGCCTCCCACAGCAGCTGGCGAAATGGCTGCTGAATAGAGGACATGCTCCTCCTACTGGGCGGAGCCAGCAGGCAGGGGCTATCGGCGAATCTGTAGTACAGGTCCTACCACAATGTTTGCTCACTTCAAGACACATATTGTAAAATTGAGCACCTTACCAGCATTTTGACACGAGGTAAGCTTCGATTTCAATTCAGCAATTATTCATACAGGTGTGTTTTTATAATTTAAAAAGCACTAAGCAGTTAAGTGGTGATCTATCGACTTTTACATTCTGTGGCGTGAGGGTGGGTGGGATCAAGAAGGGTGTGGTGTCATGGGGGCAGCCAGAAATGAAGCTAAGCATGGGCCCCCACAAAGTGTAAGCCCATTACTGAGTACTCCACAATGCTACGAGAAAGGGAGCTTCAGTTCCTTGTTCCAGCTGCAGTCAAGGAATGGAGATATCATTCCAAATCTGGATGGTGTGTGGATTGGAGCGAAACTTGCAGTTAGTGGTGTTCCCATACATCTGCTGCCCTTCATCTGTCCCCATCAACTGCCCCTCTTGGAGGTACAAGTCACAGGTTTGGAAAATTGTCAAAGGAGGCTTGACGAGGAGCTGCAGTGCATCTTGTAGATGGTACTCACTGCTGCCATTGTGTGCCTATGGAGCAGGGAGGCAATGTTAAATTAATGAATGGGCTGCCAAACAAGCTTTGTCTTGGATGGTATCAAGCCTCTTGACTGCTGGTGGATCTGCACTATTCCAGGCAAGTGGTGACTATTCCAGCACACCCTTGACATGTGCCTTGTAGGTGTTAGAAAAACCGTGGGGTGTCAGGAGGTGAATTCCAAACCTCTAATGTGCTCTTGTAGCCACAGTATTTATATGGCTGGTCGTGTTGTTTCTAACCAAAGAGTCTTTAGCCTCTTTCTGTGCTGCAAAATGCTATGACCCCCAGGCTAATGTTGATGCTGTGGAATTCAGCGACGGCAATGCCTTTGAAGGACAAAGGACGATGATTAGAGTCTCCCTTGTTGGAAATAGTCATTGCCTGGCACGTGTGTGACATAAATATTATTTACAAATTATTAGCCCAAGCTTCAGTGTTGTCCAGGTCTGGCTGCATGTTCTCATAGACTGCCTCCATATCTGAAGAGTTGTAAATGGTGCTGAACATTGTGCAATCATTGGCAAACAGCCCCGGGCTGGATTCTCCGCTGGCGGGATTCTCCATTTTGCCGGCGCCCGGGGGTTTCCCGATGGCATGGGGCTGCCCCACAATGGGAAATCCCATTGACCGGCTGGCATAACGAAGAATCCCGCCGGCGGGTCGGGGAAGAAAAGTGGAGTGGCGGGGCAGAGAATCCATCCCCATTTCTGACTTTATGATGGAGAGAAGGTCATTGTTGAAACAGCTGAAGATGATTAGGTCTGGAACATTACCCTGACGTGCACCTGCACCAATGTTCTGGGACAAGGATGATTGATCATCAAACAGAACTATTTTCCTTTTTGCAAGGTATACCTCAAACCAGTGGAGAGGTTTGTCCCCAAACCAAAGAACAAAGTACAAAGAAAAGTACAGCACAGGAACAGGCCCTTTGGCCCACCAAGCCTGCGCCGACCATGCTGCCCGTCTAAACTAAAATCTTCTACACTTCTTGGGTCCGTATCCCTCTATTTCCATCCTATTCATGTATTTGTCAAGATGCCCCTTAAATGTCACTATCGTCCCTGCTTCCACAACCTCCTCCGGCAGCGAGTTCCAGGCACCCACCACCCTCTGTGTAAAAAACTTGCCTCGTACATCTCCTCTAAACCTTGCCCCTCGTACCTTAAACCTATGCCCCCTAGTCATTGACCCCTCTACCCTGGAAAAAAGCCTCTGACTATCCACACTGTCTATGCCCCTCATAATTTTGTCGACCTCTATCAGGTCACCCCTCAACCTCCGTCGTTCCAGTGAGAACAAACCGAGTTTATTCAACCGCTCCTCATAGCTAATGCCCTCCATACCAGGCAACATCCTGGTAAATCTCTTCTGTACCCTCTCAAAAACCTCCACAGCCTTCTGGTAGTGTGGCAACCAGAATTGAACATCATACTCCAAGTGTGGCCTAACTGAGGTTCTATACAGCTGCAACATGACTTGCCAATTCTTATACTCAATGCCCCGGCCAATGAAGGCAAGCATGCCGTATGCCTTCTTGACTACCTTCTCCACCTGTGTTGTACCTTTCAGTGACCTGTGGACCTGTACACCTAGATCTCGATGACTTTCAATACTCTTGAGGGTTCTACCATTCACTGTATATTCCCTACCTGCATTGGACCTTCCAAAATGCATTACCTCAAATTTGTCTGGATTAAATTCCATCTGCCATCTCTCCGCCCAAGTCTCCAAACGATCTAAACCCTATTTACTTCAGTTTTGCTTGGGTTCTTTGAAGTCGCACTCGTTGAAATGCTCCCTTGACGTGAAGGACTGTCCCTCTCACTGAACCTCTGGAATTCAGCAATTTTGGTCAAGTTTCGAGAAATGCTGTATGATATCTGGAACTGAGCGGCCCTGGCTGAACCCAAACTGTGCAGCAGTGAACAGGTTTAACTGCCTTAGTGCCACTTGATAGCAATGTTGGTGACATCTACCATCACTTTGCTAATTGGGTCACTGCCAAAATCTACTCCCAAGATTGTTGTACTTTTGAGATCATGTTACAAGTTGGAGGACAAATATGAGTTTAAAATTAGGGAATGGGTTGATATTAGGACTTGATTGTCCTCAAGGAGAAAGAGGAGAGATGGAGAAGAGACAGGTCAAATTGGGGCAGGTCAAATTGGGAT
The DNA here is from genome assembly GCF_902713615.1 of Scyliorhinus canicula. Classification (NCBI taxonomy): domain Eukaryota; kingdom Metazoa; phylum Chordata; class Chondrichthyes; order Carcharhiniformes; family Scyliorhinidae; genus Scyliorhinus; species Scyliorhinus canicula. The sequence goes on from NC_052150.1 coordinate 105,923,673, forward strand.
GTTTATTTTAATATATAATTATTTTCAAAGTATTGAGAATTGGCTTTCATTAATTAATTGTGAAACCCATATCTCAAAGGCATATTGAAAATGCTACGCATCAAAAGGAATCAATTGAGCAAACCCTAACTACCAGGTGTACTATGAGGTACAACAAAACATAATCACCAGAACGTTTTACTTCATTCATTTAATAATTTATTTGCATTGTGTTCAGTCAGGCAAGAGATTCTTTCTTCACCTGTGTAAAATGAATGACGAGCTTGAATACATTTGGTAGAATAGCCTGATGTTTACTGTACTGGCCCAGCAACCCAGCAATCATGACTATGGGAAGTTGTGAAATTGCAATTTTTTTTGTGACAGCAAGAAAGAAATGATTGAACACTCTCAGATTGTTGTAAAATTACAAATGGTTTGCTGTTGTTTAATAGTGAACTTATTGCCATGTTCTGTAGACTGGCCAAAGTGAATGATAAACTACAGAAAACGATAGTTTAAAATAATTTATTTTAGAACAAATTGTGTGGTAGGATAACTAGGATAAATAAACTAACGAACAACTTTCACTAAATAACTCTTGAGGAACTACTGTATATACATCTATTGCCTGGCACGATCAATTCTGAGATCACATGGTGACGTGATGGTATTACAATGCCACCTAGTGGTCGGAGGTCTTACAAACTTACATTATGCAGATCATCACATCCCCTTTCCTTTGTAAAAGAAAATAATTTATAAGCATTAAATTACTTTTTACATTTCAACATGATCTGAATAACTATGTACACGTGACACTGTACACAGTTCATGACACATTCAGTCTTTCAGGATTATGCCACTTTCTTGTTGCTCTCCTGAGCATTGACCGAATACGTTATCTTGTTTCTTTTTTCGAAAGACCGGTTTTCGTTCCGGTCTTTGAGTCACTAACTCTCTCAGCCCTTTGCAACTTTTGTAATGATGCTTTTTCCTTCTCATTTTCTTCTTGGCTTTAGTGCCATCATCCGTGAAATTGGTACGGTCCACATTCACATCTGCCTGTCCACCCAGAGCATCATTCTTGCTCCTGGTCTCGGCCAAGGGATTAGCTGTTTCTGGAACCCATCCTGTAACAGCTGCTTCTGGATCTTTCGCTGGATTCAGGAGTTTTGGTCGATCCATCGTGCTTGCACTCGAAAGCTGTATCGTGTGCCCATCAACTGGTGAGGGAGGTATCTAGTGGTGGCATACATTTGGAATTTCTCATAGTTGCAGGCAAGTTTGCGTCTTCCGGAATGATGTGCAAACCCTCGCATTCCAGTATCGTAGCTTGATCAATGCCCTCAACATTAGGTATTGCTTCTTCAGTTTGTGTTTTAGTCTCAATTAGTGGCTCATCCTTATCTGATATAACGATACATGCTTCGTCTGTTTTTGGAGAACCGCATGAAGATGTATCCATCTGTTCTTGCTGCAAGGTTTTTTGATGGACTGGGCTCGACTTGGGAATCCACTGCAGAAACAATGCGTGGAAATACGATAAGTCATCGTACTTCTCTGGAGCCAATTTGTCCAAAATGGGGACATTAAAAAATGTTTCTACCTCCTTCACTTTGAATTTTGGGAGGGCCTGTATAAGGTTGAACATATTCGACCGGATTTTCCGGCAGGATTCATGGACTTCTATGACAGCAAAACTGGCGCTGCACCTGGACCGATTCAGCAACCGTCGAGGGGCTAGCACCGGCACCACGTGGAATACAATCGATTCCAACGAGAAATGGTGCGGGATTCACTGGTTTTGCGATTGACACTCAGGAGGCTGACAAGCTGCAGCCGCACATATACACTGCACTCCCCACACACACCACCCCAGCCAACAAGATGGCAATACGACACCCGGCCCCGAAGTTCATCGACGCGGAACTGGAGACCCTGCCAGACGCCGTGGAGGAGAGGTGGGCAAGCCTGTACCCCAGGGTGGGAAGGAGGGTGCAAGCCGCTGCTGTTCGCCATGCCTGGACAAAGGTGACAGAGGTGCTCAGAGCCATGGGCAACACAATCCAGACCAGCCTTCATTGCAGGAAAAAACTACACAACCTCCTCAGGGTGGCCAGGGTGAATAGGCAACACTGTGCCCCTGGCACCAACCCCCATCCCACGCACCCATTACCCTACCTTCAACACCATCCCCAACCCAGAGGGTGTGTGAATCCCTACCCAGCACCACATGCTGGCACTGATACCGGCCGCCATGGCCGGGTGCCCTGTCCACTGAAGTCAGCAGCTGCCCACCCCCTGGGCTGTATGCATTGGACTGTCTAACACTGTGCATTTTCTGTTGCCCCCCACACCCAGCGCAAAGCTGCTCAGAACTGTTGGGAGTGGGAGAAGACTGGAGGGGGACTGCCGGAGCTGCGGCCCCTCACTGCAGCAGAGCAGAGGGCCCTGGACATGGTTGGCAGGCCCAAGAAAGGGCAGTCGCCGGGCGGTGGTCAGCATTGGGTGAGGAAGTGAGACCCCGCTGAGTTGCGGTTCCCCATGGTACTGTGTCACCACACCCCCCACCACAAACCCTCCAGCACCACCCCCATACCCACAAACTCCCACACCACCTTCACATCCAAACCACCCTCACACCCCGCTCCAATGCTACCACCACCCCTACACTCCCCTCCTCAACACCCTCCCCCCTTCCCAACACACCCACACCACCCCCACTACCCCCTGACACACAGTGCAATCATGCATCCTGTCTTGCGTCTTGCAGGAGCTGCTGGTGATGGGGCTGGCACTTCTGTGCCCCCCGCCCCTGATCCCAGCCACAGCCACAGCCAAAACCTCAGATGTCAATGAGTGAGGAAGACGACACTGACACAGATGGGAACCATCGACCCGGACGCCTCAGGACACCTCAGAACGTAAGTCCTGAGATGACACAGATTTCCCGTCACAGTTGTCTCCAACCTCATGTGTCAACTAGCAACAATGGTGAGACCAACATGGACGGTTACCATTGACCTCCGCGGAGCTCAGGTCCGGGGAAGACACTGACTTCCCGTCACAGCTCCTCCACCATCCCAGAGACACTCACCTTGATTGGGCACTTTAATGAAGTGGCTCCTGGGGCACAATCTGATGGGCACCACACACACATGTTCCGGTACAGCAGGTGGAGGTAGGAACTCCCGAGGGGGCAGATAGTCGGGGGGCAGGCCAATCCCAGGGACTAGCTGTCGTCCAGATGGGTTTCGGGCTTCTGGAACGGATGGCCACATTGATTGTAGAGATTCAGTTGCAGAGCCAGGGACTAGATGAGGGTTGATCGTGAGCATCCAGCACCTGCAGGCCCAGGTGGTGGAGTCCAACCGCGTGCAGGAGCAGGAGGTGGTGCTGACCGTGTTTGCTACCCAGGCCAACACCGCACCAGTGGCGTCCACAATGGTGGCCTTGAGAACAAAGGTTTAGATCCTAGATCAGGATGTCCAAGGCCTGGGGCATTCTGTGTCAGCAGTGGCCGAGGCTGACCTATCACAGGCAGCCATGTGCCAGGGCCACCTGGACATTGCAGCGGTGTTCCTGAGCATGGCCCAGTCACAGAAGGCCATGGCTAAAAATGTCGGCAGCCTTGCCCAGGCGCTGGCTGATGTGGCGCAGACACAGGAGATAGCCCAGTCCCAGCGGGAGATGGCGCAGTCACTGCTGATGTGGTGCAGACCCAGAATATAGTGGCACACTAACAACGTGATGCGGCATAGCCCAGATGGCGATAGTCCACTCCCTGTGTTTCCATGGCCACGAGCAGGCAGATCCTGGTTGAGATGACAGCGGGCCTCCAGGTTCGACAGCACCAAGGTGGCCGGGGAGCCCCTGGGGTTATCTTCGCTCGCACCCTCATCCCATGGAATAGCCCAGGGGCCATCTGGCACACTGAGGGAAGAGGAGATAATGGGGGCCGTGCCTGTGACTCCCCCATGGGAGGTGCCAGAACACCACAGCATAGTGGACTCTCCCCATCTGTGCCTTATGCATCTGATTGGCAGAGGGCAGAACAAGGTGGCACCATGCCATCTGGGACACGCGAGTGATCTCCAGGCCCGGTCGCCCCAGATGAATCACAGCAGGCCACTTCCACTCCTGATGTACCATCTGGGGATACACCTAGGCATTGTATTAGGGACTAGAAGGCAGAAGGTTAGATGCCAGTTAAGTCGGCAGGGGTGCAGGGCACAGTTTAGCAATAGGAGTTACGGCACAAATCAGTATATATGTTTTCACATTAACCACCTGTGCCCAATGTTACAACTTGCCTCGGTGCTCTGTCAGAAGGGTGTGAGGTGTGGGTTGGCCTGGGTTGGATGCAGAATGGGCTCGGTGGGGGATGGAAATTGGTGGATATTGGGGTTGGATTTGACCCGGGAACCACAGTTCAGCCACTGCTCACCGCTCTGGTGTCCCATTCCCGTCCCCCAGGGGATTGACGGGACTGTTTGATCGAATGGCCTGCTCGCAAGCAGGGATCACCCAGGTGAACGATGAAAATGCTACCGTGGGCAGGGGTCAGACGTTGTCATAGAATGTGGAGCATCAGAGCTCTTCGCAGAGCGGGTTGTCATCATCCTTCATCCCATGGACCACACCAGCTGCTACTACCAACCCAAGGCCCACATCCTGTAGTGTGGTAGGTATGTATCGTGGTGTATTTGGGGGCACAGGAGGGGATGAATGCGGTGTCCTTGCCCCTGGCCAGTCTCCCCCCAACAACTCCAGTCGGTGAACCAGGAGGCGGTCCGAATGTCCTGTGCGTGTTGGACCTGGCGCACATGTTGTGTGGCCTCCTGTGCCCACCTTCTGCCTATTCTCTTCCTCCCCCGCCTCCTCCTCGATGGTCGAGGATTGTCATCCATCCTCCTCCTCCAGCACGTCGCCCCTCTTTGTGGAGTACGCAGTAGGCTGCTGCAGTGTGGGCGATTCATCCAGCGCTATACTGGAGGGCCCCTCCAGAGCGGTCCAGGTACTCGGACCGCATCCTCAGGATGCCGAAGCATCGCTCGATCACAGCCCTGGTCATGGCATGAGCGTCATGCACCTCAGGATAGCTATCATCAGCCATGACTGCGGTGGATAACCCCTGTCACCTCGGAGCCTCAAAGAGGCCAGGAACCATCGAATGTGGCAGGATGAAGGCGTCGTGCCCATGCCTGGGTATCAGGCGCAGGCATGCATAATGCGTTTCTAATGGTCACACACCAGGTGCACATTCATCGAGTGGAACCTCTTTCAGTTTATGAAGAGCAGCCTGTCATCTACAGGTGCTCGTAGGGTGACCTGCATCCAGTCAATCACCCCCTTAACCTGGGGCAAGTGAACGATTGTAGCAAACCCTGCTTCATAAACTGAGTACCTGAGGAAGGAGCAGTGCTCCGAAAGCTAGTGTTTGAAACAAACATGCTGGGCTTTAACCTGGTGTTGTAAGACTTCTTTCTGGAGAGAGAAGCACGTCCTTCCCCTGAGTATCCAGAATTCAAGCTGAACTCCTTGGGTCTCTAAAAATCATTCCACTCCAGTAGGACCAAATCACCACATGTTAACGGTCAGAATACAATTCATTGGCCACCTGCCAATCAATCAAACCACGTCCCATCCCATCTCTTAGGTGCCAAAAAGTCTGGTTTTGCTGTCCAAAGCTAGCAACACCATATACTATGTTGCAACTTTTTGAATTCCTGCTGCTCTCTGCTGCTTGACTTAAAGATATGTATCCATTAAACGTCCCTGGTTCAAAAATTATAATGGCAAAAAGAAAGGCGAAATAAGGAAGGCCCCTGCCACTCTGGAGGCTGCCAAAATCCAAATTGTGGCTCCAGCAGCAGCAAATCTGCTGCATAGTTGATCTGATCTTCCTGCCACAAGCCTGATAGTGAGATACCAAAACTCATTCCAATTCAGCACAGATCCAGCCTTACCAATCATTCAACCTTTTAATCCTCTCATTTTGACGTTCATATGTACAGGATACTGCAAACATTTTAATGGTTACTGCACGACGACTTAATTCGCTGTATGTGAAGTGCTGAAGTTCTATAGAAATGCAGCTCATTTCCTTTCAAATGGCATGGAGATATACTTCAGCGAAAAGCGACGATGCACTCCATGTCCGTCAGGAATTCCCGAGAAATGGAACCCGGCTGTCCAACATATTTATCCATAAAAAACTTTAAAACATTTGTGCTCACAATAAAGCACAAGTCCACTTTGTAAGATTTAAAAAAAAATAAGACTTAGGTCCTGGAAATATCTTCCTTGCAATAATTGAAAATTGCAAAAGTAGCTATTATCTGGGGGGGGGGGGGGGGGGGGGGGGGGCCAAGGGAGGCAATAGATCATTCAATGTTGTATGGATTAGTGATAAATATAGTTGTCATCCAAAAGGTGGATTTTAATTCACTCATTAATCATTTTCTACCAGCACTGGACCACCAAACAAATTCTGGCCCTCCTTTTCTTTCTTTTTTTTTGGTTCTAAGAATAAAAGAAATAGCAAATGATCATCTACAACAAGAGAGAATTCTCCCTTCGATATTCAATGGCATTACCATCACTGAATCTCCCACTATCAACATCCTGGGCCTTACCGTTGACTAGAGATTGAACTGGACCAGCCGTATATAGACTGTGGCAACAAAAGCAGCTCAGAGGCTTGGAATTCTGTAGCAAGTAGCTCACCTTCTGACTCCCCAAAGCCTGTCCAAAATCTACAAGGCACAAGTCAAGAGTGTAATGGAATACCTAGATGAGTGCATAAGACATAGGAGCAGCATTAGGCCACTCAGCCCATCGAGTCTGCTCCGCCATTCAATCATGGCTGATATGTTTCTCATGCCCATTCTCCTGCCTTTTCCCCATAACTCCTGACCCCCTTATTAATCAAGAACCTATCTATCTCTGTCTTAAAGACACTCTGTGATTTAGCCTCCACAGCCTTCTGCAGCAAAGAGTTCCACAGATTCACCACCCTCTGACTGAAGAAATTCCTCCTCATCTCAGTTTTCAAGGATCGTTCCTTTCGTCTGAGGCTGTGCCCTCGGGTTCTTGTTTTCCTCACTAGTGGAAACATCCTCCCCATGTCCACTCTATCCAGGCCTCTCAGTATCCTATAAGTTTCAATAAGATCCTCCCTCTTCCTTCTAAACTCCAACGAGTAACGACCCAGAGTCCTCAACCGCTCCTCATATGTCAAGCTCTTCATTCCAGGAATCATTCTTGTGAACCTCCTCTGGACCCTTTCCAAGGCCAGCACATCCTTGCTTAGATACGGGCCTAAAACTGCTCACAATACTCCAAATGAGGTCTCATACAGCCTCAGAAGTACATCCCTGCTCTTGTATTTTAGCCCTCTCGATATGAATGTGAACATTGCATTTGACTTCCGAACTGCTGACTGAACCTGCATGTTAAAATTCAGAGAATCATGAACTCAGACTTCCTTTGCGCTTCTGATTTCCTAAGCCTTTTCCCATTTAAAAAAATAGTCTATGCGTCCATTCTTCCTCCAAAGTGCATAACCTCACACTTTTCCAGATTGTATTCCATCTGCCACTTCTTTTCCCACTCTTCTCGTCTGTCTAAGTCCTTCTGCAACCCCCCTGCTTCCACAATACTACCAGTCCCTCTGCATATCTTTGTATCATCTGCAAACTTAGCAACAGTGCCCTCAGTTCCTTCTGCCAGATCATTAATGTATATTGCGAAAAATTGTGGTTCCAACACCAACCCCTGAGGCAAACCACAAGTCAGCGGCCGCCATCCTGAAGAAGCTCCCTTTATCCCCACTCTCTGCCTTCTGCCAGTCAGCCAGTCCTCTATCCATGCCAGGATCTTACCCTTAACATCATTGGCTCTTATCTTATTTAACAGCCTCCTGTACGGCACCTTGTCAAAGGGCTTCTGGAAACCTAAATAGATCACATCCATTGGTTCTCCTTTGTCTAAGTTCCTTGTTACCTCCTGAAAGAATTCTAACTGATTTGTCAGACGTGAACTCCCCTTGACGAAGTCAGTGCTAACTTAGTCATATTTTATTATGCACTTCCAAGTACTCCGCAATCTCATCTTTAATAATGAACTCCAAAATCTTACCAATGACTTTTAAGTTCCCCCAGAACCGTCTCCTTAGTGATGGCCACTACACTCACCTCTGCCCCCTGATGTTCTGGTATCCCACCGATGCATCAGTTCTCATGGAGCTTGGCGTCATCCAGGAAAAAGCAGCCCATTTGATTGGCATCCCTTCTATAAACATTCTCTCCCTCCACCATCGACACACAATGATAGTCATGTAGGTACCATCTGCAATGTGCACTGCAGGATCTAACCTTCCTCGAGAGCAAGAACATCCTTCCTCAAATGAGGAGACTAAAACTGTACACAATATTCCATGTGTGGCCTCACCAAGGCCCTATATAATTGCAGCAAGACATCCTTGCTCCTGCACTTGAATTCTCTCACAATGAAAGCCAACATATCATTTGCCTTCTTTACTGCCTGCTATAGCTGCATGCTTACTTTCAGTGACTGGTGTACCAGGGCACCCAGGTAATATTGCACATTATCCTCTCCTAATTTACGGCCTTTCAGATAATAATCTGCCTTCTTGTTTTTGTCACCAGCAGATAACCTCACAATTATCCAAATTATACTGCATCTTCCATTAATTTGCCCACTCACTCAACTTGTCCAAATCACACTGAAGGATCTCTGCATCCTCCTCACAGCTCAACCTCCCAACTTTTTTTTTTCTATAAATTTAGAGTACCCAATTATTTTTTCCAATTAAGGGGCAATTTAGTGTGGCCAATCCACCTAACTGCACATCTTTGGGTTGTGGGGGCGAAACTCACGCAGACACAGGGAGAATGTGCAAACTCCACATGGACAGTGACCCAGGGCCGGGATTCGAACCCGGGTCCTCAGCGCCGTAGGCAGGGCCGGCTCAAGGCACCGGCAACTCGGGCAGTCGCCCGGGGCGCCATGTGCTAGGGGGCGCCAGAGACTCGGGTCCCGCGCATGCGCAGTTGGGCCATGCCAACCAGCGCATGCGCGGTGACCGCACTCCCCAGGGCGCCCCCCCCCCTCTGTCCGCCCCCCGCTCGGTCCGCTCCCCCCCCAGCCTCGGGTCCGTTCCCCCGCCCCCCCCCTCGGGTCCGCCCCCCCCCCCCCCCCCGCTCGGTCTGCTCCCTCCCTCGGTCTGCTACCCCCTGCCCCCCCTTGGGTCCGCTCCCCCCCACCCCCCCTCAGGTCCGCCCCCCCTCGGCCCCCCCCCCCTCGCCCCCCCTCTCGGCCCTGCCCCCCCCTCTCGGCCCCGCCCCCCCCACTCTCGCCCCCCCCCCCACTCTTGCCCCCCCCCCCCCCAAGGGCGCCGAAGTTCAGCTTGCCCAGGGCGCCAGCAACCCTAGGGCCGGCGCTGGCCGTAGGCAGCAATGCTAACCATTGTACAACCTCCCAACTTTATGTCATCTGCAACTCTGGAGCTATTACATTTAGTTCCCTCATCAAAATCATGAATATATATTGTGAATAGCTGGGATCCCATCATTTCCACACCATTTCCAAGCATCACTTTAAAAGATAGTTTTTACATTTGGAATTATGGAGGAAAATGTAATTCATTTATGGAGAGAAAATATTGCCATGAATAAAAAATCCAATTTGGAATTGCAGTCCATCAAATTTCTTTGTGATTCAATCAGGGCAAAATACATGAGGAATAGGCAAACCACAAATGTTAACCTTTCATTACCTTTTCACACCCACTTTGGAAGTCTAATAAATATAATGCAAATTATTCACCATGTTTTGGAGGGCGATTGGCTGTGCTAAGATAAATTACCATTATTGCAGCAACCGTAATAGGCAACTTCCATGTTATGTTATTGTCAAAGCAGTATGTGCTTATATGGATTCATTTCCACAAATGGAATGTTAAAGATAGGGACATAGGGGATGGGATTTTCTGATCCTGAGGCTAAGTGTTGCGCCGTCGTAAACGCCGTCACGTTTCACGACGGCGTCAACAGGCCCCCAGGAGCAGCAATCCTGTGCCCTCCAGGAGGCCAGCATGGCACTGGAGTGACCCACGCCGCTCCAGCTCCCGATACCGGCGTCAAACGGGCACTGCGGGTCTGCGCATGCTCGCTGTGACCGGCGCGAATGCGCGGCAGCTCCCTTCTCTGCGCTGGCACAACGCAACATGGCGTAGGGCGACAGAGGCTGGCACGGAGCAAAAGAAGCCCCCACCAGGAGAGGCCGGCCCGCCGATCGGTAGGCCCCGATCGCGGGCCAGGCCACGGTGGAGGCCTCCCTGGGGTCAGACCCCCCCCCCACCCCCAGCCCGCCCCCCACAGGATGGATGCCGAGGTCCCACCGGGTAGGACCACATGTGAACGGTGGCGGCGGCGGTTCTCGGTTTTTTTGGGAGGCCACTCGGCCCATCTAGGGTGGAGAATCGCCGGGTTTTGGGAGGGGGGGGCGGGTGGGCTGCTCAGAGCGGTCCCGACCGATGCAGCGCTGGCACCAATTCTCCGCAACAGAAGAATTGGTGGACCGGCGTCTGGGCGTCGTCGCATAATTCGCACCTGGCTCGGCGATTCTCTGACCCGGCGTGGGCTGAGAGAATTCTGCCCAGGAACTGTTGAACGGAAAAATGGCCAGGGCCATTCTGGTGTCACAGATAGCAAATAACTCTCCATCAATTAGTCCATAACAGACAAGCCCTGTAAAAGTGTGAGGGAAAAATACATTTTCTAAGTATACACTCTGAAGGCAGAATGGTGCAGTGCTGGCTTTGCGTGGCTGATAGTATCTAACATTCTTAAGCCAAAAGGGAAAAAAACATCACATTGCAAAGATAGCAGCATCTGTGCAGAAATGTATGGGTTCATCAGAACGTGCCGTTCCAAGTTTTGAGTCTGGTCTTTTTGTGTGTCTTCAGCAATGAATGAAGTGCCTCCTAAAATGTGGTTTATCACTTCCAGGGGTGCACACCCCAAGGTGGTAAAGTATTTACAGTTGTACGGATTGAATGTAATTTCCTCCAAATTCTCAGTTTCTACCGATTTAAGGAACTGGCTAAAATGAGCCGATGTGGTTATATTGAAGCAACATAACTATTGCTTATAAATGAAAGCCGCAGTGAGTGTTGTGTGAAGCGTACATGCTTGGGAGTCACCACGGAGACATGTGTGGTTTACCGTGCTCACTGCTGAAACAAGTTCTAATCTCATCAACCAATGCATCACTGCCCCTCGCTTTTTGTTTATTTCCAGATCTTCGCAGCAGCTCAATCCGGAGGCGCTTCTTCCCGCAGAGCGGTTCACGCCAGCACTCGGTGCAGTCACAATCCCTGCTCCACCCAATAAATGAAACCTTCTCAAGCCCAAAGGTGCGTGTGGAGAGGAGGAATCCCAACGCGGAGCGGTTAGTTCGACGAGGCGCGCCTCTGGGATGTGACAGGAATGAGTGCGAGGACCACCATGACTAACCAGGAAAAGTGGATCACCCTCAGCCCTGCAGAATTCTCCCAGTTACAGAAGTACGCCCAGTGTAAGTATTCCAGAATCCCTCCAGTCAGTTGAGCCGAGAAAGCGGCTGTTTCGGATGCTCACGCTGTACGCGGGTTTGGCAGGTTGATTGTACTGTGATAGGTTTGATTTAAAATAGGTGAGAATCACATTGAGAATTAACAGCGCTCAGCAAATCCCGGTATAACAGGAGGAGAACGGGTCCTATATATTTCAAAACCAATCACTTAAAGCCGACACTTGTTATATTTCTGATCATGTAACATATGCTAACCGCTACAGTTGGGGGTACAACAACTGAGTGGTTTATATTAGTGCATTATGTTTATTATGTTGCTTTAGTAACATAGCGAATGGTCTGTTTATTTTTGCATTGCTAATTAATTCACACGAGGTACTTTTACTCCGGGCTGAATTTCAAACAGAACCTTTTGGATCAGCCCGGAGGACCTGCCTGGTCTCGGTGAATGTTGCTCACTCTGTGTGTTGCGCTGGGAGCACACCCTCAGGCTGCTTAAGTGAAGGAGCACTGTTAAAATGCACACTTTTGCATTTTGCCCAGGAAGCAAGAGCATTGCTCACATACCCGCGTCGACCTAGAGCCGAAACAGTCATGTATCTGTGAACCCCAACTCGCTTCAGCATCAATAGCTTTTGCTACATGTTATGTTATGTAATGTGCTGCCATGCTAAGGATCACAATTATTTAAAGCGCAGTTGCCAGAGTGTTAAGTGCAGCCGCCAATTATCATACGAGGAAGAGGAAACCAGCTGCATTGGATTTAAACAGTTTTCTAATTGGTATGTTTCAGCTCTGGGGAAAAAAAAACACTGAATTATTCATTTTAATCAGGTGGTCAATTTCTCAGTGAATTGCGTCCATGTGCATGAAAAACATCTCGGGAACTTCCATTCTTATGCCATTAATTCAGTGTGCATCTTTGGAAAAGCCTTAGTTAGTTCTATTCTTTGCCCCAATAATTGGTGTATTAGAGGGACCTTTGACATTCCCATGGTATACCAGGGTTCCTGGGCTAGCAAACCGTTTCTTCATATGAATTCCAAGTATATGCTTCTTAATAGTCTGCTCCAATAGCCAAACACAATTATGAATGTGGTAGATTCAGATCCCAGTTGTTGCTTTCCAGCGAGGCAATAGAAAGATAACAATTCTCACGAGTTTCAAACCAAATTAGTCCTGTTGGACACCTCCTGTACAAACTTTTGTGGTCAAACTACAACCATAGAATCCCTACAGTGCAGAAAGAGGCCATTCGGCCCATCAAGTCTGCACTGACCATTGGAAAGAGCAACCTACCTAGGTTCATGCCCCACCCCCGTAACCCAACCTAATCTTTTGGACACTAAGGGCAATTTAATATGGCCAATCCACCTAACCTGCACATCTTTGGACTGTGGGAGGAAACCGGAGCACCCGGAGGAAACCCACGCAGACACGGGGAGAAAGTGCAAACTGCACAGAGTCACCCGAGGCTGGATTTGAAACTGGGACCCTGGAGCTGTCAGGCAGCAGTGCTAACCACTGTGCCACCATGTCGCGGCATGCCCTGGCCGGCCATGGGAATCTGTGTTCCAGCAGCCGGCCAATGGGGTTTCCCATTGCGCCCACCCCATGCCGTCGGGAAACTCACGGTTGCGGGTGCGCTGCCGGCAGACTAGAAGATCCCATCAATGGAGAATTCTGCTGCCTGATTTTTTTTAATTGTGAAAAGCTGGGAAATTGAGGTTAAAATGATTTAAGGGTCCATGTACACCGATCATGACTGTTATTTGTAGTGAAATCATATACATGCCCTTTGTGTTCATAGTTACTGTTTTGCCAGAAATTGCAGAGGAAAATCTAGAAAGACAGGGACACATTAACTCACATCAGTAACAACAGATGATGTCACACCATTGAATAGGCAGCACGGTAGCATGGTGGATAGCACAATCGCTTCACAGCTCCAGGGTCCCAGGTTTGATTCCGGCTTGGGTCACTGTCTATGCGGAGTCTGCACATCCTCCCCGTGTGTGCGTGGGTTTCCTCCGGGTGCTCCGGTTTTCTCCCACAGTCCAAAGATGTGCAAGTTAGGTGGATTGGGCATGATAAATTGCCCTTAGTGTCCAAAATTGGCCTTAGTGTTGGGTGGGGTTACTGGGTTATGGGGATAGGGTGGAGGTGTTAACCTTGGGTAGGGTGCTCTTTCCAGGAGCCGGTGCAGACTCGATGGGCCGAATGGCCTCCTTCTGCACTGTAAATTCTAAGATTGAAAGAAATGTTCCGGTCTTTGGATTGTTGAAGACCGGACACACGAACAAGATGCACTAAGTGATCCCTCAGAAGTCCTAATGTAGTTACTTTGTGGGAATTGTGGAGGCAATTTGAACTTTCAATTCCCCTGTTCCTCAGTACCCTCCAGAAACGTCAGAGGATTTGCACTGTTCCGACTTACTTACATACCTGGATAGTTACCCAGGAAATTTTAGAAAAATCCGGGTCTGACTCCTGTCTAACTAGACTCCCCACCCCCTGACACCACCTGATACACTTCGAAGCTGATTTGACATCGCCTTCCGACTCGCCTTTTGACCACACCACCCAACTCCACCCCCCCCTCTCCGCAATGACTCCCCGACTGTCCCCTCTCCCCCTCCCCCTCCCTTCATCGCGTTACCCAGCTGTCACCCTATCCCCTTACCCATTACTCATTAACCTTATACATCTACCCCAGTACACACTTGACTTCTCTCCTTTTCAAAGAGTCTTTGGGATATTTGAACTCTTAGCAGAATACAGCAGCTAGTGCAGTGAAAAGCTTCTTGGGGATAGCTTCTGCGGGGATTCTCTTTGCTGATAATGCTGAGGTTTCCTACACTGAGTCAGTTTGGAGTAATCCTTAAATCAAAGATTGCTCAGAAAAATCAGAGGAAGGTTAAGTGCGCATTTTTTTTTCTGATTTAGGGTAAAGAAATAAGGGTTCTGATCCTTATCGATGAACTGGGCCAATGTTTCTCCGTGTGTGGGAAAAGGTGAAATTGCACAACTCTTCTGTCATTATGACATGGAAACTGTTTTTCACCTGAACAGGACAAACGTACAATTCCCTGAAATAAATTGTTGGACCAAGGAGGGCAGAGGTGCTTCTATTTTGATTTTGCTGTGTTGTTTGATGTGAAAGTACAATGGATGAAACTTTTCTCGATTTTTAGTGAAGCCATAAATATACCCGTTGTACTCATGTTTACCATTGTGCTACAGTTAGCAGAGGTACATATTTATATCTTTATTATTTTACCACAAATAACAAGTGAACGTCTGTGCACATGGATCCCTAATTTTTTTTAACCTCCACTGTTCCCAGATTTTCACTTTTTAAAAATATCATGATCCATCTTTTCTGGTCCAAACTGGATAGCCTCACACTCACCTGCATTGAAATCCATCTGCCAATCCTGCCCCTTACTTAATCTTATCAATGCCCCTTTGTAATTTTATGCTCCCATCTGAACTACCCTCTCTGCTTCCAATAATTGTCATTAGCAAATATCTATATGTGGTTGTCTATTGAGTTAACTTAGCCGTTAATACATACAGTGAAGAATACTTAAGACCGCAGATCCTTGTGCGACACCACTAGTCACATCCTTCCGATTCAAGTACATTCCCAATATACCTACTTCTAAACCTCTGTAGCGAATGCAGCATCAATTAACAACTATTGAGGATTTTGCATCATAATGTCTTCAAGTGCAATTTGGGGAATTTGTGAATGACCCCCTGCTCCCCTGTAATGGGAGTGCGTGGGCAATATAATTACGTTCGCAGAATGTAATTGGTTTCTGTAATACATGTACAGATGAAAGTGTAGTGGTAGGTAAGGTAATGCACATCAGAGCAGGAATCCTAAGATGTACACAATGAAAGGATATTTTAGTGATTCTTCTGTGCTGATTATACACCATTTACTGAAGGAGTCCAGGCATTGTGATATTGTTATCAATAGGGCTCATCAAGCACTGGATTGTTTCCCCTCAGACATTTAAATTATACAGGGATATGCAATCTATTTTGACTTAGAATCAAAATGAAATACATTAGAACATTGTCTGAAATGTTGGGATTGTGCCTGCAGAGGAACACTCATGCATTATAGAGATGTCAAAGAAGGACAATAGAGTGATGATTCTGGCACATGAGGCTTTAAGTTGCAAAAAGCACCAAATCTGAACTTATTTTCAAAGTAGAAAAGAAAACTGAAATAAGATATCATCTAGATCCTTAAAATTCTGAGAGCTATGAATAACATGTTTGTTACGACACCCTGGGCTAGTGCGCAGTCTATTCCAGCCCCACAGACCCTAGAGTCCCAACACAAGTGAATTAACTAATAATTCATATAAAATCTGTGGAATCTTTTGCCCCTTGACTGCTCAATAAGTTATAGCCACCAGATTTGAAAGTTTAAAATAATAATTGTTTATTTATAACAGGAAAAACGTTGATATGCAATAACAGTAATCAAATGGTGGCCAGCTAATCTACTAGTCCCCCCTTTTACCGTCCGACTCACTACCAACCACACACAAGACAGGCACACACAGAGGAAGGGAAAGGGGAAAAATGATTAGGATTAAAATGGAAAAAAAGAGATGAATATCCTTGTTATGATATTGAAGTCATTTTAACTAGCTATCTTTGCAGAATGCTGTGTTAAGATCATCAGTTGGATTGCGAAAGGGGATCTTCTGGCTGTGCATTCAGTCAGAACTCTCAGGAGCAGGTACATTCAGTCAGAATTCTCAGGGGCAATTTAGCATGGCCAATCCACCTAACCCGCACATATTTGGACTGTGGGAGGAAATCTGAGCACCCGGAGGAAACCCACGGAGACATGGGGAGAAAGTGCAAACTCCACACAAACAGTCACCCTTGGGCAGGTCCCTGGTGCTGACCACTGCACCACTGTGCCACCCGCATTTAAACAGGAGGATCCTTAAATATATAAAAGTTAATCATTTTTGAAAAAATAAATTTAGAGTACCCAATTTATTTTTCCAATTAAGGGTCAATTTAATGTGGCCAATTCACCTACTCTGCACATCTTTTTGGATTATGGTGGTGAGACCCACATAGACACGGGGAGAATGTTCAAAAGCCACATTGACAGTGGCTGGGATCGAACCCGGGCCCTCGGCGCCTTGAGGCAGCAGTGCTAACCACGGCCCTATAAATAGATCATTAATGTGGATTGTGATTGCAAAACTGGAGGACCATATTGAAAAGGTTATGAGTGCCCACAATAACATAGATAATCAAATGCTCAAGGAACCTACTTCAGACTATGATGGAGATTTTTCTTATGATAAACTATTGGTTGGACTGTTGAATTTGTACTGGAAATCCATGGTTATATGTTAAAAGAAATTTAATTTCCAGGTTTTGCCAGATTAATCTTAATCGTGGCTTAATCGGGAGATTGACTCCCCACTGAAGGACAGGTCTGAGGCATTCAAGTCAGGCGACCCTCGCCTATACAAGAAATCCAGATACGACCTCCACAAAGCCATCTGGGATGCCAAGAGAGAATATCAGACCAAGCTAGAGTCACAGACTATTATTACAGACTCTCGTCACTTGTGGCAAGGCCAAAACAACATAATGGGCTACAAAGCGAAGGCGAGCAGTATCTCCGGCAGCAGCTCATCCCTCCCCGATGAACTCAATGCATTCTATGCTTTGGTTCTAGCAGGAAACCATCGATCCACTGTCGAGTGCCCCAGCAGCCCATTACACACGCATATCCACCGTCACAGCTTCCAAAGTCAGATCGATCTTCCTGAACGTGAACCCTCAGAAGGCAACGGATCTGGACGTGATCCCTGGTCATGCACTCAGAGCCTGCGTGGACCAGCTGGCAGATGTGTTCACGGACATCTTTCACCTGTCCCTACTCCACTCCGAGGTCCCCACGTGCTTCAAGAAGACCACCATCATACTGGTGCCAAAGGAGAACCAGGCAACGTGCCTCAAGGACTACTTTGCAAACTCCACACAGACAGCCGGTGGCCCTGACATGAATCGTAATGAAGTGCTTCTGGAGGTTGGTCCTGAAGCGCATCAATTTCATACTCTCAGGATGCCTAGATCCACTGCAATTCACGTACCGCTGCAACAGGTCCACAGCACATCTGTACAAAAGACAAGGTTGAAGCATTTGCAGTATCTTCAGCCAGAAATGATCCATCTCAGTCTCCTCTGGAGATCCCCAGCATCACAGATGCCAGTCTACAGCCAATTCGATTCACCCCACATGATATCAGAAAATTGCTTAAGACACTGGATACTGCAAAGGCATTTGGCCCTGACAATATCCCGGCAATAGGACTGAAGACTTGTGCTCCAGCACTTGCCGTACCTCTGTCCAAGCTGTCCAGGTACAGCTACAACACTGATGTCTACCCGGCAATGTTGAAAACAGCGCAGGTGTGCCCTGTATGCAAAAAGCAGGATGAATTCAACCCAGCCAATTACCACCCTATCAGTCTACCTCACTCATCAGTAAAGTATTGGAAGGGGCCATCAACAGTGATGTTAGACAGCACATACTTAGCAAATAATCTGCTCACTGAGGCTCAGTTTGGGTTCTGCAAGGATTACTCAGCCCCTGATCTCATTCCATCCTTGGTTCAAACATTGGACAAAATGGCTGAATGCCAGAGGTGATGTGAGAGTGACTGCCCTTGACATGAAGGCAGCATTTGACCGAGTATGGTATCAAAGAGCCGTAGCTAAACTGGAGTCAATGGGAATTGGGGGAAACTCTCCGCTGGTTGAATTCATAACTGGCACAAAGGAAGATGGTTGTGGTTGTTGGAGGTCAGTCATCTCAGTCCTGGGACAACCCTGCACAAATTCCTCAGGGTAGTTTCCTGGGCTCAACCATATCCAGCTGCTTCATCAGTAATTTTCCTTACAACATAAGGTCAGATGTGGGGATGTTCGCTGATAATTGCACATATTGTACAATATTCAGCACCATTTCTAACTCCTCCAGCACTGAAACAGTCCACCTGCAGCAAGAGCTGGACAATATTCAGGCTTGGGCTGACAGGTGGCAAGTAACATTCACACCACACAAGTGCCAGGCAATGATCATCTCCAATAAGAGATAACCAAACCATCACCCCTTGACATTTAATGGCATTACCACCACTGAATTCCCCACCATCGACATCTTGGGGGGTTACCAGTGATCAGAAACTGTACTGGAAGAGTAGGTCAGAGGGTAGGATCCTGCGGCTTCCTTACTCCACAAAGCCTGTCCAATATCTACAAGGCACAAATCAGGAGTATGATAGGATACACTCAACTTGCCTGGATGTGTGCAGCTCCAACGACACTCAAGAAGCTCGACATCCAGGCAAAGCAGCCTGCTTGGTTTACACCTTCCACAAGCATTAGCACCCTCCACCACCAACGCACAGTAGGAGCAGTGTGCACCACCTACAGGATACACTCCAAGAACTCACCCAGGCTTCTCAGGCAGCTCCTGCCAAACTGATGACCACGACCATCTAGAAGGACAAGGACAGCAGATACATGGGAACACCGCCACTTGGAATTTCTGCTCCAAGTCACTCATCACCCTGACTTGGAAATATATCCACTGTTCCTTCACTGTTGCTGGGTCAAAATCCTCAAACTCCCTCCCTAGTAGCACTGTGGGTTTACCTACGGCACAAGGACTGCAGCAGTTCAAAAAGGCTGTTCACCACCACGGGCAATTAGGGATGGGCAACAAATGCTGGTCTAGCCAGTGAAGCGGGAAAAAAAATATCCTTTACATTCAAGGTGTTAGTTGGAGTTGGGGAGAGAACCTGCTGCATACTTTCAATTCTGTGTGCTCCAGCGACCAAAGCAGTGCTTCTTCTTTCTATGGCTGTGGTCAACTTCATAATGCAAAGCTGTTCCGCATATTCAAATAACTAAAGGAAAATTTCAGCTTCAGGTCATTATATTTCAGAAGTTCAATATTTTCAGGCAAGAACAACATCTTGCATTTGTGCAGCACATTTTAACAGAGAGAAACATTTGGACGGTAGTGAGAAGTGACTGAGGAGGATTCTGGGAGAGGTTGACTCGCTTGCCACAACTAAGAAGGAAATTGCGGAGCATCCAGTGTCAAAGAACGGTAAAGTCCCAAACGTTACATTGCTGTAGTGTTTCCCTCCCCGCCCACCCTCCTCGAACCAAAAGAGAGACAGATTGCTGTGGTGTTTCTCTCCTTAAACGAAAAAAAGAGAGAGGGATTGTTAAATAATTGTAGTTTAAAAACAAAGCCTCAGCAATGTGAATCATCTTGACCTTTAAAGACGGCAGGAACTCTGAGAAATGTGTGTGGCATGCAAGATGTGGGAGGTTTTGGATCCACAAGACATCCAGGTGAGTCACATCTGCATGAGGTGCAGAGGGTAATAGTCCTTGACAATAATGTGGCTGATATGGAGCAGCGACTCTCTTCACTGCGCACCATACAAGAGGGAGAGAGATTTCTGTGACAGTCATACCAGAGGGTGGCCACTCCACATCATGATAGGCAGGCAAGGAGCAGTGTCGGATCTCAGGAGATATCTATTCGTCAAAAGGAAAAGAGACAGCAGGTCCAGGAAACCCATGCCATTGAAGTGAGCATCAGTGGTAGATGAGTTGAGGGAAAACCACAGTACCCTGGTGCTTGCGGCTACTTTGGTAAAATAGGGGGAGGCTTGTAGGCAGATTAGAAGGGTGGTAATAGTGTGTGACTCAATAGTTTGAAGGATAGACAGTCTAGTTTGCAGCCAAGATCGTGAGTCCCATGTGGTCTGTTGCCTCCCGGGTGCAAGCATTGAGGACATAATGGATCAGCTGGACAGACCTCTGCAAAGGGAGGGTGAACAACCAGCAGTTTTGGTTCATGTGGAAACCAACAACATAGGGAAGGTCAGCTTGGAGGTCTTGCAGGACCAGTTTCAGGAGTTAGGGACTAGGTTGAAACGCAAGACCTCCAAGGTAGTAATCTCAGAAAGACTACTTATGCCACGAGCTTTGCCATTTAGGCAAAGACCGATCAGGGAGGTAAATGTGTGGCTTGAGGGATGTTATAGAAGGAACATTGGGATCGCTTTTGGGAAAGGAGAAAGCTGTTCAGAAGAGACGGGTTTCACCTGAGCCAAAATGGGACTAATCTGGCTGAGAGTGTAATTTGCGTAGTGGAAGGCAGAGGTGTGGGTTGTCTAATGGGCTTAGCTTTTGAAGTACCAGTAAGGGGAAAAGAAAGAAGATAGGGAAAAGGGAGTGGGAGAAAGCTTGAATGTTGACAGTGAACAAAGAAATGGTCACGTCTCGAAGGGCAAGAAAGAGATCTGGGTAGGATTAATTTGTATGTGTGTAAATGCACTGAGTATAGTGAAACAAATTTGGGAGCTGGAAATAGAATTTGCTCTCGGGGGATATGACATAGTAGCATTTACAAAAACATGGCTCACGCCAGAACAGAACTGAATACCTAACATCCTGGGTTATGAGGTTTTTAGTAGAGACAGGGTGGGTAAAGTTTTCCTGGCGTAAAAGACCACCGTTTTCACGACGGCGTGGGGACTTAGTCTCCAAAATGGAGAATCCAGCCCTCCATCTTTATTTTTCAAGGGTATATACCTCGCTTGCACCCTATTCATCTCTCCTTTGAAAGTCTCCCATTTTTCATCCACCGTTTTATCCACAAAAATGTGTTTCCAATCAACCAGCTCCTGTTCAATTTTTAAACACCTCAAAATCTGGGATCTTAATCCAGGACTAATTTTTATCCTTTTTCAATTTAATATTGAACCTCATTATATTTGAATCGCTATTTACCAACTGCTCCCCACTCTAGTCTGCCTCATTTCGTAGGACCGGATCCAGCATAGCTTCCTCCCTGGTGGGACTGAAAATGTATTGATCCAGAAAGTTCCCCTGAACACATTGCAGGAATTTCTCTCCTTCCATACCCCACACTCTACCCTTCTTCCAGTTTACCTTAGGGTAATTAAAATCCTTAACTATCAAAACCTTATTTGTCCTGCAGATTTCCATAATCTGCCTATAATTGCTGTTTTTTACTTCCTCCCCAATATTTGGAGGTCTATAATAAATACCCAACGAAGTAGCCAATCCCTTCCTGTTTCTCTCCTCCAACCATATAGATTCTAATTCAGGAACTACACCTCATTCAAGAGCTATGATGCTATCTTTGAGCAAGACTGCTACATTCCGAGAATGGCGCCCTAGCGAAACCCAAGGAACTTCCATCAATTGACAGGATGGATAGGGCATCAGTGAAAGGACATGGCGGTGGAAGAGGACGTGGATGAGGAAGAGGTGGATTTCCCAGGAGCGTTGATGGATTTGATCCAAAAGGAAAGCGAGTGTTTGAAAGGCATGTGGAAATGACTGGTGCAAAACGGCCACCGATTCACCGTTTTGCTGGGGTCCAGCAGGGAGGCAGCGGAGCACTCGCAGCTGTACCTGCCAATACGGCCCTGAGCACTCCCGGTTCTGTGGCCGCGCATGTGCATGGCGGCGGCCTGCAGCGGCCATGCCATGCTTCATGGCGGATTCCGCCCGCAGACCCGGACCGCATAAATAGTACCCCCTTTCAGCTGCTCGCGCGACCCGGACCGCCCGGCCACAGTACCCCCAGCCCCAAATAAAGACCCCCCGCCCGTGGATTGGCCTTGCCCCGACTGTGGCGACCCCGGACTCAGTCTGCAGTCGCCACACGAGGATCCCGGATGGTGTGAGCACACGTAACCCATGCCATCGGGAACTCGGCCGGTCGGGGATGGAGCATCGCAGGGTGGGCCTCAGGCAATGGCTTGAGGCCATGGATAATCGGCGCAGGCTTTTCGGCATCGGGGAGGGGAGAATACAGCCCGGGGTAAGCAAATCTAGAGTACCCTGGATGACTGGTTATTAAGGAGAAAATAAGGAAGAAAAGAGGCACATGATACTTGCCAGTATAATAATAGCAATAGAAAGCAGGAAGAGTACCTCAACTTTAGGAGAGGGGCTAAGATGGAAATAAGGAAAGCCAAGAGGAAGCATGAGGAAGGGATGGCAGGTGCGCTAAACAAATAGTAATATATTTTCTTCAGACATATTAATAGTAAAAGATTAGTGAAGGATAGAGTGGGGTCCATAAGGGACAAGGAGGGTTAGGGTTAACCTCATCTTGGACATGCCTGGGTGACCGTTGTGGAGGTTTTCAGAATTAACTCCTCCCCTTGTCCGGGACAGCTCACCATGTACCCCACAGCAGGATGCCGTCGTCCACAGTAAATTCAGACAGCTTAGAGAAAATGCCAGTTACTTGCCTGGGAGCTGTCGATGCCGAACCACGTATAGGACCATGTGCCAAACTTTGGAAGGGACCGGGTCTGTCTGGGTCCAATTACGCATCTATGAAAGGCAAAGAGTCCATGAAATTCAGTGTCGCAACCACCTCAACCATTGTATGGGTCGACAAGAGGCCTCTCAATTTTAAGACAACCGGCTCAGAGCACCTGCATTCGCAATTTAAATCCCTGGTCTATGCTCAAAAGAATACTCATAAGTGGCAAGTAATAAGGCCCAGCGCTGGACACAAGCGGACGCAATGGGTGGAATCACTTTATCCTGTCCGAAATGTCAAGTAGAGGTGTAAATATCCGAACAAGCATAAAATGGCAGCCGTAGGCATACTGATCAAAGCATTTCATGGAGAACATCACCGCCAGGCCTTTCTCCTCTCCCTGCGTGTACTTTCTTTACGCTGCAGCCAACGTGTGGGAGGCGAAAGCTATCAGCTGTTCCCTTCTGGCCTCCATTCGGTGGAACAGAACAGCCCCAATACCCTCGGGGGGGGGGGGAAGTGTTGCATGTGATTAGCAAGGCTCGATGGGATCATAATGGGTGAGTAACCCGGAAGATGACAACTATCCTTTTACCACCGAAAAGGTGCCTCCTGCGGCTGACCCCAATTCCACACATGATCCTTTTCAGAAGGAGATGTAAGTGAGCCAACATGGCAGCCAAGTTCAAGAGCAACGCATCATAATAATTAACAAGGCCGAGGAAAGATCGCAGCTCCGAGGCATTCGTCGGGGTGGGAGCCTGCCAGATTGCGTGCACCTTCTCCGCAGTGGGGTGCAAACCTTCGGTATCCACCCAATAGCAGAGGTAAACCAACCCCTTTGCATTAAATATGCACTTGGCTCTTCATAAGCAGATACAAGCTTCAGCAAACTGCTTCGAAACAGCCTCCAGGTTATCCAACTGCTCTTGGTCAGAGGCACCCGTGAGCAGCACTTCATCTAAATAAACAGCTACATGCAGGAGTTCCCTCAGGAGCCCCACGATCACGTGCTGAAAAATAGCAGAGGCAGAGGACACTCTGAAGGGAAGCTTGCAGACTCGTAGAGGCTCCGCTGTGTGTTAATGGTGCTAGACTTGCAAGAGGCAGGACCCAACTCAAGCTGCAAATAGGCATGGCTCAACGAGCTTCGTGAATGAATGCCCCCCCACCCCGAAAGGTTCACGTGCAGGTTCTCAATGCATGACATGGGGTAATGGTCCAACTACAAAGCTAGGTTCACTGTTACCTTGTAGTCCACACATAAACTGTTTATCGGGCTTCATGATCGATACTAGCGGCGCTGCCCAATCGCGAATCGGACGGGCCTGACGACCCAACTGACTGAGTTCTGTCGATAGCGAACAAGTCTTTATCCTCTTTGCCAGTTTTGCAAGGAGAAACAAAAGGAGTCCACACCGAGTTGTAGAGAAAAACAAAACTATTTTATTTAACACGCTAATTATTGTGTACAGCTCCTGTAGTTCCCTTTTGGGTCTTCTCTTGTCGGTGCCTGGCTGGCCCACTCTATTTATACAAAAGCACGTGTATTTTGTTTAAGGGTCACCTGCCACCTTATCGGGGAGCTCATATTCTCTGAGCTCCACCGGGTAGTGTAATGGTGATAAACAATGGGCTGTTAATCTAATTATTCCTCTCCTTCACCATGCCACCATCTCCCCATATACACACAGTGGGATAGGAAAGGATCAAAATAATGCAGGGATCAAAGGAAATGGGCGGCACGGTAGCACAAGTGGATAGCACTGTGGCTTCACAGCGCCAAGGTTCCAGGTTCGATTCCCCGCTGGGTCACTGTGCGGAGTCTGCACGTTCTCCCCGTGTGTGCGTGGGTTTCCTCCGGGTGCTCCAGTTTCCTCCCACAGTCCAAAGATGTGCAGGTTAGGTGGATTGGCCACGCTAAATTGCCCTTCGTGTCCAAAAGGGTTAGGAGGAGTTATTAGGTTACGGGGATAAGGTGGTAGTGAGGGCTTAAGTGGGTCGGTGCAGACTCGATGGGCCGAATGGCCTCCTTCTGCACTGTATGTTCTATGAGGAGAAACATCTTTACTCAGAGTTGCTGGGGTTTGGAATGTGCAGACTGGGAGAGTGGCAGAGGCAGATTCTATAGGAGGTTTCAAAAAAGTGATGAATTGAGAAAGGGCTGGGGAATGGGACTAGCTAGGTAGCTCTTTTGGAACCTAGTGCAGACATGATGGGCTGAATGGCTTCCTTCTGTGCTGTAAAATTCTATGATATCCAACGAAATATGGATGCCAAGGAAAGGTTAGGAACATCTATTGTAACTTTCAAATTAGAGAGGAGACGGTGGCATAGTGGTATTGTCATTGGATTAGTAAACAGAGACCCAGAGTATTGCTCTGGGGACCCAGGTTCAATTCCCGCCACTGCAGATGGTGAAATTTGAATTTAATAAAAATATGAAATTAAATGTCTAATGATTGTCGTTAAAACCCATTTGGTTCACTAATGTCCTTTTAGGGAAGGAAATCTGCCATCCTTACCTGGTCTGACTATATGTGACTCCACACCACGGTAATGTGGTTGAGTCTTAACTGCCCCCTCAAGGGCAATCGGGGA
Organism: Scyliorhinus canicula; assembly: GCF_902713615.1. Lineage (NCBI taxonomy): Eukaryota > Metazoa > Chordata > Chondrichthyes > Carcharhiniformes > Scyliorhinidae > Scyliorhinus > Scyliorhinus canicula. The sequence goes on from NC_052150.1 coordinate 105,949,249, forward strand.
TGGGCAATAAATGCTGGCACAGCTTGCGATGCCCATGTCCATGAACGAATAAAAAAAAAGCTGTCACAGTGAACAGATATAGAGTAGCCATAAGCTGATCGACCAACGATCAACACTGCCAGACGGATTGTTTCCATTTGAAAACCAGGCAGTTTGCATGACAACTTGGATTATCTTCAGACCTGTTCTGTACCATTTCAGGAAACACTGTTTCAAATCATCAATAGCGTCATGTATGGAAATGATTTTACCTTCAAGCTTTCCATGTTATTGCATCTTAAGAAAGCATTTTTGTTTTATAGTGATTTTTAATCTATTTCCCTAACTCTTATCAAAAGGAGAAAGGCTCAACCAATAAAAATGGCAAACAGCACCTCCATCCCTGTATGAATGATAATAAAGTTCTCTGATGTATATTGGTAAACTGTGGTATATGTATGCATATATGCTGTGGCAACAGCTTTTGTGACATCAGAATTTTTCAACACTGTTGGTCCATGAATATAATTGTTATGTGTCAACAATGCCACTATTGCATGTCAAGACAGAAGAGAAATTCACAAAACTGGTTTATGCATTCCTTCGGCAACAAAAGTATTTTATTTTTCCCGAAAATAATGAGTTGCACCTTGTCTATAGATTGAGTCATACCGAGATATTTGAAAGATGCTTATTTTAACTGTCCAATGATTAGTGCAATATCAGGCATTCTGAGAGGGGTAATGAATAGGGATTGCCTTATCAGAGGCTATTGCCAACACAATGCTATCACCAGTCAAATAACTACTGAAGAATCTTCTCCTGTGGAGAAAGATGTAAATGAGCCAGTAGATGAGGATTTAAATGACAGAATGAGAACTGTAAATTTAGAAACATTAGCATATATGGTATTGTGGATAATAAAGCATGTATTGTGCTGCTTTTATGAATGCTGAAATTATATCTGCATTAAAAAAAATGACAATGTGGCTGAAGAAGGTATTTTTTCCAACAAAGGATGTGGAGATCACTGGCTAGGCCAGCATTTGTTGCCCATCTCTAATTGCCCCATAGAAGGTGGTGGTGAGCTGCCACTTTGAGGCGCTGCAGTCCATCTGGTGATGATGTCCCCATATTGCTGCTGGGAAGGGAATTGCAGGATTTTGATTTTGTCACAGAGAAGGAACCATTATATATTTGCAAGTCAGGATGGCGTGTTGCTTGGAGGGGAATTTGCAGGTGTTTAATGGGTTGCAGAGGGAGGGAGTTTTGTAAGTGCTCTTGAAGAAGCCTTGGTGGGTTGCTGCAACACATTTTATAGATGGTACTCACTGCTGCCATGCAGAGCTGGTAGTGGAGGGAATGAATGGCTTGGACCTTTGGTCTTAGGTGGGGATCACAGAGTTGGGATGGTTCCCTGTTCTGTAAAGTTGATCCAGGAGAAAATCCTCCAGGTGTTGGGATTTTCATTCTGGGGTTGCAGGAGGTGGGGTGGGGGGGGGGGGAGAGCTTGGAGCAGTGCATTCTCTGAGACAGCAGGGCAACTGGAATGAGTGCGGGGGCAGTTGGGTCCTACAGCAGAATGCCTGCTGTTATGGGCCAGTGGTCAGAAAACTACAAAATATATTGTGGGGTTCACCTGACCTGCAGTGTTTTTTATTTGGGTTACAATGAGCACATGGGCCTGCCATTCAGGTGTTATTCAACAGAGGCCTTTAGCACTTTTAATCAAAAACTAATTTTATTCTACAAATTTAGTTAACTTTTTTATAAACACACAGTAAGCATTTTTATCAACTACCGACATAAATACCCCACACAGCTACAGTACTCTATGTATAACACTTTATAAATGTCCCCCTTAAGCTGTTCCAATTTAATAACAAGATCCCATAAACTAGAAAACCCTTTTCAAAGGTGTGGCCCAGCACACACCACTCGAGACCTGGTTTGGATGCTCTTTGTGTCCTTTCCAAAACAGCAGGTTTGAATTTCTTCCAGAAAACAATTATTTCTTTTCAAATTATTAAGCAGTCTGGAACCAGCTTTTAAAATGCAGATACAGGGACACTTTGTTTTTAACCTGTGCTGTACAAACCTGTTCAAACTCAAAGTGAAAGTAAAACCAACTCAAAAACGAAAGTAAAAACCCAGAGCCACCGCCCAGCTCCACTCACACAATGACACTACTGAAGCCATGTGATAAGACAAAAATATTTCTGAAAGGGGAATTCCCATAACACCGCATCTGTACTCTGGCACTGCATTGAAGTCTTTTTAAAAGACCTATAAAACATGAAACAGCCCTCACCACCCCCCACACACTTCCCAATCCCCACCCATGCCAGCTCATGACACCTCATTGTTGGGAAAACAAAGGTAGTTGTACGGGAGTCATATTTGTATTGGTATATTGGTAACCATTCGAAATAAGGTATCGTTTTACAGTGGGTTTAATTTAATGTTTCACTGCCTGAAAGGATAAAACCTATAATGAGATTCATGCTGGACAAAGGTGTTTGTCTGTATGGTGGCTGTTAAGTTCCGACTGTGTTTCTATTGTGGCTGTTGCTTAGTAACTGGTGCCTTGTAAGGCAGAGAAGCTTTTAAGTTTTAGTTCAACTAATTTGAGTGCAGATGGAGACAGGACACTCGAGAGTGAACAATTTTAAACTCTGCCAGGAGTAGCTGGACAAGACAATGATGTAAGTGTCCTACGGAACTAGATACAATCCAGATAATCAGGAAATTAGGACACAAATAATGTTTAAGACACCTGACGTTAAGAGAACAGTCAGGTATTGTTTAGTAGAATTCAAGTAAGAGTAAACAAAGTGTTCTGAGTTAAAGAGACAATTGAAGTAATCAGATTTAAAGTGGTACAGCAGTCTTCAAAGATAAATCAAACATGTTATCATTTTAATACAGTATGGGAAACAAGAGTTAAAGCAATTGTGAGCAAATTGCACAGCAGTCAAGACAAATAAATCCTAAAGAGGTTGGTGTAAAATCATCGACTGGATTCACTGTTAAAGGTGGAGTGGAAGCATTGTTTCAAAGTGTTATTTGGAAAACCTGGTCTGAATTTTGCGAATGCAAATCACTCAGGGAAAACATATTTATTGAATTATTGAGAGAAGGTTTTAAAATATGTTCTTGGGTGCGGTGTTTGGAAACTCTCACATGACAATCATCTGGGGGGATTCGGAGTAGAAATCCACAGACACGTACCTGGGTTCAAAATGGAGTGTGCATTTGACCACAGTTATCATGTGTGCTTAAAATGTGTGCTAATGACCCCATTGTAGTTAAAGATGCATTTTGTAATCCATGTTAATCTTTAAAACTGTGTGTATTGATTCAGATGAGGGGGAATAAATGAGAGTTTGTATTATTATCCAATTGTTTCGTGTTTAATAAATGTTTTTTTCTCTTGTTGTTAAAACTGATTATTAGTCCTTTGAGTCTGTTCCATTATATTTTATTTTAAAAAGCATAAGTTACAGTTTTTGGGAGCCAGGGTTCTATTCTGGGATCTTGCTGTTCAGTTACAATATTAACTAGGATTGTATCAGCATAGGAACTGAATTGTTACTTTGCATCAGTCTTCATGGTGAAGACACCAGTGGGATGCCAGAGCTCCAGGAGAATCAGGGGTCAGATGTGAGTGTAGTGGCCATCACTAAGGAGAAGGATCTGGGGAAACTGAAAGGTCTGAAGGCGGATAAATCACCTGGACCGGATGGACTACACACAGGGTTCTAAAAGAGACAGCTGAGGAGATTGTGGAGGCATTGGTGATGATCTTTCAGGAATCACTGGAGGCAGGAAGAGTCCCAGATGACTGGAAAATGGCTAATGTAACACCCGCTGTTTAAGAAGGGAGGGAAGTAGAAGGATGGGAAATTATAGGGCGTTAAGCCCGACTTCGATCATTGGTAAGATTTTAGAGATCATTATTAAAGATGAGATCGCAGAGTACTTGGAAGTGCATCATAAAATAGGACTGAGTCAGCACAGCTTTGTCAAAGGGAGGTCATGTCTGACAACTCTGTTGGAATTCTTTGAGGAGGTAACAAAGAAGTTAGACAAAGGAAAATCAGTGGATGTTATTTATTTCGATTTCCAGAAGGCCTTTGACAAGGTACCACAAAGGAAACTGTTAAATAGGTTAAAAGCCCAAGGTGTTAAGAGTAAGATCCTGGCATGAATAGAGGATTGGCTGAGTGGCAGAAGGGGATAAAGGGGTCTTTTTCATAATGGCAGCCGATGACTAGTGGTGTGCCTCAGGGGTCTGTGCTGGAATCATCGTGTTTCACAATATACATTAATGATCTGGAAGAAGGAACTTAAGTCACTGTTGCTAACTTTGCAGATAATACAAAGTTCTGAAGAGGGACAGGGAGTATTGAGGAAGCAGGGGGGCTTCTGAAGGATTTGGACAGGCTAGGAGAGTGGACAAAGAAGTGGCAGATGGAATACAATGTGGAAAAGTGTGAGGTTATGCACTTTGGAAGGAGGCATAGATTATTTTCTGAATAGGGAAATGCTAGGAAATCAGAAGCGCAAAGGGAGTCCTTGTTCAAGATTCTCTTAAGGTAAATGTGCAGGTTCAGTCGGCAGTTAGGAAGGTTAACGTGCAGGTTCAGTCGGCAGTTAGGAAGGCAAATGCAATGTTAGCATGCATGTCGAGGGGGTCAGAATAAACAGGACCAGAGATGCACTTCTGAGGCTTATAAGGCTTTAGCCAGACCCCATGTGGAGTATTGTGAGCAGTTTTGGGCCCCGTGTCGAAGGAAGGATGTGCTGCCTTGGAAAGGGTCCAGAGGAGGTTCACAAGAATGATCCTTGGAATGAAGGGCTTGTTATATGAAGAACAGTTGAGGACTCTAGGTTTGTTACTCGTTGGAATTTAGAATGATGAAGGGGATCTTATTGAAACTTATAGGATACTGCGAGGCCTGGATAGAGTGGATGTGGACAGGATGTTTCCACTTGTAAGAAAAACAAGAACCAGGGGACACAATCTCAAACTAAAGGGGTGATCCTTCAAAACAGAGATAAGGTGGAATTTCATCAGCCAGAGAGTGGTGAATCTGTAGAACTCTTTGCCACAGAAGGCTGTGGAGGCCAAATCACTGAGTGTCTTTGAGACAGAGATAGATGGGTTCTTAATTAATAAGGGGATCAGTGGTTATGGGAAGAAGGCAGGAAATGGGGATGAGAAAAATATCAGCCATGATTGAATTGCTGAGCAGATCTGATGAGCTGTGTGGCCTAATTTTGTTCTTGCTCCTATCTCTTATGGTCTTATCATGCCTGCTACCCACCCCCATGGCCCCATATCCTCTATATATTCTACTTACCCCTCCCCACAGCCCTTTATAGACCCAATGCCACTTTTGTTATAACTCATGTAAACCCAAGTGTCCCGAACAACCACCTTACACATATTATGCCAACTCACCCAGTATCTGCCCAGTGCAGGCTTCAGGATCCATGCTTGGATGAAATTTAATAATAAATTTACATAACACGATGCATCTAATGCAGATTTATTATTTGTAAGGACACTCTCATTCAGAAAACCCATTCACAACATTTAAATTTCTTCAACTACATAATCCCTTATACTAACAAACACATTCACTTATAAAAATAAGTATTGGAATTCATTGTCCCATTTCAAAGTGTCTTTAACCATTTGGAGCTGTCAGTCAAACTGGGAAATGGCAGACCCCAATTGTGATAATTGAAGGCAAAATCAGTTATGCAGCAGTAATTCATAATGGTAGCCCTCAAGGGTTATACACTTCATGCCCAATTTTAGCAATCCCAAGGGACACAGGTCTAATTTAAAACTTGGAGGGCCGCCAGGTGGGGTTCGAAAAATTTGTTATCCCTGGATGAGATCCCTCATTAGCTACCTCCTCCCAAATTTTAATGCCGCGGGTGAGGAGGGATGAACAGGCTCCTTTTCTTTATTTAATCCCCTCTGTTTGTTGCAAAAAGATGAATTTACAAGGGGTGCCTTCCGTTTTGGAAACCTTTTCCTAGGCCTAATATTTATGTTTTTTAACGGAGCCAATTTAACCAGGCTTTGAGTTCAAGGAAGAGTGGGTTTATTAACAGATAAATATGACTAAAATGATAAAGCAGATACAACTACATTCCCACAGTTTAAAAGTAACTAACACCAAAAAAGATACAAGTCAGTCCTTGACTTGTCCATGAAGAGTAGATGGTGGAACATTTTGGCTGTTGCGATGCATGATGCCAATCACGCTGACTTCAGGTGATTCTTTGGATTTAAGATTCCGTAAAAGCTGCCCTGTTTCCTTTTCAATGTGGCTTTGCTGACTTGGCTTGCTTCAGCAATCAGAAGGAGCGAGTTACCTGCAAAACGTTTGCAGGGAGATGGTGCTGTCTATCTTTGTCTGTCACATGCTGACACACCCAGCAATAGTTGACGTTTACCCCACGTTTTCCAGCTTTTATCCAAGTCTTTGTATATTTCTGAAGGTGAAAATACACAAAGCAGCCTGGGACATTGCTCACAGGATATCATTCCTACTGAGATGATAATCAGCTCCCAATGTCTCCACAGGAGATGACAGTTTGTTTCTGCATTGGCTTTCGTACATTTGATGTGCCCTTGCCTGGAAACAGGATGTGATTCCATTATCTACCCCTTAGTATCACCCACCAATTCAACCAGTGACTGGATTTAAATCTTCAGACATTTTTTAAAAACCACAGGTCTTATTTAAAAGTTCAGTATGCTCGTATGTAATTTGGGGGTTTTCTTCATCATCATGGCAATAACATTTTGATATTGTTTGTATTAATAATTATGCCTTGTCTTTATCCTGCTGTATATATTTCCTATATAGTTGACTGCATTTAATGGACACATCTAAATGCAAGTATAAACTCTGAAAACTATTTGTGTCCATTACTCCGTTGACAGTGAAAGAGAAATCCCAATGAGAAAATAAAAGCAGATTTATTGAGGGAAAGAACAAATGATTGGATGGCAAAATGTATACAACAGGTTGAAACTTTGGGGAAATAAGAACAAAAGCGATTTATGATCCGTATTTAATCAGTTTGGCCCCTGTGAGTATTTTCTTGCAAATAAAAATCCTGCGAGAATTATTTATTTAAAAAATTTGAACAGAGATGATAAAACAACAAAACTTGTGATGAAAGATTGTTGGATAGTAAAATGATCCACAGCAATTCCTGGTAACTTAGTGGTTAGCACAGCTGCTTCACCGCTCCAGGGTCCCAGGTTCATATGGCCAACTCAACTGATTGTCCATGACCCCACAGGGGTTTTAGAAGGTTATACTCTTTAAAAAAAAAAAAAAACAATTACAGTATATAGAACCCTATTTGTAAAAGTCAGATGTGCAAGTCCCAGAACTAAGTACACAATAACATTGTCTGTCCCCTGGTACAGGAAGTGAGTAAAAAGCAAAACTTCTATATTTCCCTTGGTAATATTTCTCCAATCCTCAAAAATATCCTTGAAGCAATTCAATTGTTTGATAGACAAAGACCTTTCTCAGGTTCAATTCCCGTCTTGGGTCAGTGTCTGCAGAGTCTGCAGAGTCTGCACGTTCTCCCCGTGTCTGCATGGGTTTCCTCCGGGTGCTCCGGTTTCCTCCCACAGTCCAAAGATGTGCAGATTTGGTGGATTGGCCATGCTAAATTGCCCTTAGTGTCCAAAAAAGGTTTGGTGGGGTTACTGGGTTACGGGGATAGTGTGATGGTGTGGGCTTGGGTAGGGTGCTCTTTCCAAGGGCCGGTGCAGACTCGATGGGCTGAATAGCCTCCTTCTGCACAGCAAATTCTATGAGAATAAAGTGGAGGAATATATGCATTTCCTTTCCACGAAAAATGTTCAATTTTTAAAAATGGGCACATATTAAAAGTAAGTTTTAGAAATACGCAACCCTTGCCTGTTTTTGAAAGATAAGCAAGATGGGTTTTGATAGCCTTGTGGGAAGCACTAAATGTGCTGGTGGTGGGGCTGTAGGGGGTTATGTGTGACAGCGGAGTAGTGATGTGGACGTGGCGGGATGAGGCAGATTCTCTGCTGGAAGCTGCTGTACTATTGATTCCCCGTCGGAGACTACCGACGGTTGGGTGTCCATATCCAAATTTGTATTGACGACCTCTCTCATTGTCGACACCTTGACCCCCACTTGGGCATCAGACTTGGTTGGACAAGCACTTTTCGTTCATAAGGCATTTTGCCAAGAATTGGTTGCCTCAACCTAATGTGATCTAAGTGCCTTCACATTACTCGACCCTGAACTTGCACTTGTTAGGAGATCCACTGGGCGCCATCTGCAAAGCTTCGGACATACACTGCATTGCCTGGTACAAAGTGGGCAGTCGACATGAGTGGGGCCATGCCTTTGCAGATCCTGGTTGTAGTGCACTTTCCTAATATCAGGAAAGGCCATGCTAAGGCAGTTCTGAAGCCTCTGTCCCATCAGCATTTCATCCGGGGCCACCTCAGTCATTGTTTGTGGGGTGGTACAGTAGCAAAAAAGGAACTGGGTCAGCTTACTGTCCATTGACCCAGAAGACTATTACTGCTACACGCGTTTGAATGTCTGGACTGCCCTTTCTGCTAGCCCATTTGCAACCGTGTGGTACGGGGCAATTTGGACGTGTCATATCCTGTTAGCCTTCAAAAACCCAGAGGATTCGTCACTCGTAAAACTGTGTCCAATACTAAAACCTCACGTATACCATTGTTCAAAAAGACAAACACAGCTTTTCAATCATTGCCCTGGAGATGGTTGCCCCATCTTGCGGACCTCCAGCCATTTGGAATGGGTGTCAATTATGAGGAGGAACATCAAACCCTGAAATAGACCGTAAAAATTGACTTGCAACAGTGCCCATGGCCTTCCAGGCTAGGCCATTCCCAAGGGTGGAGGGGCGCGGGTGGTGGGAATTTCTGGTGCTCCTGACACCATACATTGTTGGGTCAATCATTCAATGCCAGCATCGAGGCCTGGCCACCAAACGTAGCTACGTGCTAACATTTTCATTTTTGACACCCTGGGTGCCTGTTGTGGACGTTTTGCAAAATCAATCCCTGGCCCTTTTCCGGGATAACGGCATGCGTACCCAAAATAGGACACCATCCACCACATTAAATTCAGACATTTTAGATGACAACGCCCGCAATTTCCCTGGAAGCTGTCGATACTGGCCACCTCACAACAAGAGATGTTGAACTTTGGAAAGAACCGGGTCCGTTTAGGTCCACTCACAGACCTGGGATACAGTGACGGCATGGCGATTGTTGTAAAAACCCAATCTGATTCACTAATGTCCTTTAGGGAAGGAAATCTGCCGTCCTTACCTGGTCCGGCATTCATGTAACTCCAGAGCCACAGCAATGTGGTTGACTCTTAAATGCCCTCAAGGTGGGCAATAAATGCTGTTCCAGCCAGCGATGTCCACATCCCATAGAATCGTATTAAAATAAAATGTTTTGTAGACCACAAAGGAGCTCACCAAGTTGTTAAAATGAAATAAAGGTTGATTATGATAACTATTATTTACACAGCACAAAAGATCCCAGCCGCGTCTCGCCTGTCGGTATCCAAACTGCCCTACTTTATACAGAAGATAACTATACATGGTTTAGGGTTCCCCGCCCCTTGAACAGAGGAGCTCGGTGAGGCTCACCGGGAGTTTAATCATTGCCACCTCGTAAGTAAGTCCTGTGCGATGTATGAGAGTGGCCACGGTACCTGTAAAATCCAACCCAATAATGTCATTGATGGGGCTTTTGTACATTAAACTCAGCACTGTTTCTGAGCTGTCCATTCCTAGCTTACCAATTCCTACTCTTTCATTGGTAGCTTCCTACCTCCTTCCTACCACCCACCCTCAGCCACCATATCAACTCTTCTGTAGGTTGCTATAGTCAATTCACTACATTAATCATGCTGTACTGATGCAAAGTATTATTCAATGCTTCCACTCAGTGTGGATGTTAATGAACTGTAGTTGCTGTCTTTACCAGTTAAATGCTTCATATGGATACTCCCTCTGCTTCAACCCACAAAAAGGATCCAAGTACATGTGTCTTTTTTGAAACTTTGATGGTCCTTAAGTAGGCAATTATCCTCACTTATTTAAAGGAGACATTTTCTTGCTAAGCTTTTCCGATTGAATTTTCAGTTTTTATGGAAGTCCTCGTCTGTTTTCTCTCTGTGGAGAGAGAATCCGAGTTAACGAGCAGAATTCTCCCAAACCGCCCGTGGTGGGTTGGTGGCGGGAGTGAAGAACCTAGTGGGAGCCAAAAGGTTTCACACGCGCTGGCAGAAAACCATGTTGCAATTCTCCCAATGGTGGGTTATTGGTGGGTCTTTCTTCCTGCTGGCTGGTGGAGTGGAGCCATTTGCATCTCATGAATCTTCATTAAAACAGCTGCCTGCTGGTATCCCTTCAGGCCTTTCAGTCTTGCATCACTCCAATGGGAAGTCACCTCCGTTTGAAGCACGATTGATAAAGTGTGGCTTCTACAAGATCAGTGCGCCAGAGACCTCCAGGTGACTGCAACAAAGCCTTCCTGTCATCGTGCTGCACTGCTCCTGATGTGTTGTACACCACTCTGCTGGGGAAGACCACTTCCTGCCCTCCGTCTCCATGCCAGGGATGCCCTGATTAGGATCAGAAGCCAAGGAGGTAATAACAATAATAATTGCTTCTTGCCAATGAAGTTACTGTGTAAAGCCCCTACTCGCCACATTCCAACGCCTGTTCGGAGAGGCCGGTACGGGAATTGAACCCGCGCTGCTGGCATTGTTCTGTATTACAAGCCAGCTATTTAGCCCAGTGTGCTAAACCAGAGGTAAAGAAGATTAACAATGCAAGGCTGAGAGAAGACTGAGGGGAGGGAAGCTGAATCCCGTCAAGGCTGCATGAAAAGCTCTCAAACTAGGGGTCAAAGAGATAACACATTGATTCCTGGAAGGGGATACTCAAAGGCTCCAACTGTGGTGCGCAAAGGTCCAAGTGTCGAATGGCTTTCTCCTAGGTGATGGTTTGTGGGGGAGTGGGGGAGGGGGGGGGTGCGGGATGGTTGAATCGCAGCACAGACTTCTTCTTGAGGCTCCTCGCCCTTTCCCTTTAGGTTGCTGACGTCTTGCATGGGTCTGATGAAGTCAGATGGGGTTGAGAGACTGATATGAGTCTGCTGGATTGGTGTTTAAATATGGCACCAGGACCATGGAACTCACCAGTTATGGTGGGCAGACGAATCAGCTGACGGTATGCCAGGAGATTCAGAGGGGAACTCGCCTATGCGTATTCTGGCCAGCGGGAAAGGCGACTCTAGAGCAGTCCGTCCATGCTGCACATGGGGCGCGATTCTCTCAAAATGGAACAAAGTCCCCTAGCGAGCGCGTTTAGCCACGTGTTTCCTGGCGCTCGCAGTGCTGAGAAACATATGGCTATGCAACAATCGTGTTAAATAAGGGGCCTGAATGGGAAACGTGCGGCCGATGCTGCACACAGCCCCATTTTGTAAAGTGGGGAACTCCACTCACTGGAACTCCCTAATGTAGTGAGAGATCAGGACGCCATTGAAAAATGGCATGGTACCCAGACCTAGGTGGAACCTGCAGTGCCAGGGTACCATACTGCCCAAAGGGCCTGCAGCTCGCCTGGGAGACCTCCATGAGTCCGTTCTGTCTGGCCTTCGTTTGCTGAACAGTGCTTGCCCGAGGTCTTCAAGACAAAGGAGTTGAATCCCAAAGCCTCAGGTATTTCGGGAATCTGTACATTCGAGTGAGGCTTAATGCCTCGCTCTAATATACGGATTTGGCAAAAAGTGATCCTGCCCATTGTGAGCGGGATACACATCGTATTGGGTGAGATTGTGTTGACTCTCACGAGGCATTGTGAGTCGGGTAGATCCTGGGTGCAGGGTCTCCCAGCTTTCAACAGTCATGCGGCGAAATGTTTTTCGGGCACAGTGTAGCCGTTGAATTGCACCCATCATCTCAGAAACAGAGAATGGAGAATTCCACCCAATATTTCGAGTCCAATATGACTCATCTTCAGAAGGTTCCAAAGAGCTGAAATCATTAATTCTGTTACGTTGCTGCCCTACCTGCTGAACTTTTCCAGCACTTTCTATTTTTATTCCACATCTCTAGCATCTGCAGAATGTTGCTTCTATTTTGGTGTCATTTTAAAATGATAGGGAGCATCAGGGGCTTGAGAGAACATGAACAGGAAAATGCCGGAGAGAGAACAAAGCAGAAAATGGATGCTGAGACTTGAACCAGAAAGGAAAGAGAGCAATCTATTGATGGAGAGAAAGACAACTATGACATGAAAAGATGGAAAAAAATAAGGGTGTGAGAAGTGACTCGCGAGAAGGGCCTAAACGAAAGAGGAGAAAGAGTGTGCAACAGAAGGGAAGTGAGAAAGTGAATTACGAGAAACAGATGAGACACGACAGGAGGTAAAAACAGGCAAACCAAGAGAATAAAACAATATTGAGCAGAGAAAGACTTGGTCGAGGGAAGAGAAAGATGGAGTGATCTGAGAGAAATGGAAGGGAAGGAGCAGAAGGGCAGGCACTGAAAGGAGAGACAAGAGGAAGAGTAGGACAAGACAGGAAGGATGGACCGAATAGTAACAGGCGAGAGACAGAAAGGAAGGAGGCAGATAGATGAAAAGAGCAAAGGAGGAGATAGGACAGAGAAAATGGTGACAGATAAGGGAAATGACTGTATAATAAAGTGGGAGAGATAAAAAAAGAGAGAAAAACAAAAGGTAAGAAGTGCAGATAAATACAAGCGAAGGCAGGAGAAAATTAGAAGAGAAAATTTGAGGAGAGGTGCAGAAAAAGGAGTTATTTCCCCTGATTCCCATGTCTCTAGTTATGAACACATGAGAGGCTAAGATTTTAGTTGAAAGACTAGATTGTAAAAAGGAATAAGAGTTGCTGTTTTAAATGTACTGTGAAGAAAGATATCATATGTTGAGATGTAGATGTCTTTTGAGAGATACTGGGAATTTAGTGATTGCTGTTGCAGAGTTTCTACTCTGTGCTATTTTGTGAAATAAACAAGAAATCTTAGTCCACGAGTTCTGTTTTACATTTATCTGAAATCCAAGTAAATTTTCCGTGAAGGTACAACTAAGTTCACACAACACTGCAGAATATCATTTATTTTGTTAAAAAACAAATTGTTGCATTCAGATAAAACTGAATTAAGTGAAAAATAATTGTACTCAACTGATGTTCCCGGAACATGTCACAAAGCATGTGAGCAAAGTTAGAGCAAAGACGTAGGTTGGTGGCAGGGGTGGACAAGTGGCAGATGAAATTTTAATGTAGGGACGTGTGAAATGATTCATTTTAGCAGGAAGATTGTGGTGAGACAATACAAAATAAGAGTACTGTAATGATATGTATATAGATATACCAGTGAAGGATTAATTATTACATCTCAATGGAATTCAAACACGAGAGGGCACCACCAGTTCTCAGTATAAATATCTTGGGTGGGATTCTCCGAATCGCCGGGGGGGCAGCGTGAATCCTGCCTCGCCGGCTCACGAATTCTCCGGCGCCGGGGATTTGGCGGGGGCGGGAATCGCGCCGCCCCCCCCCCCCCCCCCCCCCGGCGATTCTCCGACCCGGTACACCAGGTATTTGCCGGCGGGACCTGGCTGCGCAGGTGGCTCCTGGGGTCCTCAGGGGGGCGTGGGGGATCTGGCCCCGGGTGGTACACCCACAGTAGCCTGGCCCACGATCGGGGCCCACCGATCCGCGGGCGGTCCTGTGCCGTGGGGGCACTCTATTCTTCCACATGGGCCGCTGTGGTCCTCCGCGATGGCCGATGTGGAGATGAACCCCCCCTGCGCATGCGCTGATATGACGCCAGCACATGCTGGCAATCATGTGCATGCGCCAACTCGCACCGGCCGGCGAAGGCCCTTCGATGCCGGTTGGCGTGGCGCCATGCCCCTTCCCCGCCGGCCGGTGCGGCGCAAACCACTCCAGCACCGTCCTAGCCCCTGAAGGTGCGGAGGATTTCGCACCTTTGGGGCGACCCAACGCTGGAGTGGTACACGCCACTCCTCGGCGGCGGAGTTGCCCGTCCCGCCGATACCCACAGAATCCCGCCCCAGACCTCAGGGAATGCTGGGTAGTTAGCAAAGAAGAAAGACTGATTACAGCACAAGGAGTAGAATAGATTAGAGAGAGTTAGCACGAGGATATCATTAGTGACTACTAGATTATTGTTTACTGCTATACAGATTCAATATTATTTCATTACTAGTTATAGCTCAGTAGTGTGTGTGAACTTCATTTAATTAATCGTTATCCAATAAATTAGGTTTGATTCAATCTAATGATTGGTGGTTTCTTTGTCATCAACTCATCGGACCATTCTGGATCAAAAGCAAATGAAAAACGACATATTACCACCAAAGGTAAAATAACATGCTTCCAGGAGTGGAAAGCTTTAAATTTGAATGTACCACTCAATAGCATGGTACCAGGGTGTCCACTGTAGCTGATTAGATAGTGAGGATCTAGTCAGAAAAACTAAGATGCAATTTGAATTTCGAAGCACCAACCTGTTACTGCAGAACTTTGACAAATCCAGGACTGATGGACAAAGCTCAAGTTCCACGACAACTCCGGATCACCGGTAAACTTGATTTTAACTGGAGAGTGTTCAAACAGCAGTTTCAATTGTATTTAGATGCTTCAGATTTAAATAATGCGAGTGATGCACGTAAAATAGCTCTGCTTCTAAATATGGCTGGTTCACAAGCCATCGAAATCTATAACTCTTTTCAATTTCCGACGGATCAAGATAAAACCAAATTCGAAGTCATCATAGAAAAGTTTGATTAGAAGCTGAACGTTCTGGGGTTATATGTGCATAATCATTTAAGGTTGCAGGTCAGGTTGAGAGAGCAGTTTGTAAAATATATGGGATCCTGACCTTTATAAATGGCGGTGTAGAGTACAGAGGCAAGAAAGTTTGATAAACCTGTATGAAACACTGGAATATCGCATTTAGTACTGGACACCATTCCTTAGGAAGGCATTAGACAAGGTACAGGTAAGATCCAAGAGAATGATTCCAAGAATGAGGAACTTTAGTTATTTAGATGAAATGGGGAAACTGGAGCTGTTCTCTTTGGTTGAGAGCATATTTGATAGAGGTAGTCAAAATCGTGAGGGATCTTGACAGACTTGTTAGGGACAAACTGTTTCCTTTGATGGTAGAATCGAGAATCATAAAACACCAATTTAAGGTCATTATTAAAAGAAGCACCAGAAGCACCCCACCTCCCCAGTATGGGGGAGACCCATCCCCCTCCCAATAATTAAAGAGACCCACTGATTAAAGAGACCCCACCAGAGAACCATTAATCAAAGAGACCCATGCCCGGACGTCCACCAGAATAGAGACAACTGTCAGGAAGCTAGAGAACTGTCCAGACAGAGGCAGTGAAAATAATCACTGCTTTAAAACTCACCTGGGAAATCCACCTGCTGGCTCAGGCAGAGGACGGAGCACCTGTCAATTCCTGGAAAAAGAAAACCAGTCAGCTGGGTTTAAACCCCTTGATTAAACCCTTTAATCTTCAACACATTCATTCATTTATCTTTGATATTGAATTTACTAGGTTCTGATTGATAGCTTCCACACACCCAGTTGGCTGCATTGTTCCATTCACCTCCCTTCATGCTTGAGTGACTTTTAAGTAGTCAGCTATGAAACTAACTGAAAGCACTTAACTCTCTTTGATGGGGTCCAGGAGCTGTCAATCAAATCTTTGTGGGGGCACGGAGGAGGAGCGATGTCGTGTGGTTGGGATGGGCAGGTCTTGCATTGTGGAGTCTGGAAGGGTAACCCTCAGATGGACTTTGGGGCAACTCCCTTAAAGAATTACCCAAATGGCCCAATACATCCGGTACAAGTTTCTCAAGACCTGCACTAATTCTCACCCACATGATTCCCGGCCCAGAGGACTGGAGAATCGTGCAGGCCTGGAGAGTATGGTGTCTGGCCCATTAATAGTATACAAATGAGTCTTAATGAACCATTTACATCCTCCTGCTGGCACGGGGCATGAACCTCAATCCTGATGCCAGTAGGGGATCGGAGCATCAGGACGGGATCGGTGCCTGAAGCTGGATTCTTCCCCGCTGCCACAGTGGAGTTACCGATGCGGCGGTGAAGAATTCAGCCCATGATATACAGCAGTTATGAATTTCAGTCAAAATGGTAATGTCACTGGACTAGTCATGCAGGGGCTGCTCTGGGGACATTGGTTCAAATCGAACCATGGCATCTGGTGGAATTTAAATTCAGAGAATTAATATGGAATATAAAGCTAGTCTCAATAATAGTGACTATGACGACTATCAATTGTCATAAAAACCCATCTTTTTCATTCTTGTCCTTTCGCGAAAGAATTCTGCTGTGTTTATCTGGTCTGGCCTACATGTAACTTCGGAGCTACCGCAATGTGGTTGAATCTTAACTGCAATCTTAAATATTCAGTTCAAGGGAAATTAGGAGTGAGCCTTGTCCGTGACACTCACATACTATTAAATAATTTTAAAAAAATCTTGTGTATGGTTAGGAATAACTGCACATCTCAGTGAAAATTGAAAAACTGTTCTCCGAATGCTGACGACAACTAACAGCTTTTAAATGCTGTACCCATCAAACAATGAGGGTTGGTTTCCTTTACATAGCCCAGTTATCAAGAATGTGAACTGAGTCTTTAGAAATCAGTTCATACTTTCGTACAGGAAAGCTCCAATGTTTTCATCTAAAAACTACCACAATTGAATGACCAGATTGATGGTCAACATTTTGTCATTTCTAGTAGTCTTTGTTTTAGCCAATAGCAGTTCTAATTGCTTTCAACAATGCTGTAAATGACCCTTCTCGATAAAATATTTATAGTATTAGCATAGTGACGGATTATTGTTTTTGGAGCGATGCTAGTGTAGAAATTCCAAATGTTGGGGAGGAAGGATAAAGATAAAGACCCAGCATTTTCGTCTTCATTCATGGGAAGTGGGTATTTCTCGCTAGGCCAGCATTAATTTCCCATCTGTAATTGCTCTTGAGAAGGTGGTGGTGATCTGCCTTCTTGAACTGCTGCAGTCCATGTGGTGTAGGTACACCCACAGTGCTGCCAGGAAGGGAGTGTAATGTGAATTAGTTTGTTCAAAGGCAGTTTGGCAAAATATCTGGTTCCAAAGTGGATTACAAAGTCTTTGGATACATGTGTACATAGATCAAATACTCTTCAGGAGTTGTGGTGTCTGACCCCTTTAAGGGGCAAATGGCCGAAAGGGTCACATGGGGGACCAGGGTGAGGGTTCACCCCAGCAAGCATGGGCTTTTACCTCGTTTATTCTGCATGCTGACTGGCAGCCAAGAAGCTGCAAGACTCTAAGATAGTGGCTGTAATCCTCCGGCCATTGGGATTCTCTTTTCCTGCTGGCAGCAGAATGCAATTCATGCCACAAAAAGGGGGACTTGAGGCATCGGTGTAAGAGCAAGCCAAGCCTGCTCCGTGCTAAAGGCAGTAGCACATCACAAGTACACAGTGTGGAAGACTTTCCCACAAATGATTTGTGAAAGCAGAAAAAGTAGCCCCCATCGCAGTGGTGTTTTTGGTTAATGTAAATCTATAGGAATAGATGTAGACACATGAGTGTCCATTACCCTAATAAGAGAACACACATTCAGGTACTTGTGAGAAGGGCTGCAGCTTTGGGTTTAAGAAATAAATCGGCAAATTGTTAACTTATATGGGAGAGGCCGTCACAATCATGAGTACTACTACCGTACCAGTGAGACATCAGCAGCAGTCTGCCCACCTCCCACTAAGAGATGTATCACGTCAAGCACCAAGTCTACTGGGCCATGACTGGCTCAAAGAATTTGAATTAAATTGGACAGAATTTTTTAAAAATAAAAGTAGGAGGCCTGCTCAAATTAATAAAGAAGTGCAAAGATGTATTTTGCATACAAGGGCCTGCAGGCAACCATTCATGGAGACCCAGAGACAGCCCCAAGGTTTTTCAGGGCAAGTCCCATGTCCTATGCCTTGTCAGAAAAGATGGAGACAAATTGAAAATGTTAGAAGAACTGGGAATCATCCAACCAGTCCAGTTTGCAGAATAGGCAGCCCCCATAGTCTCTGTGATAAAACCAGAGAAGACCATTTGCATTTATGAGCACGACAATTTGACAGTAAATCAAGCTGCCAAGCTAGCAAATATTCCATTCCAAATGCAAAGCTGGCTGGAGGCCAATCTTATATGAATATAGACATGAGCTGTGCTTATCAGCAGCTTGAGTTGGACGATGCCTCGCAAAGTTATGCTACATTCAACACACACTAGGATTAGTTCCTGGATACATGCCTGCCTTTCAACGTGTCACCAGCTTGTACTATATTCCAGAGAATGATGGAAAGTTTGTTGCAAGGGTTGCCACGTATAATAGTACACCTGATAGATAACGGGATCGACAGAAGCTGAGCACTTGGATAACTTAGATGTTCAGTTAAGAAGATTTCAAGAGGCTGGAGTTCGTTTCAAGAAGAAACAAAAACTCTTTATTAGTGGCACATTAACACTGCAATGAAGTTACTGTGAAAATTCCCTAGTCGCCACACTACGGCGTCTGTTCGGGTACACTGAGGGAGAATTCAGAATGTCCAATTCACCTAACAAACACGTCGTTTGGGACTTGTAGGAGGAAACCGGAGTACCTAGAGGAAACACACACAGACACAAGGAGAACGTGCAGACTTCGTACACTCTTCAGGCCAATTTGGGCTTACTAAGATTACCAAATAAGTGTACATGGGTTTCACCCCATGGAAGACGAGAACTACTACTTTCTGTGGTAGCGAATTCCACCCATTTACCACTCTCTGGGTGAAGAAATTTCTCCTCACCTCAGTCCTAAAAGGTTTACCCCTTATCCTTAAACTATGACCCCTGGTTCTGGACTGCCCACCATTGGGAACATTCTTTCTGAATCTCTCCTGTCTAATCAAGTTCATAAGTTTCTATGAGATCCACTCTCACTCTTCCAAACTCTCAATGACTGTAATCATAAGCGACTTAGTCTCTCCTCATATGACTGTCCCGCCATCCCAGGAATCAGTCTGGTAAACCTTCACTGTACTCTCTCCGTAAAATGAACATCTAAAATAAGATAAATGAGGCACTGGCCCCAAGAAACACATCTGAGCTGAAGTTCTTCTCAGGAATGGTGAATTACTATGGCTGCTTTCTGCTGAATTAGTTGACATTGTTGCCCCCCCATACATGTCTTACTGAAGAAGCACCAGCGTTTGCTTTTGGAAGACACCTCAGAGAGAAGCTTTTAACAAGGTAAAGCAGTTATTACATTCATCTTGTTTATTGGTGCACTTCGGCTCGCACAGGATGATGGGTCTGAAGACCTATAGAATGTCTCCAGAGCCCCCTCAGCCAATCTGGGTGTTTGAAAAATGAAGATTCTTGTCAGGAGGTATGTTTGGTGGCTTGCCATAGATGCCAACATTGAGAGATTAGTGAAGCACTGCGATCAGTGCTAGTTGCAATAGACATTGCCTGCTATAGGCCCTTTGCACCCTTGGAAATAGTCTGGCAGGCCATGGATGCATGACCATGTTGATTATGTGGGGCCATTTTTGGGCACAATGCTTTTGCTTCTGATAGATGCCTATTCATGGAATCATAGAATCCCTACAGTGCAGAAGGAAGCCATTTGGCCCATCAAAGTCAGCACCGATCCTGTGAAAGAGCACTCCACCCAGGCCCACTCACCCATCTTATTCCAATAATCCCTTAAACTAATCTGCACATCTTTGGACACCAAGGGGTAATTTAACATGGCCAATCCACCTGATCGTTGGACTGTGGGAGAAAAGCGGAGAACCTGGAGGAAACCCAAGCAGACATGGCGAGAATGTGCAAACTCCACACAGTCACCCAAGGCCAGAATTAAAACCGGGTCCCTGGAGCTATGAGACAGCAATGTGAACCACTGTGCCACCGTGCCATCTATGGATGGAAGTGTTTGAAATGAAATTTCTGACATTGTATACCACAGTTGAGAAATTGTCAGTGTTTTGCATGCTCTGGGATACCTGAAACAATCAGGATAATGGAATGGCCTTTATGAGCGCTGAATTTCAAACTTTCACCTCCACGAATGGCATAAAGCATATCTGGACTGCGCCATACCACTCAGAATCCAATAGAATGGCTGAATGAGCAGTTCAAACTTTCAAAGCAGTCAGGTGTGACCCTGGAAACCAGATTGCCTCGATGTCTTCCAGGATACCAGACAACACTGCATTCTGTGACAGGAATGCCGCCAGTGGAATTAATGATGCACCAGCATTTTTTGACCAGACGAAGTCTGGTGTTCCCGAATTTTCCAGGGAGGGTAGAAGCCAATCAGAGCAGTCAGGAGAAAATCCACGATTTAGGCAAAGCAGCAAGGTCGTTTGCAATAGATAAACCAAGATGCCAGAAATTTCAGAAGCGAACCAAGCTGGGTCCCAGGAGTTATTGTAACCAAGACAGGACTGCTGTCTTACTGAAGTAAACGTACAAGATAGAACTGTCAGGAACAATGTGGACCACTTGCATGGATAAGAGCTCTCCCGGCAGCCAGTAGAATCATAGAATCATAGAATTTACAGTGCAGAAGGAGGCCATTTGGCCCATCGAGCCTGCACCAGCCCTTGGAAAGAGCACTCTACTTAAGCCCACATCTTTCCATAACCCATAACCCAGTAATCCAAGCTAACCTTTTTTGGAGAAATCCACCTAACCTGCACATCTTTGGACTGTGGGAGGAAATCGGAGCACCCGGAGGAAACCCACACAGACACGCCTACAACCATATTGTCAGCAGGCAATGTTGTCGGTTGTTCTTTTTTTTTTTTCTTTTTTAAAATTTAGATTAGCCAATTATTTTTTCCAATTAAGGGGCAATTTAGCGTGGCCAATCCACCTACTCTGCACATTTTTGGATTGTGGGGGCGAAACCCACGCAGACACGGGGAGAACGTGCAAACTCCACACGGACAGTGACCCAGAGCCGGGATCGAACCTGGGACCTCAGCGCCGTGAGGCGGTTGTGCTAACCACTAGGCCACCGTGCTGCCCTGTCTGTTGTTCTAATCGTGAAGTGCTGAGTCAACTTGTGGCAGGAAAGCCTGCCGTCACCATAGAAATGGATGAGACCGAGTTGCCAGGACCTGAGGAGATGCCAGGTGCAGCAGTTTCTGCAGGAAGTATCCGAGTGGAAGCACCCAAGTCGGTGGAGCTATGCCGTCTGTCAGACGCCACCAGAGAGACTAAATCTATGATTGACTGGTTGAATGGGTTAAATGTTAATTATCAGGGACTATATGGGTTAACTGTTATTTTTATTACAGAAGAGGACTCAGAAGCGGAAGGGTCCAGTGTCCAGTCCCTTTATTAAGTGGCAGTCAGCCAATAGAGTGTTGTGACACGGAAAACCAACAGGAATCCGGGTGGGATTCACCCGAGCAAGCATGTACTTTTGCCCCATAGATTCTAGAAGCTGACTGACAGCCACAAAGCTGCAATGTAGTATGTTGTAAATAAATGTCAGTTGCTTCATGCCGAGCTGGTGAGCCAAAGTTATTACAGAAATATTATGGCCCTGGTTGTGTTTTGAATATGATAACGTCATCAATGAAAAGTAACAAGTCGGTGGAATAATGCTGCGATTAGTGCCTGTGACGTTCAGGGATTACCCCAAAGATACACTGGGGAATTGCTGCCCCCACCCCCCCCGCTCTGCGGACATCCTCAGGAAGTTCAAACTTTCTTTCGGCAATTGCTTTGCCGTTGGAACCATCCAAAAGAATGATTTAAATCGCAAACTTATGATTTTGACCATCTAGTTACCCAGGAAAGGTTAGAATTAAAAAGACTTCAAACTCCTGAGTACCTACAGTACTGACCCACACCGAACTCACCCACACTCACTACCTCACCTGTCCAAACTGACGACCTGACCTACACCGCCCCCCCCCCCCCCCAACCAAATTGACTACTCGACCCGCATGACTACCACCTGATCCTCCCTTCAAACTGACCATCCCTTCCTGACCATCCAACATCTCCCCCAATATTAGCCCCTGACAGACTGAACTTCTCCACTGTTTCTGAAAGCCTGAGTTAGAAGGTTGGAAGAGAAAGTATCGGCTGGGTTTTGTGGCAGGAAACTAAGAATGGAGTGGCAATCGGAGTCTGCCACTCTGTGGAAGTTCAGGCATGTCTCAGGGACTTTTGCTTTCCAACCGTTAAATTACAAGAATTTCACAGAGGGGCATAAGGCTGTGGAATATATCAGCAGTGTTAGGTGCTGAAAGAGAGGCCATGCTAATACATACAAATAGATTAGTTGAAGGAAGATGAATACAGGAATCATGAACAGGAAGCATATAGGCTTTGCACATCTAAGAAAGATAAACGCCAAGATTGGCTGGTTAAGCTAAATGTGCTGTTTTTATAAGATCATAAGAAATAGGAGCAGGCTTAGGCCATTTGGCTCCTCAAGTCTTCTTTACTATTCACTAAGATCATGACTGATCTGATTGTGGCCTTAACTCCACTTTTCTGCCTGTCCACCATTAATCTTGAGCTCTTTGCCGACCAAAAGTCTCTGTAACGCAGCCTTGAATATACTCAGTGACCCAGTTTGCACTGCTCCCTGAGGAAGAGAATTCCAAAGAGTAACTACACTCTGGGGAAGAAATTCTACCTCATCGCCATCTTAAATGGAGATCCTTTTTTAAAAACTGTGTTTCCTAATTCTATATCCTGCCTCCCCCCCCCCCCCCCCCCCCAAAAGACCCCACAAGGGGAAATATTCTCCAAGCATTCATACTGTCCAGTCTCCTTAGGATTTTGTATGTTCCAATAAGGCCAACTCTCAGTCTTCTAAACGCCATTGAATATAGTTCGAACCTGCTCAACCTTTCCTCATAAGGTGAATCCCACTTCCCAAGAATCAGTCCAGTGAGATTTGTCTGAACTTATTCCACTGCAAGTAAAAAACTGTACACAGTACTCCAGAACACAGTGCCCTCACCAATACCTTGTAAAGTTGCAGCAAGACTTCTGCTTTTATACTCTATTCCCTTTGCCATAATGGCCAAGATTCCATTTTCCTTCTTAATTCCTTACTATCCCTGAATACTGACTTTTTGTGCTGCATGTACGAGGAAACCTAGATCCCTCTGTACTGCAGCACTCTGCAGACTCTCTCGAATTAAATAATCTGCTTTTCTATTCTTCTTGCCAAAGTGGACAATCTCACATCTCCCACGTTATACTCAATCTTTTTGCTCACACACTTAACCTATTTATGTCCCTTTGCAGAGTCTCTGTATCCGCCTCACAACTTGTTTACCGACTTACCTTTGTATCATCAGCAAATGTGTCTACATTACTGTTGGTTCATTCATCCAAGTCACTGACATTGATGGGGAACAATTGAGACCCCAGCACTGATGCTTCTGACAGTCCACCTTTCTGTTACAAGTTGGGCAGAGTCATAATGGTGGAAAGAGCAAATTCTCTCACTGCTGGAAGGAGTAAATTTAGTCAGATCAATTATTTGCCGAGTTTAGTCCTTCTGGCCGAAACATATGAGAACCTGCATAGGTCAAACCTGGTTAGATTTAATTAATACCAACAGCAGCCTATTGAATTCATTCTCACTTTTTAAATATCTCGGGAGCAAAACTGACCTTTGTTCTTTGTTTGGTCCATAAACATTCTGCAGCTCGTTTTTCACCCTGTCCTAAAGTTTTTTGATGTAAACTGGGTTTCCAAATTGCTATCACCCAATTTGCGCTACTGCTCAAGTCTAGTTGCATTCCTGATTTATGTCTAAATCAGCAACAGCACTCAAACGTGCTTCTGTGAGGCTCCTGGCTTTGTTTTACAAAGTTGATACTTTATGGAGGCAGGACACCTTTCTCTCCAATTTAATGCTTTTCTTTTGGTGACCCATGAGATGCATTATTTAATATTTGTTTTCGTCATGATTCTAGAGCATAAACCATTTCTAGTGTAGTGTTTTCTAAATTCCGTAAATAGTCACTTGTAACTTTTGAATTATTTTCATAATTTTTTTTAATTTTTCCAATCAAGGGCCAATTTAGCATGGCCAATCCACCTACCCTGCACCTCTTTGGGTTGTGGGGTTGAGACTCACGCAGATACGGGGAGAATGTGCAAACTCCACACAGACAGTGACCTGGGGCCAGGATCGAATCCGGATCCTCAGCGCATAGGCAGTAGTGGTAAACACTGCTCCATCGTGCCGACCTGCCTTTTCATTTATATATATTTTTTATCTCTTGATGGGATGTGAAGGTGTCGTTGACAAGGCCAACATTTGTTGCCCATTCCTGATTGCCCTTGAAGTGAGCGACTTGCCAGACTTTTGCAAAGGGCAGTTAAGAGTCATAGAATCATAGAATTTACAGTGCAGAAGGAGGCCATTCGGCCCCATCGAGTCTTCGCCAGCTCTTGGAAAGAGCACCCACTTAAGCCCACACCTTCACCCCATCCCTGTAACCCAGTAACCCCACCTGACCTAAGGGCAATTTAGCATGGCCAATCCACCTAACCTGCGCATCTTTGGACTGTCAACCACATTGTGGCGCGTCTGGAGTCGCACATTGGCCAGACCCATTAAGGAAGGCAGATTTTCTTCCCTGATTGCATTGGTGAACCAGATGGGTTTTTACAACAATCGATGATCGTTCTCACGGTCACCATGACTGAGATTAGCTTTTAATTCCCAATTTTTATTCATTCAATTTATATTCCACCAGCTGCCTTTTTGTGATTTGAGCCCATGTCTCCCAAGCACTGGACAGGATCTCTGAATTACCAGTCCAGTGACAGTCCCACCGTGCTGCCATCTTCCTATAATCATTAGCCACTGTAAAACTAAAAATGCTGCTATTCATTGACTGGGACAAAATGGAGAGTCTCAATAAAATGTACCAAAATAGGTCAAATGATTCTAAAATCAACCTCCAGGATAATGAAAGGCAGCATGAACACAATTAGTTTGTTTTCTGTATGCTTGTTCCATATTCATTTTCAGATGGTGCCTTTGTGATGCAGGTTTAGTATGATTTCTACTAATGAGTTGCTTCAGGCAAGCTCTATGGAGACAGAAAGTAATGAAAAAAAATAGCAGAATATAGGAACCCTTCATTGCACTGCATATTTTTATCTGTGGTTCTATTCCTGTAATTCTATATTTAATGCTAAAATCCATTATTCATTTGTTTCTAGAACTATCGTATCCCTCGACAACGTCAGATACTAGTCCCTGTTTCATTTCTTTCAATTATATATTTCTGTCCCTCCCTGTGGGCTGTACCTGTGCTCCATTTACTCTCAGCCCTAATAGTGCAGTCAAAATTAGGAACTTGGTGTGAAGAATTTCAGTCACATTTTGTTTTACTACTTCCGTGGGGTTGCACATTGGCCTATTAGACTTTTAAATCACAAAACTGCAATTAAATAAATTCATAATAAATTCTGAAGCATTGGAATCATACTTCCATTTTCCTCTTTTTCTTGCACACTAATTTGTGACTAAGGCTATTTATTTTGTTGCCTGAGCCCCAACAATATGTTTGACAGGGAGGGTAACTCAGAAAGTAAGCACTGGGCGAGAGAACACCTTGACAATTAGAATAAATTAGCTTTGCAGAGCTGGAGAAAGGCATCATTTATTTGGACTTCTAAACAAATAGCTTTCATGAAAATGCCTTGACTGTGTGCAAAAACTAGGGGTGAGATGTTCCTGGAAATTGGCAAAGGCTGATGGTGGATGGAAGGGGGTTTGGGGGAAGCAGCATTACGCCCGTCAACAGCAATGGTGGCTTCTTCCACCATATATTGCTCAGTGCCAAAAATGCCATGGGTTTCATGCTGTATCACTGATGGGGTGGATTCTGACTCCACCTCCCCTATCACTTGCCCGCCTTCATCTCAGAGCTGCAATCATCAATGTGCCTCTTTTAAAGGACGGCCCAGTGCACAACAGCTGCATATCACAGGTCATCGGGAAGTGATGGCTGCCAGAAAATCTGCCCTGATATTCTCCAGCGCCTCCCTGGAGAGACTTCTCGATGCTATTGAGGCTTGCCGTGACATAATCAACCCATGCTCTCGATGGAAATCCAGCAGCATAGACAGAAACCCAGTGTGGGAGATGGTGACAGTGGTTGTAAGTGCCAACGTCCTGTAGAAGAGGCCAGCTATCCTGTGGCACAAGAGGATGAATGGCCTCCTTTGTTCTGCCAGGGATGATTCCTCTCATCATATATATATATACACACACACACACCCATTGTACATCCACAGGGGTCTCATTCACTGCCAGCTGAAGGGACGCCACACCAGTCGCTCTCCCATACACATATTCATCTCCCCTGCGAGTCGCATCCTCATCACCTCACTGCTCCCAATCACCATCCATACATGCCAGGCATCCTTATCAAGTGCAATGGCATGTGCCCTGCCGACACTCTCCATCTGTTTTCATACAAGCTGTCACACAACAAGAGGAAGAGATCCCAGACAGGCGGAGGGATGTCAGAACTCACGGTCCTCACCGATTTTGAGTTGGCCGCTCACGTGCTGATGGTTAGATTAGCGGCAATAAACTAAGTGAGGATCCAGCACTGCATCATCCACCAGGCAACAATGTTCTGAGTCACGGTCTCCTGTTTCTAAAGGCCCCTGCCACACACAGGCCTTTATTTCACAGGCACTTCTGGGAAGCAGCCCAGAGAGTCTAACAGCTAGGTCCTCGACTTCAGCCACGAGAGCAACACAGAGGAGGGGTTCACAGACCCAAATATCAAGAACCACCACAGCGTTCACTCACAATCCCCATCAGCACCTAGTTTTAGAGCAGTCTTGGGGCTACAATCTGGGAACACATCACAATCTTGAGCTTCAGCAGGCAGAGACGTCCGAAGCTATCGGCACTCGGAAGATTGCTGGAGGCCAGGAATCTGCTGAGTCCCAGTCAGATACTGAGTCTCGGCATTCAGTAATGGCTCGGTTTCTGGAGCTCCAAAGGCAAACACGGGAAAGTCAGGAAGGGGTGTCTGGTACACTCCTCAGATTGAAAGGCTGCATGGAAAAGTCCATCTGCCTATGTCTGAGGTCATGATGTGGAGATGCCAGCGTTGGACTGGGGTGGGCACAGTAAGACGTCTTGGAAAACCAGCTTAAAGTACAACAGGTTTATTTTGAATCACAGGCTTTCGGAGCACAACTCCTTCATCAGGGTACTCACTGATAAAGGATCTATGCTCCAAAAGCTTATGATTCCAAATAACCTGTTGAACTTTAACCTGGTGTTGTAAGACTTCTTACAATGTCCGAGGTGATTGCGCCGACACCGCAATGGAACATGGTCAAGGCAGCTAGAATGCCGGCCGCTGTGGGGACCTCGGTGCAAGACAGGATCTGCACTGCTGCAGGATATACACTTTATGGTGCATGCTGGGATCCATTAATGTCAATGCAAGAAGATACTAGGGCTTCTCAAGCTCACCCCACCTGTCCCACTATCCCAAAGAGGAAGCCAGGGAACCTCTGTATCCATAGGGAGGAGGAGAAGCTGGTGCACACCTCGGGGGCATACACTCGGGTGACTCCAGGAGAGTCCCACCATCCAAATCCCATTTTCCTGTGACTACTTAAGCTCCCAAGTCAAGGAGGGTGGCACTGCCACACAGCAGCACCCTAAAAGCAGGCTGGGCCCCACCCGGTCTCAGCCCTCCGGAGGACATCCACCAAGGTCATTATAGACAAGAGGGCATGGAAGAAAGGCTGCCTCCATCTCCACTTAGATGTTGGGGATTCACCAAGACATAGCATCAGGGTTAGAAAGGTTAAGAAGCCCTAGTTACATGGTTTTGGCACAGGTGTAAGCACATCTACATAGTGTTCACCTCTGCAAATAAACTCTTACTAATTGCATAATTTCTATGGCTCCTTGTTCTGTTGAGCTGTGCTCCTGTAATCCTAACCTGAAAACATGAGGGCGGAGTGCCCTGTCCAGTGCTTCCTCCAGATTCTTTCTACAAGGTTCCCAGCACATTGGAGGTGTCCCTTCATAGTGCATCTTGTAGGGAATGGGATATCTCCCACAACGTACTGAGCTGGTGTCACACATTCCAGTCATTGTCCATGCATGCTCTCTGCACCTTCTGAGGTGTGGCACCCCACCGCCACAAAATCCAGTCCCCCGTCCCTCCACCAGCTCCCACATTCCATGTGTTCAAGTTCCAGTGATGGTGAACCTCAAGGGTACAGCTCACAAAGGATGCCACACGATAAGGGGCGGTGAAACCTTCTTCGCTGCGTTGCCGTGGTATGACCCTAGTCAATGAGAGCAAGCGAGCTGCCATCAGCCAGACGGGAGTCAGATGTTTAGAAGGTCCAAGGGTCTATGGATTTCCCTCACTGCATGTCATCATCGTCCTAAATATAGGGACTATGGGCAGACACTCCTCTCCATGACTGGAGCCTTATCACAGTTGCCATAAGTCAGACAGGAGAGCAATGTTCACAGAAGCCATGCGAAGAAAATGGCATGTCCTCACTGGATTTCCTCATCACTCTATTAATCTAGTGGCAATGAGTGCATCCTGAGGTAATCTGGCCATCACCACTGCCTCATGGCTGACATCCTCAGCTTCGTCTGTTTCTCTGTCCTCCTTATTGGAGGAAATGTGCCCCTCCTCCATGTCCTCCTCCTGATAGTTCCTCCCCCCCCCCCCCCCCCCCCCCCCCCCCCCCATTATGGCGCCAGGTTGTGCAGGGTGCAACAAGAGACCATGATGTGTGTGTGACACCCTCTGTGGACTGTATTGCAGGACTCCACCAGAACGTTACGGTTTGCTCCACCAAATTGCATGAGCCTCGGTGTATCTTGTCTTATTTTCTCTCTGTGGCTTCTGCATCGGTGTCATCAGTCACTTCCTCAGTGGATAGCCCTTGTCCCTGAGAAGCTACGATGCAGTCTCTGTGGAGCCTGAAACATGCCAGGGATCTGAGTGTGGCTCAGAATAGGAACATAGCAAACAGGAGCAGGAGTAGACTACTGGGCCTTTCGAGCCGTTACTGCAATGCATTATGATCATAGCTACTCGTGCAACTTGGTAACCTGTCCCCACTTTTTCCCTGCAGATCCTTTGATAATTTTTGCCCAAAAGTTATATCTAACTCCTTCTTGAAAACATTTTGGCCTCAACTGCTTTCTGAGGTAGAGAATTCCACAGATTCACCATTCTCTGGGTGAAGAAATTTCTCCTCATCTCAGGCCTATATGGTCTATTCTTTGTCCTCAGATTATAACCCCTGGTTCTGGACTCCCCAGCTGCCAGAAACATCCTTCCTGCAGCTGTCCTGTCTAGTCTTGTTAGAATTTTATAAGTATCTATGAGATACAAAGAACAAAGACAAATTACAGCACAGGAACAGGCCCTTCACCCCTCCAAGCCTGCGCCGATCCACATCCTCTATCAAAAACTATTGCCTATTTTCTAAGGATCTGTATCCCTCTGCTCCCTGCCCATTCATGTATCTGTCTAGATCAGGGGTGGGAAAACTACGGCCCGCGGGCCGCCAAAGGTCATTATGCGGCCCACCAAGATCAAGTCATAAAAAAAAAATTTTAAATTTTTTTTTTTAAATTTTAAGGGAGGGGGGCTGTTGGGTTACTGGTATAGGGTGGATACGTTGACTTGAGTAGGGTGATCATTGCTCGGCACAACATGTGAAGTTTCTACTTTAAAATATTAATTAATAAAAATTAATTGCTTTTTTTAAAAAAACCTTTTATTTTGGCTATTTTAAATATTAATTATTTTACTTAATATACTATGCGGCCCTTTAAAATTGTGAATTTCTGAATGTGGCCCTTGCACGGAAAAGCTTGCCCACCCCTGGTCTAGATACATCTTAATGATGTTGTCGTGCCCGCCTCTACCACCTCTGTTGTCAATGCGTTCCAGACACCCACCACCCTCTGCGTAAAGAACTTTCCACATTTATCTCCCTTAAACTTTTCCCCTCTCACCTTGAACTTGCGACCCCTAGTAATTGAGTCCCTCTCATGATTTTGTAGACCTCAATGAGGTCCCCCTCAACCTCCGTCTATCTAATGAACATAATCCTAATCTACTCAACCTCTCTTCATAGCTAGCGCCCTCCAAACCAGGCAACACCCTGATGAACCTCCTCTGCACCCTCTCTAAAGCATCCCCATCCTTTTGGTAATGTGGCGACCAGAACTGTACGCAGTATTCCAATTGTGAACGAACCAAAGTCTTATACAACTGTAACATGACCTGCCAACTCTTGTACTCCTACATCATTCTTCGAAACTCCATTGAATATAATCCGAACCGACTCAATCTCTCCTCGTAGGTCAGTCCCTCCATCCCAACAATCAGTCTGGGAATATTTGCTGCACTCCCTTTAGGGCAAAAACATTGTTCCTTTGAAAAGGAGGCCAAAACTGCATATAATATTGCATCTGTGGTCTCACCAAGGCTCTGTATAATTGCAGCAAGTCATTCTTGTTGCTGTAAGGGCGGGTTGTGACGCATTGGATAGTACTGGGACTGCAGCGCTGAGAACCTGGGTTCAGATCCCAGCTCTGGGTCACTGCCTGTGTGGAATTTGCACATTCTCCCCATGTCTGCGTGGGTTTCACCCCCACAACCCAAAGATGTGCAGGTTACGTGGATTGGCCATGCTAAATTGCCCCTTCATTGGAAAAAATGAATTGGGTACTTTAAACTTGAAAAAGAAATTCTTGTTGCTGTACTCAAATTCTTGCACTATGAAGGCCAACATACCATTTGCCGCCTTTGCTGCACCTTCATGCTTACCTTCAGTGATTGGTGTACAAGACACCCAGGTCTCTTCATATTCCCCTCTCTCAATCTATAGTCATTCAGATAATAATCTACCGTCCTGTTTTTGCTGCAAAAGTGGATAACCTCACATTTGTCTGCATCTGCTATGCATTTGCCCACTCACTCAACTTGTCGAAATCACAATGAAGCATGTTTGCATCCTCCTCACAGCTGAATCTCCCACCCAGCTTTGTGTCATCTGCAAATTTGGAGAATTTAAATTTAATTCCCCCATCTAAATCATTAATATATATATTGTGAATAGCTGAGGCCCAAGCATTGATCCCTGCAGTACCCCACTAGTCACTGCCTACCACTTGGAAAAAGACTAATTTCTTCCTACTCTTTGTTTCCTGTCTGACAACCATCTATCTATTTTTCTATCTATCTCAGTGCACAACCCTCAATCCGATGTGCTTTAATTTTACACTCTAACCTTGTCAAAGCTTTCTGAAAGTCAAAATAAACCAGATCCACTGTCGCCCGCTCATCAACTCTACTAGTTCCGTGCTTGAAGAATTCCAGTAGATTTTTCAAGCATGATGTCCCTTTTGTAAATTGATGCTGACCCTGTCTGATCCTCTCACTGTTTTCCAAGTTATCTGCGATTAAACCTTTTATTATGGACTCCAGCATTTCCACAAACAATGGACTTATTGACAGCAGATTGATTGATCTATAATTCCCTGCTTTCTCTCTATCACCCTTTTTAAAAAGTGGGGTTACATTATCGACCCTCCAATCTGTAGGAACTGTTTCAGAGTCTATAAGACCACTTCCTTAAGTACTCTGGGATATAGGTTATCAGGCCCTCGGTATTTATCGACCTTCAATCCTATCAATTTCCCCAACACCATTTTTCTACTAATACTGATTTCCTTCAGTTCCTCCCTCTCATTAAACCGGTGCTTCCCAACATTCTGGTCCATTATTTGTATCCTCTTTTGTGAAGATAGAACTGAAGCATGTATTTTGTTGGTCAGCAATTTCTTCGTTCCCCATTGTAAATTCCCCTGCCTCTTATTATCAGAGACCTACATTTGTCTTCATGGCTCTTCCTCTCTTCACATACCTATAGAAGCTTCAGCAATCAGTTTTTATGTTCCCCACAAGCTTACTTTTGCACTCTAGTTTTCCCTTAAATCAATTCCTTTCTCCTCCTTTGCTCAATTCTAGACTGCTCCCAATCCTCAGTTCTGCTACTTTTTCTGACCAATTTGTATACCTCTTCCTTGGATCCAATACTAGGCCGGCATTCTCCCTTCTGGGAACTAAGTCCCCACGACGGCGGGAGAACCGGCGCCAACCACTCCGGCGTCAACAGCCCCCGAAAGTAAGGAATTCTCCGCACATTCGGGGGCTAGGTGGACGGCAGAGGGGTTGGCGCCGCTCCAGCCAGTGGCGAAGGGACGGCACGAGTTTGTGCATGTGGCAAACGGCCGGAGTGATCCCGCTCATGCGCGGAACTGCTGCCGTGGTTCTGTGTATACGCAGACTGGCCGGCGTATTTTGCCGCATGCGCGGGGGGTTCTTTTCTCCGCGCCAGCCATGGCAGAGCCCTATAAATGCCGGCGCGGAAGAAAGGAGGGCCCCCCACGGAACAAGCCTGCACACAGATCAGTGGGCCCCGATCACGGGCCAGGCCATCGTGGGGTCACCCCAGGAGTCGGATCCCCCCGTTGCCCCTGAAGACTGCCCCTGCCGACTTACCTGACAGGTCCCGCCGGTACGTGAAGTGAGTGATACACGCCGGCGGGACTGGCCAAAAATGGACGGCCGCTCGGCCCATTGGTCCCAGAGAATTGCTGGGGGGGAGGGGGGGGGGGCGGCGCTGCCAACGGCCCTCGACCGGCGTGGCGTAAATCCTGCCCCAGCCCAAAAAATGGCGCCGGAGAACATGGCAGCCGGCATCAGGGCGGCGGGGGCGGGATTCACGTCGCACCCTGGGGAATCTCTGACCCAGTGGGGGGGTCAGGAAATCCCACCCCTAATTTCCCTTGTTAACCATGATTGGCCACCTTTCCCATTTTATTTTTGCAACAGACAAGAATGAACAATTGCTACAGTTTACCTATGTACTGTGAATGTTTGCCATTGCCTAACCATTATCATCCTCAATCCAGCATAGCCAACTCATGCCTTACACCATCAAAGTTTCCTTTAATTAGATTCAGCACCCAACTGTCTGACTCTCCACCTTGGTGAAGAATTCTATCATATTATGATCGCCAATCCCCAAAGGGCATCGCCAACTAGATTGCTAATTATTCCTTTCTCATTGCACAATACCCATACGTATGGCCTGTTCTCCAGTTAGTTCCGAAACATATTGGTCCAGAAAACCATCCCGTACACACTCCAGGAATTCCTCCTGTTTAGTATTGTGACTAATTTGATTTGCTCAATCTATATGCAGATTAAAATCGCCCATAATTACAGATGTTCCTTTGACACATTTGATCGGATTGGATTGGATTTGTTTATTGTCACCCGTACCAAGGTACAGTGAAAAGTATTTTTCTGCGAGCAGCTCAATAGATCATTAAGTACATGGGAAGAAAAGGGAATAAAAGAAAATACATAATAAGGCAACACAAGATATACAATGTAACTACATAAGCACTGGCATCGGATGAAGCATACAGGGTGTAGTGTTAATGAGGTCAGTCAATAAGAGGGTCATTTAGGAGTCCGGTGACAGTGGGGAAGAAGCTGTTTTTGAGTCTGTTTGTGCGTGTTCTCAGACTTCTGTATCTCCTGCCCGATGGAAGAAGTTGGAAGAGTGAGTAAGCCGGGTGGGAGGGACCTTTGATTATTCTGCCCGCTTTCCCCAGGCAGCGGGAGGTGTAGATGGAGTCAATGGATGGGAGGGAGGTTCGTGTGATGGACTGACCGGTATTCATGAGTCTCTGAAGTTTCTTGCTGTCCTGGGCCGAGCAGTTGCCATACCAGGCTGTGATGCAGCCCGAAAGGATACTTTCTATGGTGCATCTCTAAAGATTGGTCAGGGTTGATGTGGACATGCCGAATTTCCTTAGTTTCCTCAGGAAGTATAGGCGCTGTTGTGCTTTCTTGGTGATAGCGTCGACGTGAGTGGACCAGGACAGATTTTTGGAGATGTGCACCCCTAGGAATTTGAAACTGCTAACCATCTCTACCTCAGCCCCGTTGATGCTGACAGGGGGGTATACAGTACTTTGCTTCCTGAAGTCAATGACCAGCTCTTTAGTTTTGCCGGCATTGAGGGAGAGATTGCTGTCGTTACACCACTCCACTAGGTTCTCTATCTCCCTCCTGTATTCTGACTCGTCGTTATTCGTGATCCGGCCCACTATGGTCGTATCGTCAGCAAACTTGTAGATGGAGTTGGAACCAAGTTTTGCCATGCAGTTGTGTGTGTACAGGGAGTAGAGTAGGGGGCTAAGTACGCAGCCTTATGGGGCACCGGTATTGAGGTCTATTGTGGAGGAGGTGTTGGTGTTCATTCTTACTGACTGTGGTCTGTTGGTCAGAAAATCGAGGATCCAGTTGCAGAGTAGAGAGCCAAGTCCTAGGTTTTGGAGCTTTGATATGAGCTTGGCTGGGTTGATGGTGTTGAAGGCGGAGCTATAGTCAATAAATAGGAGTCTGATGTAGGAGTCCTTGTTTTCGAGATGCTCTGGCGATGAGTGTAGGGCCAGGGAAATGGCGTCTGATGTGGACCGGTTGCGACGGTATGCGAATTGAAGTGGGTCAAGGCGTTCTGGGAGTATGGAGGTGATGCGCTTCATGATCAACCTCTCGAAGCACTTCATTATGACTGAAGTCAGGGCAAGGACTAAACAACATAACGGGCTACAAAGCGAAGCCGAGCAGTATCTCTGGCAGCAGCGCACCCCACCCCGATGAACTCAACGCAGTCTATGCTTGGTTCGAGCAGGTAACCAACAATCGCTGTCGAGTGCCCCAGCAGCCCATAATTCACCCATACCCATCATCACAGCTTCCGAAGTCAGATCGGCCTTCCTGAAAGTGAACCTGCGGAAGGCGACGGGCCGGGACGGGATCCCTGGTCGTGCACTCAGAGCTTGCGCGGACCAGCTGGCAGAGGTATTCACAGACATCTTTAACCTGTCCCTACTCCACTCCGAGGTCCCCACCTGCTTCAAGAAGACGACCATCATACCGGTACCAAAGAAGAACCAGGCAACGTGCCTCAATGAGTACCATCCGGACAACTGCCGAGAGTCTGTCTGTGACTCTAGCTTGGTTTTATATTCTCTCTTGGCATCTCGGATGGCTTTGCGGAGGTTGTACATGGATTTCTTGTATAGGTCAGGGTTGTCTGCCTTGAACGCCTCAGATCTGTCCTTCAGTAGGGGGTCAATCTCGCGATTGAGCCATGGTTTCCGGTTGGGGAACGTATGTACTGGTTTCTTTGGCACGCAGTCGTCCACACATTTGCTGAAGAAGTCTGTGACGGTGGTGGCATACTCATTTAAGTTAGTCGCTGAGTTCTTAAATATGGTCCACTGTCTCTAAGCAGTCATGTAAGAGCTCTTCTGTCTCCTCGCACCAGCACTGCACAACCTTCTTAGCTGCATTCTCCCGCTTGAGTTTCTGCTTGTAAGCTGGGAGAAGGAGCACTGTCTTATGGTCTGATTTATTGATTTGATTTATTGTCACGTGTACCGAAGTACAGTTCTGTGTACAGTCCAGACAGGTCGTTCTAAAAGAGGGTCATTTAGGAGTCTGGTAACAGTGGTGAAGAAGCTGATATTGAACCTGTTAATGCATGCTCTCAGACTTGTAGCTTCTGTCCGATGGAAGAAGTTGGATGTGAAAATAACCCTGGTGGGAGGGGTCTTTGATTATACTGCCCACTTTCCCAAGGCAGCAGGAGGCCTAGACAGAGTCAATGGATGGGAGGCGGTTTTGTGTGATGAACTGGGCTGTGTTCACAACTCTCTGTTGTTTCTTATGGTCTTAGGCCAAGCAGTTGCCATACCAGACTGTGATGCAGCATGGTAGCACAGTGGTTAGCACTGTTGCTTCACAGTTCCAGGTTCGATTGCTGGCTTGGGTTACTGTCTGTGCGGAGCCTGCATGTTCTCCCCGTGTCTGCGTGGGTTTCTTCCGGGTGCTCCAGTTTCCTCCCACAAGTTCCGAAAGAAATGGACATTCTGCATGGCAAAATTTGGTTCCAACTCCATCTGCAAGTTTGCTGACGATATGACCATAGTGGGCCGGATCTAAATAACGACGAATCAGGCTGGATTCTTTAATGGGGATTCTGATTCCAGTGCATGGGCCTGATAATGAGATGCAAATTTGTTATAATAATGATCCCGATGTTGAATGATGGGAAATGTGGTACACCACTGACAGGGGAAGGGATGATCGTGGTGAACTTTCTCGTCAATGAAAAATGCGACTGGTCTTCTAGCGATGTTTTCTGCACTCGTTGCCAAACCCATCCGATGTCATCGGCAGTGGAAAATTATGATGCAAAGGGTAATATAACCACCTGGATCACAAACTGGCAATGTAAAAGGTCATTTTCAGTGAATTGTTTTGCAATAGGATTTGGCAATCAGGAGGATGCTCAACAATTTGCTGCTAGGTTCCCTATGGACAGTAAGAAGTCTTACAACACCAGGTTAAAGTCCAACATGTTTGCTTCAAACACTAGCTTTCGGAGCACTGCTCCTTCCTCAGGTGAATTCACCTGAGGAAGGAACAGTGCTCCAAAAGCTAGTGTTTGAAACAAACATTTTGGACTTTAACCTGGTGTTGTAAGACTTCTTACTGTGCTCACCCCAGTCCAACGCCGGTATCGCCACCCTATGGATAGTGCAGTGGTAATATTTGTGTATTTTATCACGTTATCTGAAATTTAGAAGAATATATAGAATGCACTGGATCTCGAGATGTATGGAAGGTATGTATATAAACACAAGGTACAGGCACAGATAGCCACATGAGAATATGATGCTGTGACGCTAAAGGAGACTTGGCGTAAAAACGGGAAAGACCGGATATTGAATATTAATAGAATTCTTAGAACCACTACAATGCAGAAGCAGACCTTTCAGCCCATTGAGTCTGCACCGACCCTCCGAAAGAGGGCTCTTCTGAGGCCCAGGTCCCCGCCCATTGGCATAATTCCGTGCCTTGATCATGGTCAATCCACCTAACCTGCACATCTTTGGACTGGATACAAAGGTTCGGGATTCTCCGCCCCGTTGCACCAGATTTCTGATGTGGCGCACCCCCGCCGGCGGCGGGATTCTCCATCTCACCAGCCAGCCAATGGAGTTCCCCATTTAGGGCAGGCTCACCCCATTGGGAAATCCCTGAGCGTTGGATGTGCTGCCGGTGCAATGGAGAATCCCGCCAATGGAGAATCCAGCCCAAAGTGTTTAGGAAAGATAAGGAAGGAAAGAAAAGAGAATTTGGTGCAACAAATATTTATGGGGATAGGGTGCATTGATAGATTGGAGAAACTGGGGCTGTCTCTCCTTGGAGAAGGGAAGGTTGAGAGACGAATTGATAGAGGTGTTCAAAATCCTGAGCCGGCAGAACAGGGTGCATTGAAGGAAACTGTTCCCATTAGTGGAAGGGTGAAGAACCAGAGAACACTGATTGATGGTGACTAGCAAAAGAAGCAACATGACCAGAGGAAAAGAGAAGAAAATGACAGATCTAGTATGGTGGTCGTTGCGATGCGATGGAGGGGATTGGGAATGATGGGGTTGTGCATTGGGCTAATTTGCTTTTGCAGAGAACTGGTGCACACAGGGCAGACTGAATGGCCTTTTGTGCTGTAAATGTTACATTATTCAGTGCTTTGTAAATGGGTCAAAGATTGGCAGGTGGCTTTCAATGTAGATATGAGTGCATTCAGAAGAGAAATTGCATGGAATACTCAGTAGGTCAAACAGCATGTGTAGAGAGAGAAACAGAGTTCGCATTTGAGGTTGATGACATTTCTTCAGAGCTAGAAGAAGAGATTTAACAGTTTTTGAGCAAGTGGGAAAATGGGGGTTGGGTGGGGGAATGGAAGGAAAGATCGAAAAGGAAGGTTTATGATGGAGTGGAATTAAGGTGTTATTGTACTTGTAAGGGAAGATGTTGTTGGAAGCAGGGGCCGGTATTGGGAGGTCTCCTTCAACCACGTGGGAATTTGATTATATAGACTCCATCTTGCTTCCTATAAGGACTCTCTTCCATTCTCCTTGTTTCAGTCTCACTGTTGCATCTGTTCATATGGTGTCCCCGTCATACCAGTTCTTTGATATGGCTGCAATTTCCTCAGTTTTCTCTCTACCGTGATTGACAGGGCGCTCAATCATGTACATCCTATTTCCTGATTTCAACCACTCCCTCCCAGAACCCCACAATAAGGGGAGGAAATTAACCCCGTCAGCTTCAACATTCAACGGATCATCCTCCTCCATTACTGCCAGTGTGATTCCACCTCCATACCTCGTCTTCTTCCCTTCCTGTCAGCACTCCAGAAGAATTATTCCTTCCGTGACAACCTGTCACATTCTTCCTTAACAACACTTTCATTTATTCAAACAGCAGGAGCTAGCAATGGTTTTTTTTTTGTTATCATTTACAGCAGGCGATTGACGGAATGTATATTAAGGTGAAGGGTGGTAATTAGGATCCTGGATGAGAACATAACCGTTTGCAATTTGTAAAACTGAGAAAAGGTGACTGCACCACAGGTGTGATAACACTAGTCAATAGGTATATTTTATGTTAACACAGACTTTAATTTAAATACAGAATCAATCACACCAGCAACAAAAAAAGCTTTACATTTAACAGTTAAAACAGTTCTTAAATAAAAGAAAACATTTTATCTTACTCCCTACACCTGAAACTATATATATATTCCAATTAAGCAAACTAATATAGTTCTAAGACCACTTAAAATAAAATTTACCATTGGGTTTACTTGCTTTTCTCTTTGCGAGATCTTGGAGAGAACCTTTCAGGAGCCAACTCGCGACACTCTGTTCAACTTTAAAAATCCAATGACAAAGTAAAACTACAGACAGACCTGGCTCATCCTCTTACTTTCCTCATCACTACCTGTAACATAAGGCATTCTACTGTCTCCTAGAGATGTCCCATGACCTGGTTAGCCAGGACCAAAACACAATCCTTCAAATTATCTACAACCCAGGGATCATCCAAAACGCAAAACATTATTTAATTAGCCCACTATCTGCAAACAAGTAAATGGTTAAAATGAATGATTACATCAACTTTATAACCCTTTAATCACAACTTTAGCAGACATACTGTACTGGCTGTATGCATCTTAGACCCATATTTAATAACATTACTGCAACAAATATAACATATAACAACTTCTTACATTCATCACAGTGGAATGCTAATCAAGTGGACTGCATTGCCCTGCTCAATGCCAGGTTGGTGTAATCAAATGAATGTGTGGTTGATGAAGACCTCCCAAAACCTGCTTCCCTTCCAGCATCATTTTTACTTGACAGTACAAGGGAATGATGGATGATCTTAAAATTCTTCAATTTTGTTGCACACATCCATGTAAGTGGAGATAATTCTATTACACTTCCTGCATGTGCCTTGCAAATGGTGGAGTATGCTCTTATGGTCTTAAATCAGAAAGTGAGCTACTTGCTGCAGAACATACAGCCTCTGACCTGTTCGAGTAGCCATGGCACTGAACGGTTAACACCAATTGAAGTTTTGGTCAATGGTGTCTGCCAAGAACTTGGTGTAGTATTTGCCAATGGTGATGCCATGAAATGTCAAGCCGGGGGTGTTTAAACTATATATTGTTGGAGATTGACATTGCCTGACATGTGCAGTGGGAATGTTACTTGCTGCTTATAACTTCAAGCTGGATGTTGTCCAGGTCTTGTATGTGGGCATAGATTACCTCATTACCTGAGGAGCTACAAATAGGAATGAACTGCAATCATCAGTGAATGGCCCTACTTCTAACATTTGTTACAGCGGGAGGATCATTGATAAATTATTAGAAAATACTTGGGCCTCGGATGTTTCACTGAGAAACACATTCAGTGATTCACTGGCATTGAGTGTATTCAGCTCCAACAAAAATGCCACCTTGTTAGTATGTGTCCAGTCTCCCCCTTTGCTTTCCTTTGAGCTCATATCATGTGATCTGCAGATGGTGTAATATTTTAAGCTGAGTCTCTTTTGCGCTATTGCAGACTGAAATGTTATTGGCATATTTCCATATATTACCCAAGACTCCACATCAGTACTGACTGCAAAATCTTTTTCCCAAGAACGCAGTGTTACTAATATACTCACATAGGATCTATAACACAGTAACATTTACCAATTAATTGCTTATGTTCTGCTGAAATCAGGGTTTTTTCCACCGGAGAGGTTGAAGTGTCAAGATGCATAGTTGACTTATCAAGATAAGGGCTTTAAGTTGCAGCTATTTTAACGAAGGAATATCTCGGGATATGAAATTGTTGGCATAGCGCTGAAAAGGTGACAGGAAAGCACCACTGAACATATCTCCCAGCTGACAATGCTTCTACCTCTCTAGATATTGAAGCCATGGCCCATAAGACTTTGTGGGAAATCTGGGATGCCCTGAATGGGAGAAGGAATGGAAATAAATTTTGATCTCCCTTCCAGCTGATGGGCCATCCTTGGAGTATTGATAATTAGAGGATTTTCTCTCATGCCAAACCCATTATTGAAATTCCCGTGAAACAACAACTGAGCCCACCCAAAGGCTTAGACTCAGACTTTGTAAAATTAATTTGGTAGCTGAGGTAAAGGTTAAATCTATCCATCACGTCAATAACATCTGAAACAAACACCTGTTTCAGACAAACCGCAACACATCGTTTGCGTATAGTGTGATCTTATGCTGCTTCCTTCCATGATATAGCCTGAAGGATCCTGTCTAATTGTCTCTGCCATGGGTCTATGGTTTTTGCAAACAATAAAAAAGGGATAACAGGCATCTGTCTGGTCTCGTCTGGTTCCCGTACCAGCCTCCCCGAACAGACGCCGGAATGTGGCGCCTAGGGTCTTTTCACAGTAACTTCATTAAAGCCTACTTGTGACAATAAGCGATTTTCATTTTCATTTCACGTTGGTGACGAAGATTCTCAGACCTATGACTGCCTGCGAAAGGGCTTTTATAAAGCACCTGTATCAATTTAACATACTCCTCTCCCAACCCATGCTTCTGCAGTGTTTAAAATAAATCATTCCACTCCAACCAGTAAAAAGCTTTCTCTGCATCTCAGGAGATCACTAGCCCATCCAATGCCCATTTTTGAAACACCTGAATAACATTGAGTAGTCTCTGAACATGTTACATGAATAAAATTGAAATATTTATTGGGTTAATAATTCTGTTTCAGTATTTGTGACCAGTAAACTCACCATGATTGATTTGGAGCTCCTGTTATTTATCATAATTACATCAATGAAGATATGCCAAGTAGAACACCCTAGATTTATGAACACCAGCAGCATTTTACAAAAGATTACTATATTTCAATCAAAAATAGTAACTTGGCAACTAGCTGGATGCATTGACAATGACATTTAAACTTTGAACCATAAGGCAATGCTTATTGATGCTAAGAATAACATGGGATTAGAGTGATGGATATATAATTAAAGTGGTGCAA
Organism: Scyliorhinus canicula; assembly: GCF_902713615.1. Classification (NCBI taxonomy): domain Eukaryota; kingdom Metazoa; phylum Chordata; class Chondrichthyes; order Carcharhiniformes; family Scyliorhinidae; genus Scyliorhinus; species Scyliorhinus canicula. The sequence continues at coordinate 105,990,996 of NC_052150.1, forward strand.
GAGAAAGAGTTGATGAGCTGCTGACAGTGGTGGTAATTGCTGCTATATTATTAACAAGACAAGTGGAATGTTAGAACTTATAACTCTTAACTGAATTCTTTGAACTATAACAGTTTAATACATCCCTGTTTTGTATTATTTCTATATTCAGTTCAAAATGTTTGTGAGGTAAGTCGTCAGAATATATTGAACACCGTTAATACCTGTTTTGGTGTTATCATGGAGCTACCATTTTTGTCTCCACCAGTTCAGGTGGGGCATTTGGAAATTCCAGTCCTTTTTGAAGATGGAGAGGAATAGAAGGCCGACAGGCCGGTCATGTAGCAATGGAAGCCCACAGCAACGAACTTCTGACACCCGAATTTAGGCAGAAATTACACTTAACAAGATGAACAGAGCCTGCAGAAACTTCATTTTCAAAAGAAAACTGTCACTGAGTTATGCCGCTGCATTACACCACACATAGCCCAACCAGATCACTTTTTAAAAATGTATTCCTTCACACGATGTGGACATCGCTGGCTAGGCCAGTATTTATTGTCCATCCTTTATGCCCCTTGAGAAGGTGGTGATGAGCTGTTGCCTTGAGCAGCTGTAGTCCATGTGGTGTAGGTACACCCAGCGCTGTTTGGAAGGGAAATCCAGGATTTCTATCCAGCAACAATGAAGGAGACACAATATAGTTCCAAGGTTCGCTAGTGTGTGGTTTGAGGGGAACCTTCTGGCATCTTCCCATGCATCAGCTGCCTTAGTCCTTCTAGGTGGTAGCGATTGCAGGTTTTGAAGCTGCTGTCTAAGGAGCCTTGGTGAGTTGCTACAATGTATCTTGCAGATAGTGCATGCTGCTGCCACTGTGTGTCATTGGTGGAGGGAGTGAAAGTTTAAGTTGGTGGATGGGGTACGAATCAAATGGATTAGTTGGTCCTGGGTAGTGTCAAGCTTCTGGAGCACTGTTGGAACTGTGCTCATCCAGGCACCATATTACCTGTCATTGTTACAGTCTCAACCACCTTAACCTTTATGCAACAGTGTTATTCTAGGCTGCTGTTGGGAAGTGTGATGAATGTCAGCCAATCGTCTCTGCACACATGCATGAAACAAATCATGGATGCATTGTATGTCAGAACAATCAAATTAGCTCCTTCTCCACACACAGCTATCAGAAGCACTTCAATTTTACAAAGTGGCAGGATTCTGAAAAGTACAAGAGTTACAGTTTGTAGATTGATAATGTTTTCAATGTCACAACCTACTCCACTTTCTTTATGTGCAGTTTACCTGTGATCAGCAGCATAACATCAAGCATGATGTTGGGCATTAATTTTGGGCAATCCACTGCCCTACCAGTATTGTTGGTCATGTACGTTTTATTTAGATTTGACTCAATAATTGTGTGTCGGTTTGAGTTGAATATTATTATCACAACATTAAAAATAGAGAATGCTGGAAAGACTCAGCAGGGGTGGCAGCATTTGTGGAGAAGGGAACCGAGTGAACATTTTGAGTCTGTATAACTTCTTTAGAGCTGAAGAGGAGTAGAAGTGTGGTAGATTCCATAGTTGTAGAAGGGATTGGAGAAGGTGGAGCAGACTAGATGATTGGGGATAGGTGAGAGCTCAGCAGAGAAAGATGCCATGGACACACTGCAAAGGGAATGTCAATGGTAGCACGAAAGATGAAAGAAGGCACTGATAATGGCATAAAGGCAAGGTAGCATAACAAGGGTGAGTGCTCTGTGAAAGCAAAGCAATTTACAAACGGCCCTGTCGGGAGGGGATTGGGGAAAAAATCTAAATGGAGGAAAGAGTTCATAGTCTGAAGTTGTTGAGTTAAGTCCAAAAGGCTATAAAGTGCCAAAGCAAAAGATGAAGTGCTGTTCCTCTGTGTTTGGCTTCATTGGAACATTGTGACAGGTCAAATACAGAAATGTGGGAATAGGAGCACGATGGCGAGTTAAAATGACAAGTGACGGGAAAGTCAGGATCATGCTTGCGGACTGAGCAAATGGTCTAATTCTGACATTTCTGTTCCTTGACTTCTGTCTCCACTTCTGGTTCACCAATATCCATTGCAAGTCCACGACTCCCACACTATCTTGACTACAGTTCCTTATACCCTCCTTCCTGTAAGGACTCCATCCTATTCTCCCGGTTTCTTTGCATCCCATCACATCTGTTCCGATTATGCATTTATGACATGTCTGCCTTTTTCATGAACAGAGGTTTCCCCATCATTGTGGTTGACAGGACCCACAACCATGTCTGACACACCTTGCGCACCTCTACCCTCACCAATTCTCTTACCTCCCAGAACCATGATTGGGTTCCCCTTGTCCTTACTTTTAACCTCACGAGCTTCCACATTCAAAGGATTAACCTCTGCTATTTCTGCCAACTCCAATATAGTTGTATGTTCCATTTACCTTATGGTGAGGCCCCAGAGGCGAAAGACCTCAATGACTAGCAAGTGCATCAGCATAATAGCAGTACCATGAAACTGAAATGGGGAACAATCCCTTGCTGGTTGTAAGAGATATTCATGGCATTCTAAATGAGACCTACTTATGGAACAGTGTGACTTATACATTCATGGTGTTGTATACATTGTTTCCTTCCCTCCTCAAATATGTTGCATTTTTTTTTGCACATCTGCAAATGCTCTTCTTCATGCCAGCATGTGCATGCAGCTTCTACAACTTTGCAGGAATGGTGGCCAAGAATTTTCTTTCAGATGCTCCTGTTCATTGCTGTAATTTTGTTAAACACAGCAGAGTGTGCAAGGTTACAAAACAATTCCTGTCCAGTGCTCATGCACATAACAACTTTAATGCTATTGTAATTTTAATTTTAAACCATCTGAGGGTGTATGATTCATGATTCTTTGTTTCAATGCATTAATTATATGCTTGCAACTTTAGTCTCATTCATCTCCTAGCTTCTGCCTCTGTGAGGTCACAGTCTGCTCGTGTTACATACATAGAAAATAGAAGCATGAGGGGGCCATTTGAACACTTGGGCAGCACGGTAGCATTGTGGTTAGCACAATTGCTTCTCAGCTCCAGGGTCCCAGGTTCGATTCCCGGCTTGGGCCACTGTCAGTGCGGAGTCTGCACGTTCTCCCCGTGTGTGCGTGGGTTTCCTCCGGGTGCTTCGGTTTCCTCCCACAGGCCAAAGATGTGCAGGTTAGGTGGATTGGCCATGCTAAATTGCCCTTAGTGTCCAAAATTGCCCTTAGTGTTGGGTGGGGTTACTGGGTTATGCGGATAGGGTGGAGATGTGGACCTTGGGTGGGTGCTCTTTCCAAGAGCTGATGCAGACTCGATGGGCCGAATGGCCTCCTTCTGCAGTGTAAATTCTATAAAACCTTCAAGCCTGCTCTGCCATTCATCATCATGGCTGATCATCTAATTTAATAGCCTGATCCTGCCTTCCCCCCTTATCCCTTGATCCCTAAAGCCCCAAGAGCTGTATCTAATTCTTTCTTGAAATTACTCAACGTTTTGACCACAATTACTTTCTGCCGTAGTGAATTCCACAGATTCACCGTTCCCTCAGTGATGACATTTCTCCTCACCTCAGTCCTAAAAGATTTACCCCTTATCCTCAAACTATGACCCCTAGTTCTGGACTCTCCCACCATTGGGAACATCCTTTCTGAGTCTACCCTGTCTAATCCTGATAAAATTTTGTAAGATTCTATGAGATCCCCCCTTACACTTCTTCTAAACTCCAATGAATATAATTGTGACCAAATTAGACTTCCTAGTATGACAGTCCCGCCATCCCAGAAATCAGCGTGGTAATCTTTCACCGCACTTCCTCCATAGCAAGAACATCCTTCCTCAGATAAGGACACCAAACTGCACACAAGACTCTAGGTGTGACCTCACTTACGCCCTGTACAATTGCAGTAAAACATCCCTATTCCTACACTAAAATCCTCTCGCTATGAAGGCCAACATACCATTTGCCTTCTTTACTGCCTGCTGTACATGTGCTCTTACTTTCAGCGACTGATGCAGGAGGCCACCAAGGCCTCACTGAGTATCCACCTCCCTCAATTTACACCCATTCAAATAATAATCTGCCAACCTATTTTGCCATTGAAGTGGATAACCACACATTTATCCATGCATCCACCATGCATCTGCCAACTCACTCAGCCTGTCCAAATCACGCTAAAGCATCTCTGCATTCTCCTCACAGCTCACTCTCCCACCCATCTTTGTATCATCCACAAATTTGGAGATAATACATTTAGTTCCCACGTCCAAATCACTAATATATAATGTGACTAGTTGGAGGTCCTAGCACAGAATCTTGCGGGACCCCACTAGTCACTGCCTGTCAATGAGAAAAAGAGTCATTTATTCCAACTCATTTTGCTTCCTGTCTGCAAACCAGTTTTCTATCCATCTGAAGACGCTACCTGTAATCCCATGTACTTTAACTTTGCAATATTAATCTGTTATGTGAGACCCGGTCGAAAGCCTAATGAAAGTCCAAATAAATCACATCCACCGGTTCTCCCTGGTCAACTGTAGTAGTTACATCTTCAAAGAATTTCAGTAGATTTTTCAAGCATGATTTCCCTTTTGTAAATTCATGCTGACTTTGTCTGATTATACAATAAAGAAAGATTATACAATAAAAAACTAACAATAAAGAACCTCCTGACTGACTGAGATGGTGCTTATTTCAGGGCTATAATGTTCCAAGTTGTGAATTGTTGCAGGTAACATTTATTTTATTGTTGCGCAGGCAACACGGCCCTCCATCCTTTTCACCACATGTAATGAGGAGTCTGTATGAGAGCATACCTGTACTGCCATTGAGAAAGAATGACATCAGTATCTCCTATCGTAAAATAAGAGCAAATTACTGCAAATGCTGGAAAGCTGAAATAAGGACAGATAAAATTGGAAAAACTCAGCAGGTCTGGCAGCATCTGTGGAGAAACAGAGTTATTAACATTTCAAGTCCTATTGACTATTTTTCAGAGATTGCTGGGGCCCTGCCTTGTCAGTGGATCTGTTGTGGTTAGGAGTCCTTTCCCATGTTGCTTCTTCAGCCTCTATGCATCAGTATGAGCATATATGGAGAAAGTATAGATTGTCTTTAGCCATTAGGGTATCATTCATGGCTAGAGTGCTCTTTAGGCAAGATGCCACATACGCATGTCCTCCAGACAGTAATATCCTGCTCAAGTTTCACCATTATGTACTGCTCATCAGTGATGCTCTGTGCATTATCCTGTGCATTCCTCTCTGGATTACTCTGATGTTCTCTGTATTGAAGATCACTGAGCTGGTGTGTGGGAAGGATAGGGTGAGCAGTGGCGCATGCTGTGAAACATTGGCAGCAGTAGATGAAGTTTGGGCCTGTGCCATCTTTCTCTGGTAAGTCGAGTGTAGAAAGAGAGATTTAAATGGTTTCCTGAGAGTCTTTTCACATGATATTTTCAGTGTGAATGATCTGAAACTCGCATGATATTGTTCCCTGACAATTAATGCAAAGTATTACTAAATAAGGTACAGTAACACAACCTGTAGCTAACACATACCCTCCTTCTTCCCTATCTCTGCCCCCGTCTCCAAGATTTGACGTGATTCCTTCTCATGGCAGGTGAAAACTCATGAGTTTGGTGACTGAACTCTCCTATCTTTTACGGACTGCCTTCACTTTTTAAAAAAACAAAGCAAGAGAGTCCATGGTCTTTTGTAATATATGATATGCTGCAATGCAGATTTCCCATTGTTCAACCATTGACAGCTTTGATAGGATATGCATGCAACTGTGCAAATATTTTGCAAGGTAATGCATTAAGAATGTGAGTGAATGAACAGTTGGAGCCAAGAGCTGAGGGTGGAGAGCGTATTACACTACATTCTGGGCATTGAGGTGGGGAGGGAGGGGGAGGTGGGGAGGGAGGGAGGTGGTGGGGGGGAGGGAGGGAGGTGGGGAGGGAGGGAAGGGGGGAGGGAGGGAGGTGGGGAGGGAGGGAGGGGGGGGAGGGAGGGAGGGAGGGAGGCGGGGGACCCAGCACCGGGGGGTGCTCAAAAGGGGTCTGGCCGCAATTGGTGCCCACCGATCGGCAGGCCGGCCTCTCTGAAGGAGGACCTCCTTTCCTCTGCCGCCCCGCAAGATCACTCCGACGTTTATTGCGGGGCGCCCGCGGGGAGGACGCCAGCCGTCCTGTGCATGTGCGGGTGACGTTATTTATGCAGTGCCGCTTTTACGCGGCACCAAGGCCCGGTGTGCGTAAATGACGCGGCGCCACTCCTGGCCCCCTGGGGGTGGGAGAATAGGGAGCGAGGAGCGGCCTCCGACGCCGGAGTGAAACACTCTAGTTTTCACTCCGGCGTCGGGATTTAGTCTCCCGACGGGAGAATCCTGTCCATGGTTTGAACTCGGTAGTGTGAACTTGGGATGACACCTTGGGCGGGATTCTCCCGTACCCGTGGGGTGCTGGGTCCCTGCGGGACAGAGTGGCGTGAACCACTCCGGCGTCGGCCCGCCCCAAAGGTGTGGAATCCTCCACAGCTTCAGGGACTAGGCCGGCGCCGGAGTAGTTTGCGCCCCGCCGACTGGCATGGAAGGCCTTTGGCGCCACGCCAGGCAGCCGGCCGGCGAGAGTCCGCGCATGCGTGGGAGCGTCAGCAGCTGCTGACGTCATCCCCGCGCATGCACCCAACGCCTCCACCACGGGCGGGCACATTTCCGGGTTATCAAACTCGGCACAAGACGGTGAAAGACCTGGCAAAAGACATGGAGGAAGCTTGTTGCGCAGCAGCAAATACAAAAATGGCGGACGGGGAAGAATTGTCATCGGCTGGAAAACTGCAAATGGAGCAGTTGAGGAGTTTCATCAAGGAGGAATTTCAGCAGCAATGAAAGGAATGCAGAACAACTGGTCAAAGGCGACTGAGGGGGCAGTGGACCCTCGAACAGGTCACCGGACCATGGAACAGGTGGAAAAGTGCCTCGAGACACAGAGGGCGGTGATCCAGGAGTTGAAGAAGGTGGTGTCCGACCAGAGTGACCTTACTATGTTGGTATTTGTCAGTGGCTGCGGGTGACAGTAGAGGACCAGGAAAATAGGTCCGGGGGTAAAATGTGCAAATTGTGGGCCTGGTGGGGAGAGTGGAGGGAACAAGTGCAATGAGCGATGATGTGAGGATGCTGGCCAGGTGGATGAAGGACAAGGTGTTGGACAAGGCCCCGGTGGTGGATCGGGGTCATATGTCTCTGAGGCAGAAGCCAAGAGCAGGGGAGCTGCCAAGGGCAGTGTTTATGTAGATACATAAGTTCCTGGACAAGGAAAAGATCATGAGGTGGGAAGGAAACCGAATTAGGATCTACGAGGTAATTGGAGCAGAGCCAACCAGGAAATGGGTGAGGCTCAACAAGACCAAAGCAGCATTGTCAGCAGTGAGGGGGGGGGATGTGGTGTCGGACCCGGAAAGGATAAATTATGTGTTTAAGGTCTTCTATGAGGGTTTGTATAGGGCAGAGTCGAGCCGGTGGGGTTGGGCTCATGAACCTGATGCTTTACTATTGGGCAGCACATGCGGAGAAGGTGAGGCAATGGTCAGTAGGTGGGAGGGGCGGCGGGGGAGGAGGTAGTAAAGCAGATTTGGCGGGAGGAGTCCTGTAAGGGCTCGGGTTTCAGAGCTCTGGTGACCATCCCGTTGTCGCTGGCTCCGAGGAAGTATACAGACAGTCCGGTGGTGGTGTCGACTATCAAGATCTGGAATTAGTTGAGGAGGCACTTTAAATTGGGCCACATGTCAGTGCTGATGCCACTGTGTGGGAATCATAGGTTTAAAGTCAGGGGGGGATGGGATGTATAGGCAGTGGAGGGAGGGTTAGAGTGGGTCAGAAGGGAGGTTTGCAGGGCTGGCCGAAATGTGAGAGAGATTTGATGTACCAAAGGGGAGTCTGGAGCTCACTGCTGGAAAGGGTGGTGGAGGCAGAGACCCTCATAACATTTAAGAAGCATTTTGATGGGCACTTGTGATGCCAAGGCATACAAGGCTATGGGCCAAATGCTGGAAAATGAGATATAAATAGGTGGTTTGTGACTGGCAGAGACGCTAGAGGCCGAAGGGTCTTTTCTGTGCTGTAGACCTCTATGATATGCTGATTGACATGATCCTCTAGCCTTTGGGGCATACGGCCTACATTCCGAGTATCACACCAGCACTGAATTTGAAATATTATAATAAGATGTTCTGCCTATCACACAAATGAGTACCATGGTATAAGAATTTCAGTGCCAATGTGATGTAGGTACTCATCCTAAAGAAGAGTTGAACGTATCAGATAACATGTTGCTTCTGCTGTTCGAATAAGGCAAGACACAAACCGTGCCTAATTGGCCCATGCTTGCAAAACACAAAACATAATATCCAACATTAGATATTATACTCAATTGGACAGAATTTCCGAAGTAATCTTCAGTGTGCTAAAAATTACACTGGCAAGCAATTTAAAATTTTCGGTCTGGCTCGCAGTATGGAGCATCTACTGGAAGCTACATATATTAACACGCAGGACCTTCTTTGCAGACAGAAAGAACATGTGCACATATTGCGCCTACTTCAGCTGAACAAAAGAAGTGATAGCCATTTGTGGGTTCATTCCTCAGAACTTAAGTGACTTGACTAATCAGAGTCAAACTGCCTGGTTTAAATTTTCCAAACAATGCTTGGCAGTTAACTGTCAGTCACCATTAACTGGTGCATTCTCCTGGCAATGCCTCCACAAATCTGATTCCATTTGGCAACCATCAGCATTCCCTTTTCATACAGTATAAAGTAGGTGTTGATGTTGATATTCTTGAAATTGTCCTGATGATTGCAAGATGAAAAGCTTTGACAAGATGTATTTTTTCAGCAATACTCAAGTTCTGTACTACCAAATGAGTATGAGTTTTAGTGATGTTGGCACTGCAATTAAACCAACATTGTTAAGATATTGCTCAGCAACCATTTCCTCATGAATAGTAGGAGTAAGACTGAATGCTGGAAATAGATGGTGCAAAAAGACTCATTTGAGTTAAACTTTCTTGGCTGATACTCAATATGGAATTCATACTCTTGCAGCTTGAACCTCCAATGCTCTATTTAAGCAGAACATTTGCGATCTAGTTGCTTACTGGTTGTCTTTGATTAGTTATGACTTCAAACTCATTTCCATGCAAATAGTAATGAAAACTGTAGAATTTCACAAGTGATTGAGAGCACCTCTCAGTGTTCATGGATAGCATTGGTTTACAGGAGTTAGCAATCTTACCATCACAATAATTGCGATTTCTGCCTTGTTTTGTGAATGATAACTGCAGTTAAGTCAATTGGGCTTGCATCACTTACTAACTAGGTGCTTTCTCTAGGTCAAAATAGGATTTATGCACCTTTCTGATGACTAGTCTAGTGTGCAGGCTGTTTGTGATTTAGTCCACTCCCACTTAGTGGTCTCTTTTTCAGAACATGTAGTGGGAAAGATAGTGTTGCGAGATCAGAAATAAAGCTACTGGAATACAATGCGAGTCCTATACGACTCTGAACTTCCTGCACATTTGTAGAATCCACAACGTTTGCAATTACTTCAACGTTCCATGGAACACATGACTGCAAGATTGAATTCTGCTTCAATTCACTTGTCTTTGTTCAAGGCAAGGCTACATTGCGATGTTGTAGGAATGCATGCTGGTGTGCCTCAAGTTCACTTTCAGTGTGGCCATAGATGAGAGTTTCATCTCTGATGTTAAGCATGTCTTCAAGCATTTGGGGTACAGAGTGAATCATATGCTGAGGTAACTCCAAAGTTGAGGTTCTTCTATCGAAAAATGACAACGCGAGTGGAGAATACTGGAAGATCCCTTCATCCTTCCGCAAACTTGATTTGATGGTACCCTGCAGGGAGGTGGAATTTAGTATTTACCATGCACTTTCTCTATGATATCATCAGCTGACAGTGTCAAAGAACATAAGAACATAATAACTAGGAGCAGGAGTAGGCCATCTGGCCCCTCGAGCCTGCTCCGCCATTCAATTAGATCATGGCTGATCTTTTGTGGACTCAGCTCCACTTTCCGGCCCGAACACCATAACCCTTAATCCCTTTATTCTTCAAAAAACTATCTATCTTTACCTTAAAAACATGTAATGAAGGAGCCTCAACTGCTTCACTGGGCAAGGAATTCCATAGATTCACAACCCTTTGGGTGAAGAAGTTCCTCCTAAACTCAGTTCTAAATCTACTTCCCATTATTTTGAGGCTATGTCCCCTAGTTCTGCTGTCACCCGCCAGTGGAAACAACCTGCCCGCATCTATCCTATCTATTCCCTTCATAATTTTAAATGTTTCTATAAGATCCCCCCTCATCCTTCTAAATTCCAACGAGTACAGTCCCAGTCTACTCAACCTCTCCTCATAATCCAACCCCTTCAGCTCTGGGATTAACCTAGTGAATCTCCTCTGCACACCCTCCAGCGCCAGTACGTCCTTTCTAAAGTAAGGAGACCAAAACTGAACACAATACTCCAGGTGTGGCCGCACTAACACCTTATACAATTGCAACATAACCTCCCTAGTCTTAAACTCCATCCCTCTAGCAATGAAGGACAACATTCCATTTGCCTTCTTAATCACCTGTTGCACTTGTAAACCAACCTTCTGTGACTCATGCACTAGCACACCCAAGTCTCTCTGAACAGCAGCATGCTTTAATATTTTATCGTTTAAATAATAATCCCGTTTGCTGTTATTCCTACCAAAATGGATAACCTCACATTTGTCAACATTGTATTCCATCTGCCAGACCCGAGCCCATTCACTTAACCTATCCAAATCCCTCTGCAGACTTCCAGTATCCTCTGCACTTTTCGCTTTACCACTCATCTTAGTGTCATCTAACTTCATCTTTGTTCTCTTGTTTGGTTTGGTGTCTGCATTTCAGTGCAGATTCTAATCTGGTTTTGATCTTGGGTTTGTGCATTACTTGTATGTTGGGACCTAGCAGGTAAGACCATCCCTAACCTTTTTGATATTGTCCAAGTCTGTTTCACTCCTTTGAATATGTAGCCAAAAAGGCAAAAAATATATTGAAGATTACTTCTCCCATTGTGGGAGAGTCCATTCTAACATGTGGTGACTATGGGCATTTCATAGTAACTTCATTGCAGTGTTAATGTAAGCCTACTTGTGACAATAAAGATTATTTAACAAAAAAATCTTCAAAACCCCATCAACCAGTTTTGCTTTAGCCTTCAGTCTCCTCTGTACAAATTAATCTGTGTAACAAGGCTGGCTGCCCCTCTGTGGTACTTCAGAATAAACCCCATTTTTGTTTTTACTATCCAGTTTCTTTTGTTTTGCCTCTCATTAGTTTATCCTCAAGTTTACTGGCAGCCACCAAATCTTCACCTTCATGAGGACTTCTGCTTCTAGTTCTGATTTGAAACTATTCTCTAACCCCTATTTCATTTGGTAAGCTGTTTAAGCTATGGCCTTTACTTGCACTTCAATGTCTTTCTTCAGGACTAATGCTGTAAGATCTCGCTCTTTTGCATGGTAATGGTGATTGTTTCTAAAAAAAAGAGTAATTCTCAGGCTCACTCTTCGAGTTCATACAGCAAGTTCTTATTTTCCATTAATTTACCCCTTTCTGGTAGTCCTCACTTTTTGAATATCATTCTGAACATTCAATTAGTATTTAAATTTGTAATAGCTTTTCTTGCACATTACTCAATTGTTGCGTTTCTCCATGCACTAGACCCTTCTAGAATATATCTAGTCTGATTTCCCACTCTTATAGGCTTTGGATCTTGTACGGAAAGCCACTGCAGTACTTTTCTAGGCATGGACCGATCCAATGGAAACCCATAATCGGCAATGTCCACTTAGGGCATCTTACCTGAAAAACGGGGAGTCCTGCCCTGTACTTCATTTAGTCCTGTCCTGGGGTTCATTTGCATAATATTACTGTTTCAATCCTGTCTTCTGCTGTGATACACAGACCTGCTAAAGAGCCTGTGCATGTGACACCTTGGCACAATCCAGAAATTTAAATGCTTGCACTAAACCAGAGATCGCTTAAATGGGTTACTTCCATGTTCTAAATGCATATGTTCCTCCATAGAAAGACCATCTGGCTTTCAATATTTATCAAATCTGACCATGCCTCTTCGGCATCCAATAGATATTCTTGCAAATTCCATCCATGAGCCCTCATAGAAGATCCAAACCTTCATCAATAATCAACTAATGGGAAACCAGCTCACAAATAATGTTGCTTCTAATTTTATTTTTTGTTAAGTACAGACAATGCCAAGACCATTGGTTGTTTCCTCCTTGTTAGGGATGTATCCAGTGCCCACCTAGCCACTTCATTCTTTTACTTGTGACATGGTTCAGACTCTGACTACATTGATGGATCATCACATTCTGCCAATTTACATTTGCTTGCTGCTATTTTCCCAAATGGCCACTAGGATTGTATTCTTCTTCAAGAAAATTGGGCGGGATTGGCCAAAATCGTAATTGGCGATCGGGCGGAGAATCGATTCCGATGTCGGAATTGGGGCGGCCGCTGGTTTCCGAGTCTCTGTCCCCTCCAAACCAGCGTCATCGCGATGCTCCGCCCCTGATGGGCCGAGTTCCCGACAGGGCGGGACACATGCCCTCACACAAATCGTGAACCTGTCATGGGGGCTGCGGACTGTGTCAAGCACCGCCACATTCGGCCGGGATCCGTGCCACTGGCCGGGGAGCTTCTGCGAGGGCTGGGGGCACTGGTGAGGGGTGGCCAGGGGGTGGGTTGTAGGGTCGCGAATGGCAGGTTGAATCCACGCGCGGCCGGTGTCATGTTGTACGGCTCAACCGCTGCAGGTCATCAGCCGTGCGCATGTGCGGCCCAGGACCCGCCATTCTCCAGCCGTTTTCAGCGTGGGAGGTGGGGGTTTTGGTTGTGCCAGTGCTAGCCCCTCACCGGTACCGGAATTGTGAGGGGTTTGCACCAATTTCTTTCACGTAAACCTCCCGCAGATCCTCTGTTCGAGTTGGCACTTAGCCGCAGGAAAGAGAATCCTGCCCATTGCTTTTTTTCTTGTTTCCAGCCTTCACCTTTGGGAAGCCATTCTCTGATAGCCAGGTCCTGAGTAATGCTGTGGGGTCCCAAGTTCAAATCCCACCACTGCAGATGGTAAAATTTGAATTCAACAAAAAAATCTAGAATTAAAAAGTCTCATGATGACCATAAAACCCTTGTCAATTGTCGTAAAAACCCATCTGGTTCACTAATGTCTTTTCGAGATGGAAATCTGCCAGCCTTAACTGGTCTGTCCGACATGTGACTTCAGACCCACAGCAATATGGTTGATTCTTAATTGTCCCAAAAACATGTTACTCATAATCCTCAGTTTATGGGGGTGCCATGAGCTCCGAGGCATGGTCCCATGAAGCTGAGATCCATTACCACTGCAAAGCTCAGGAGATGCAGATGTGTTGACCCCTGCTGGTTCTGCCCTGCTCTTTCTATTGTGTGCCACCTTGAATTGCAAGAGAGAGGCTATGTAACACTGTGTTTTGGTATTCTGCCTGCCATCATTGAATAACTGGAGGTATATGGAGGCAAGAAGAGATGGATGTGAGGCTGGCAGCTTTGGTAGGTGTATGAGACTGAGGTTGCGTATCTGGATGTTATTTGTAATGTCTGAGTGCTAAAACCTGCTGATGGGTGAATAATGGGAGAATGGCGTATCAAGTAACTAAGGGACTGGTGACGGAATGGGTAGATGTCATGTGATGATTCATTTACTGACCTTGACCACCTCATGAGGTCATTTACACTTCTTGTGGCATGGCTGGCAGCTGCTCAAGGCCAGGTGGCAGGAATTGGCCTCCCTGACTATCTTCTTCCAATTCTTTCTGAGAATGATCCTGAAATGAAATAAAAATCGCTTATTGTCACGGGTAGGCTTCAATGAAATTACTGTGAAAAGCCCCTAGTCGCCACATTCCGGCACCTGTTTGGGAAGGCTGGTATGGGAATTGAACCGTGCTGCTGGCCTGCCTTAGTTTGCTTTTGAAGCCAGCAATTTAGCTCAGTGTGCTAAACCAGCCCTAAGGGCTTGAGGGCTTTTTGGCTCCCCTGTGCAGACATGACATCTCTCCTCCTGTCAAGCTGCACAACTGTAGGTGGCACGGTGGTGCAGTGGTTAGCACTGCTGCCTCACGGTGTTGAGGACCCATGTGCATTCCCGGTCCCAGGTCACTGCCCATTAGGAATTTGGGCATTCTCCTCGTGTCTGTGTGGGTCTCGCCCCCACAACCCAAAAGTGTGCAGGGTAGGTGGATTGGCCATGCTAAATTGCCCCTTAATTGGAAAAAAAAAATTGGGCATTTTAAATTCATAAAAATAAAAGCTCCACAACTGAAGTATTCAGTGTTGCATCTGTGATCCTCTCTCTGATCTAGTGTTTCATCTTCCAACTTTCAATTATAGGTATTGTTCAGTAGTATCTTTCTGTAATTTAGTAGTTTCCCTTGAAGAGGATCAAACTGCCTTTAAGAACAGAAGGCTGGCTGCAACATGTGGTATTATCCATCCTACCCGGCTCCCTGTTGAGTTTTCAGGAAGCTCTCAGCCCTGCACTACAATCAGGAGACAGATGAGAAGGCAACGCTAAATGTGTATGCTGCATTCTGTACCTAAGGGCATGAGAATGTTGGAAATCACAATCCCCGTGCCCAAAAAAATGGGTGGATCAATTTTAGCCCCTTTTCTTTATACGGCATCTGTAATACTATTAGGACATACAAAATGTTTCACAGGCAACTTGAAGTCTGTGTTCGGGTGCCAACAAATACAGAAACTTCCTGAAAATAGTAATGAGTTAACTAACCAGGTAATTTGTAGTGTTATTGCTATTAAGGGATGATAATTGGCCAAGTCACTGGGAGAACTCCTAATCTTTTAGCAGGCACCCGAACAGACCTTGACCAGAGAGAAATTTCCCACCTATCCCTCCCTGTCATCTTGGACAGTTTAGGGATGTCTCTGGTAGTGCTCGACTCATTGTCCATTATTGGTCCAGCAGAAACTGTTCGCTGAGAAGATGTGTGGGTTCAATACTTGGTATTCCGGAGGCTTCAAATATTTTGGGGAGCAAAAATAACACATCCCACGGAGAAATTAATTACTGCAAAAGGCTAACTGTGTTTTCTTTTTGGAGACATTTACAAATTTGAATGTTACTTATTCAGCCTTTCAAGGATCTCTGCCTCCCCAGTCAAATGTAAAGGATGCTGATATTTCTGTCACATTACTGCAAATACCTCTGCCAAGCCTATACAGATTTTGGCAGCTTCTGCCAATTATTCAAATTACTCCATCCCTGGGATTTGGTATAGTGTTGGGGGACAATTCTCCAAAATGGAGCGCAAGTGTTTGCGCACTCGTGAACACCGTTGTCTTTCACTACGGCGTGAAACGGGCACGGGGACGACCGGTTCTGTCCCCCACAGGTGGCCAGCACGGCGTTGGAGCAGTGCATGCCACTCCAGCCTCCCTCCACGGTGCCAAATGGGCGCCTCGCCAACCCGCGCAAGCGCAGTTGGGCCATGCCAACCCACGCACGCGCGGGAGACGTCTGCGTGCCGGCCCCGACTCAACATGGTGTTGGTGTTCAGGGGCTGGCCGCGCAGGAAGGTAGGCCCGGGGGGGTGGGGGGTGGGGGGGGGGGGGGGAAGAGTCCGGCCCGCCGATCAGTAGGCCCCGATCGTGGGCCAGACCCCATTGGAGGCCCCCCCCGGTGAAGGATCGCTTTTTCCCGCCCTACAGGCCGCTCCCCGGCCCTTTGCACGTGGTTTCCGCCGGCTACGACCAGGGGTGAAAGGTGTCGGCGAGACTCTGGCATATCCGCGTGGCCGCTCGGCCATTCGGGCCGGAGAATTGACGGCCCTGCCGCTTCCTGCGGCGGGCGTCGCGGCGCGGCTGCTGTGATTCTACGGCCTGGTGCGGGGCTCTGAGAATCGCCCCGATGTCCTCATGAACAGGTAATGAGGGGCTCTGTCCTGTTTCAGTCATAGCAGCAGATGCACAGCCTGGATTTTCAGGACCTATTAAAATCACACTGAAAATCAGCTGATTTCTTACTGTTTCTGTTATAATGCTCCCTAATAAACTAGGGTGATGAATTACTGTGCGAGTTCTTTTTGTTCATACACCTTACTTTCATTGTAAGATCTATGGAAAACAGGAAGAACTCCAGGCCTTTAAAGAATGAAAAATGAAGGAATAATAATTACATTTGAGAACACTAACTCCATTGCCAATTTGCAGAATAGTTTTTCTCAGTGCTGCAAAAGAATTTGACTTTGTATTAATGGTAGGCACGGATGTGTTATATTACACTTTGTCGTAACGTTACTCTTTGCTTTGTGATCCAGAATGGTTTGATGATGAAGAAAACACCAGTCTTTAACTTGAAGCAAAACTGATTTACTGAATAATGATTAAATTAAATAGAGTTCGCAAACTATACAGAGCTATAACTATTAATAAAGTAAGACTGAGTCTGTTAAACATGAATCTGTAATTAAGTATTAACTAATGATATCCTCATGCTACTTCTCTAATCTAAACTAGTCCTTGAGCTGTGATCAATCTCTCTCTTCTGCTAACACACACACTACCCAAGATTGACTGAGGTCTAATATTTATACTGGGAACTGGTGGTGCCCTCTATTGTTTGATTTACACTGAGATATAATAATTAACCCTTCACTGGTATACCTAGATACATATCATTACAGAGTGTAGCGATGATCGGATATTCCTGGAGCTGATTTCACAACAGAAAGAAGCACATTGTGTCGCTTTCTTGCTGATCATTTTGAGTCTGTATTTCTGCTGCATTCACGTATTAATGAAGGAATTGTTGCATTTGGGCTCTTAAATTCACTGCTGAGGATAAGAGGCATTAGCCGAATGGGCAGTGAGAGGGGGTTACTCCTAATAGTATTGCTTCAACTCCTTAACATAATTCCTTAGAACACATAGGTTCGATCAAACTGCCTCGTCGCACCTGACTCGGTGACGTGACGAGACCGATAAATCCCGTGAAAAGTCTTTCAAGAGATTTGAGAGATCCAATGAGATTTTGCGAGATGTCATGATCTGGATCTTGCTCTCGCTGGGCATGTTTAAGTGAGCCATGATTCTCATTTAAAAATTTTGGCGCCTGATTCTCCTGAGGCCTGGGAATGAATGCACTGTTTAGCACTGGTCCACACAAACGTGGACCAGGCATAATGGCACCTGGGGGGAGGTCTCCCAGGCCATCAGAGGCCCATGGGTGTTGGTGCTCTGGGCAGGGTTGTACCCTGCCACACAAGCTGGCACCCTGGCAATGCCAAGCTGGCAGGGGCACTGCCAGGGTGCCAAACAGGTCTTTTCAAGTTGCCCGGGTGCCAGGTTGCCCGTGCCAGGGAGTGTCCTGGCCTTAAGAGGTGGGGTAAGGGGGGGCTTGATGACCCCTTAAGAGGTCGTTAGGGGCATGGGGGTGCCTAGAGGCAGTGATGGGTAGACCATGGGGGGTGGGCGAGAGATCGGGGCAGCATTTCAAAATGGCGCCGCAATCTCTTCCTGAGGTCGTCAGTGCAGGAAGTGACGTTAGTGCAGCCTTGGCTGGCCGTTCCCAACCGAGGTAAACAAATAGAGTCCCGTTTGGTAGCGGCGTCATTCACAGCTCTGCACGCACCAAGAAATGTTCTGCTATTAACGCTCAAAATGTAACTCTGTTTTTTGGGCGTTAAATCGCACCCATATTATTTGGCAGTCTGCAAAAAAAGTCTCAAACCTGAGCTGCCTGTCTGATTTTCCCCCATAGAGATTGGTTGCAGTGACCTGGGTTCTGAGTGATTCTCCTTGAATCACTAATGGGGACAGGTATAGCAAATTCAGCTGACAAATAATATTTGGATAAGTTGATTTCCAACATTAAAAGTTGAAAATCTATCAAAGTCCCCAATTTTCTGTTAGCTGGCCGTGTTAATCCTCTCAACTCTAATTCTACATCAAGTGACTCTTGTCTGTAATCATGGACACTAACACTTCAGCCTCAATCTCTTCGACTACCACCTCATCCGTATGAAAACTTACTTGGTTGATTGGAAAAAATTGTGTTTCAAGTGTTATAGAATTTTATGATTTTGCATCTTGTATATTAATCCATTGCTGATGTAATCAGTAAGTGCTGTGACGTCATTAGTTATTGTTACCTGGGTACATTGGTATTGAACAGTCGTTAGTTCTGATTCCTTTTAATTACTGTTAGTTCAACGTTTAACTAGCTGCTCCTGTTTTTGAGTCCATACTGTATTTCAAACTTTGTTACTTTTTATACTAAAGAAGGTACATTTTTATAACTATTTTTCGACTACCATTTTGTGCATAATTTACCGCATCAAGTAATTATTTTTCAGGAGAGAATTTTAGGTATCGCAAACTATTTTCATTACACTCCTCATTAACTATACAAGGTCTTTTGTATGTACTAAAAAGTTGAGATTCTGCCAGGACATCTGCGATGCGATTTAATGAAAAGATTTTGAGGGCGTTAGCGAGCGGGAACTACCACGAGCTTCCTGACTCTCGGCCCAACGAGGCCGGCACTACTATCGAACGCTAATTGGTCCACTTAACAAGGCCCCATGGAATTCATGCCGCAAATCATACTTTGCTAGCTGGATCACCTGGCTCCCTGATAACAAGTGACATGAGCACTTTAACCATTGCTGCACAGTTGACCCAACTCTGCTTGCAACCATGGAACTGAGGAGACCAGCATCCCAATTCGGAGTAGTCAACTTGGGCAGACTGCTGGATGCGGTGTAGGCCAGGAGAGATGTCCTGTTCCCCTGAGAGTCCAGGATGGTCAGTCACTGGACATCCACCACCGCCTGGGAGGATTCGTAGCGGCTATCAGCTTGGGAAGCATGACCAGGAGGACTGGCACCCAGTGCCGCAAAGAGGTCAACGACCTGCACCGGGTCGCTCGGGTGAGTTTGCACTGGGCACCCGACCCACCATACTCCTGATCCCCCCACCACATATGACCTATCTCCCCAAGCCCCCCATCCCACAACACCCAAGCACCCACGTCACACCGTGGGTAACCACGCGTGTGACTAATGATGCCCACGCAGGAGAATATGGCCCATAATTGCAGGGAGAGGGCCCAAATGGGCTGTGGGATGCTGTGCATGTGTGTCCTCACCCCCTATGAGGAACGACCCATGGAGGCTGCAGGGGTGGCCGAGGACAGAGGGGTGACTGCTGCAGAGGTTGGCTTGAGGTGCAGTGGTGAGGATCCACCGGTTCTTCTACCTCATCTAACACCTTATATATTTACTGCCTCCACCACCACTGGCTGCAGTGTATGATCTACCAGATGCATTGCAGGAACTTACCAAAGCTTCTTTGACAGTATCTTCCAGATCAGTGACTGATACCACCTGAAAGGACAAGTGCAGCAGGCATTTGCAAACACACCCTAGCTGCCATCCAAGTCACGCAACATCCAGCCTTGGAACCAAACGGCTGTTGCTTTCACCGAATCATGTCCTTCATTGGATGCAGGAGATGAGGGCAATCTTATCTTCCACCTGATCTGCTCTGCTCCCTCCTGTTATGAATCTCTTTGTTTTTCAAGAGAGTGGAAGAATGCCAGTGAATGTGTTGCACTATGTTTGGGTGATGTGCCTGCCACAGTTGAATAGCTGGAAGAATGTGGAAGCAGCAAGACTTTGGTGTGAGGCTGACAGCATTGGAATGTGTATCAGGATTAAATGGATGTTAGGTGTATTTCTGAGTGCCAGAAACTGCTGATGGGTGTGTGATGCAGTATATTGAGCAGAGTTTAATGGTTAGAGGAGTACCAAGAACAATCTTTATTGTTGTCACAAGTAGGCTTACATTAACACTGCAATGAAGTTACTGTGAAAAGCCCCTAGTCACCACACTCCGGCACCTGTTCGGGTACACTGAGGGAGAATTCAGAATGTCCAATTCACCTCACGGCAAGTCTTTTGGAACTTGCGGCAGGAAACTGGAGCACCTGGAGGAAACCCACGCAGACACAGGGAGAAAGTGCAGACTACAGACAGTGACCCAAGCTAGGAATCGAACCTGGGACCCTGGCGCTGTGAAGCAACAGTGCTAACCACTGTGCAACCGTGCCGCCCATGTCATGGGAGGATGCATTCGCTGATCTTGACCACTGAGGTCATTGCAATTGACATGATACTGCTGCCAGGTCTTCTGGGCCAGATACTGGGAATTAAACTCTCTCTGATTACCTGCTCCCATTTCCTTCTGAGGGTGGTTCTTGAGAGCCTCCTAGTCTGCCATGGAAACATGGCCTTTCTCCTCATCCTCTCTCCTCGCCCTCCACCACTAAGACTACATCCATGAGGGTCCTGTTTCTTTCTTATTTCAAATTGAAACGTTGACATTCAACAGCAGCATTCTGTGATTTACTGCAGCTTCTCGTTAAGAAGGCAAATTGCCTGCCTTCACCATATGGTGTCTGTGAATATTGCTCATCTCCCTGCTGAGTGCTCAGGCAGCCAGCAGCATGGCACCGTTTGGCCCAGCACTACACACTGGTAAATGAGGAGGCAGCACAAAGATTGCACACATATCTACCTGAATGACAACGGGCACTAGCAGGTTGTCAATCACGATTTCGCTCCAAAAAAAATGGCATTGACTATTTTCTAACCCATTGCATGCTCATTGATGTCGAGAGTGACAAGGTGCCTCAAGGCACCTAAGTTTGGGAGAAAAATAACCTGCTTTGTCTAGCATGTTCATTCCCAGATCAATCTTGAAACAGAGACCTGCTAAATTATGCCATAGATGCCAACTCCCCAAGAAAATTAGAAGAAACTTACACAGACGGAAAAATCACATCCAATGAATACAAAGCAGCTAAACCTTGACCATCCTCATCCTGCACCAGGTAACAACGAACAAATCAACAGGATTGGCACCAAGTTAGAATTTCTATTTTTCTGGAGGTAGTCAAGGCTTACATGGCACCATGAGTCATGATGTATCACAAATAACTAAGCACTTGAATTTAATTTAGGCAGAGGTGTGAATTGGGTACCACTGGCTGTTGATTGGGTTGACATACTTTGTTGGATGAACGGGGAAGTGTGCATGATGAGGTTTGCACAATTCCCACTTTTGGCAGCAAGCTCAATAACAGATCTTCCCAATTGAAGCACAACTCTCATCCTCACACATATTTCAATAAGGTACCTGTGAAATTAGTGATTAAGGTAGGAATTTCAGATATATTATATTAGATGTATTTGGTGCAGTAAGGGTTAAAAGCCTTGATCAGTAAGGGTTAAAGGCCTTGATCAGTAAGGGTTAAAAGCCTTGATCAGTAAGGGTTAAAGGCCTTGATCAGTAAGGGTTAAAGGCCTTGATCAGTAAGGGTTAAAAGCCTTGATCAGTAAGGGTTAAAGGCCTTGATCAGTAAGGGTTAAAGGCCTTGATCAGTAAGGGTTAAAGGCCTTGATCAGTAAGGGTTAAAGGCCTTGATCAGTAAGGGTTAAAGGCCTTGATCAGTAAGGGTTAAAAGCCTTGATCAGTAAGGGTTAAAGGCCTTGATCAGTAAGGGTTAAAGGCCTTGATCAGTAAGGGTTAAAGGCCTTGATCAGTAAGGGTTAATGGCCTTGATCAGTAAGGGTTAATGGCCTTGATCAGTAAGGGTTAAAAGCCTTGATCAGTAAGGGTTAAAAGCCTTGATCAGTGTGTGCATGACTGCTGCAATAGTGTCTTTAAAACCCTGCTCGCAAGACGGCTAGGAATTTTGGGAGCGAGATGAGCAATTAAAGCATCATAAACATTTGGGCTAATGGATTTTTGTTTGGATTAACAGGGTTCCCTGTAGAATATTTAGTGAGAGACCTTTGTGTTCAGTTAGTAAGATGATGTAACTAATGGGAAGAGCTACAGTATCAGGCACTTTCATAGAGAAGCAGAAATTGTTGGTTCGTGGAAGTCAAACCATGAAGACAGTTAATAAGACCATAAGACACAGGAGCAGAATTAGGCCACTTGGCCTATTAAGTCTGCTCCACCATTCAATCATGGCTCATATGTTTCTTATTCCCATTCTCCTGCCATCTTGTCATAACCCCTGATCCCTTCATTAATCAAGAACCAATCTATCTCTGTCTTAAAGACACTCAGTGATTTAGCCTCCACAGTGTTCTGTGGCAAAGAGTTTCACAGATTCACTACCCTCTGGCTGAAGAAATGTCTCCTCATCTCTGTTTTAAAGGATCGTCCCTTCAGTTTGAGGCTGTGCCCTCGGGTTCTAATTTTTCCTACTAGTGAAAACATCCTCTCCACTCTATCTAGGCCTCTCAGTATCTTGTAAGTTTCAATAAGATCCCTCCATATCCTTCTAAACTTCAATGAGTACAGAACCAGCAGTCGAGGCAGCAGGGTAGCATGGTGGTTAGCATAAATGCTTCACAGCTCCAGGGTCCCAGGTTCGATTCCCGGCTGGGTCACTGTCTGTGTGGAGTCTGCACGTCCTCCCCCTGTGTGCGTGGGTTTCCTCCGGGTGCTCCGGTTTCCTCCCACAGTCCAAAGATGTGCGGGTTAGGTGGATTGGCCATGCTAAACTGCCCGTAGTGTCCTAATAAATGTAAGGTTAAGGGGGGGGGGTTGTTGGGTTACGGGTATAGGGTGGATATGTGGGTTTGAGTAGGGTGATCATGGCTCGGCACAACATTGAGGGCCGAAGGGCCTGTTCTGTGCTGTACTGTTCTATGTTCTAACCAGAGTCCTCAACTGCTCTTCATATGACAAGCTCTTCATTCCAGGGATCATTCTTGTGAACTACTTCTGGACTCTTTCCAAGGCCAGCACATCCTTGCTTAGATAAGGTATCCAAAACTACTCCAAGTACTTGAAATGGGGTCTGACCAATGCCTTATACAGCCTCAGGAGTACACCCCTGCTCTTGTACTCCAGCCTCCCGACATGAGTGCTAACATTGCATTTGCCTTCCTAACTACCGACTGAACCTGCACGTTAACCTGAAGAGAATCTTGAACTAAGACTCCTAAGTCCATTTGTGCTTCTGATTTCCTAAGCATTTTCCCATTTAGAAAATAGTCTATGTCCCTATTCTTCCTCCCAAAGTGCATAACCTCACACTTCTCCACATTGTATTTCATCTGCACTTCTTTGCCCACTCTCCTAGCCTGTTCAAGTCCTTCTGCAGCCCCCCATGCTTCATCAATACTACCTGTCCCTCTGCATATCTTTGTATCATCTACAAACTTAGCAACAGGTCCTGAGTTCCTCCTTCCAGCCCATTAATATAGATTGTGAAAAGTTGTGGTCCAAACACGGACCCCTAAGGCACACCACTCATCACTGGCTGCCATCCTGAAAAAGCCCCCTTTATCCCCACTCCCTGTTTTCTGCCAGTCAGCCAATCCATACCAGTATCTTACCCTTAACATCATGGGCTCTTAATTTATTTAACAGCCTCCGACACGGCACCTTGTCAAAGATGTAAAGACTTCAGCTAGAGATCTTGCGTTGGTCTGACAGGACTCCAGTCTATCTCTTGAAACACTCTCAAAGAATCGGCAGAATTTACCGGCTCTTCACACCAGCAGGATATTCCGATCCCAATGATGGCGCACCCCGTTCAGGACTTCCTGGAGACAAGGGTGCATTCAATACACTCGGTAAATCCCTCCCAACATCACTTAAATAAGTATGCCTGAGTCTGCTAATTGGATTTATAAGTGGATTGGGAAATTAGATGGTTTTGTTGTTTGAGTGGGAATAAAGATAGCAGTTCAGTATCATTGTGTCATTGTATTGATTAGCATTGTTTACGGGGTAATTGTAAGCTATTTTCTTGTGTGTTGTTAAAGATATTTTAAGACTGTGTTCGGAATAAAGTTTGTTTTAATATACCGTATCCCTATTTTGCGTGAAATCACAATTAGGTGTCCTTTCCTCACAGTCTTACAAAATTAAAATAAAATATTGAGGTTTCTGTCCAGTATCCTAGCCACTGGTGGGCTCTGGTCTGGGATCATAATAAATGTAAAAACAAATTTACAATTTGAACTAATTCTAGTTTTTAAAGAAACTCACTTTTGGCAGCTGTCATTGAGTGACAACTGCTTAAGGATATAGGCAGTGCAGATTTGGCTTCGATTCTATTCTGAGATCTGGAACATCGGGCGGGATTCTCCGACCCCCCCGCCCCCCCGCGGGGTCAGAGAATTGCCGGGGGCTGGTGTCAATCCCGCCCCCGCTGTCTCCCGAAGTCTCCGATCGGTAAAAAGTCGGCAAGGCGTCAATCCCGCCGCCTGCCTTGTAAAATGTGAGAGCGAGTGCCGGGGAGGGGGGGACAGTACCGGGGAGGGGGGGGGGGGGAGAGAGCGAGTGCCGGGGAGGGGGGGACAATACCGGAGAGGGGGGGGGGGCGAGTGTCGGGGAGGGGGGGGAAGGGAGGTTGTCCGCCTGGCCAGGTGCCATCCTCCCACAGTCGCGCCCATGCAGCCCATGGCACCTGGCTGTCTGGAGGGGAGGGCGGGGGGGTAGGGGCAATGATGACATGTTGTATTTCTCCCCCCCCCCCCCCCCGCCGCAGGCCGTCAAGTTTTCTGATCAGCCAGCGATGTTGCCCACCGTGGCGGCAGCCGCTATTCTACATGTTGCCCTGGAGGAGGAGGAGGAGCGTGGCAGAGAGGCGGAGCAGGCTGCCGCAGAGGAGCATGCCGCAGAGGGGCAGGCGGCAGGCACCCAGGCTGGAGGGCCACCCGTTCGACAGGACGAAGAGGAGGAGGGGGAGCATGAAGAGGAGGAGGAGCACAAGGAGAGGGTGGAGGACGTCGTGGCGCCACGGCGACGGAGACGCCCGAGGAGGCCCCGTGTGTACCGGCCCCGTTCGTCGTACCAGGACCGCACGGACTGGGAATGCAGGAGGAGACTCTGGCTGAGCCGGGAAACCGTGGCACACATCTGCGACCTGCTGGCACACCTGGCACCGCGTGGAACTGGGGGAGGACACCCTTTCCCCGTGTCCGTCAAGCTTACGGTGGCCCAGAACTTTTATGCCACAGGGTCATTCCAGGCACCGAGTGGGGACCTGTCCGGCATCCCGCCGACATTGGTGCACCGTTGCATTCGGGCAGTGACAGACACTCTTTATACTATTGCGGACCGCTACACCCGGTTCCCTGTGGACCGGGCACGCCAGGATGCCCGGGCCGTGGGCTTCTCTGCCGTGGCCAGTTTTCCATTCGTCCAGGGTGTGATCGATGGGATGCACGTCGCCATGCGGCCACCTGCAGATAACAGGGCTGTGTTCACCAATAGGAAGGGGACGTATTCCATGGACATGCAGGTAGTCTGCGACCATCGCATGATTATCCTGCATGTCTGTGCCCAGTACCCGGGAAGTGTTCATGACTCATACGTGTTGTCGCGGTCTTACATCCCCGGCATGTTCGAGGGACGCCAACCCCGGCTGAGGAGCTGGTGACAGGGGTTACCCGTTGCGGTCGTGTCTGATGACATCTATACGGAGGCCACAGAGTGACGCGGAGAACAGCTACAATGATGCCCATGCAGTGACAAGGGGTATGATAGAGAGGTGCTTTGGGCTGCTGAAGATGCGTTTCAGGTGCCTGGACATCTCTGGGGGGCCCTCCAGTACCCACCAGATAGGGTCGGCTACATCACTGTGGTCTGCTGTGTCCTGCACAACATAGCCCAGCAGAGGGGCGATGTGCTGCAGGCAGAGGTTGGGGGAGTGGAGGAGCAGGAGGAAGAGGTGCAGATCTCCCCACATGAGGGAGATGGGTGCAATGGTCAGGGCAGACGGGCTGGACATGGGTGGGTGGCTGCCCACCGTTACCGGCTGGGCCAGCAGGCACGGGACAGGCTGATAGCAGCCTGGTTCACTGACTAGGGGGCAGGCGTGCGAATCGGCGAGTATGGCTACATACCCCACACCGTGGCAACATCCGACCAGCCTCACCCCCCCCACCCACCCAGCACCAACACCCTAACACCCCCCTCACCCACCCAGCACCAACACCCTACACCCCCTCACCCACCCAGCACCAACACCCTAACCACCCCCCCCCCTCCCCCAGACCCACCACCAACCACCCCCACCCCACCCGCATGCACACCACCCCTCCATTGCACATCCACCTGCGGCACAATGGGCCGGTCTCACACTGTCGCCGGTGGAAGCATGCCTATTGCAGGCCATGGAGGATGGTGACCCGCTCTGCGATGAGCTACTGGCTCCATATCGTTGGACAATGTCTGACCCATGGCCACAGTACCACCATCCACCCGGACCATCCCTGCATGCGGCCGTGACACTGCAGCGCACGGTCGCCATCCTCTTCCCAGGGGGATGGAGAGGTGGAGGGGGGGCACACTCACCTGGGGCCGACATAACACCACCCCTCACACACACACACACTGGCGCTCAACGTACATGACACCCCCGCACGGTTCAGACCATAAGACCATAAGACATAGGAGCGGAAGTAAGGCCATTCGGCCCATCGAGTCCACTCCACCATTCAATCATGGTTGATTTCAACTCCATTTACCCGCTCTCTCCCCATAGCCCTTAATTCCTCGAGAAATCAAGAATTTATCAATTTCTGTCTTAAAGACACTCAACGTCCCGGCCTCCACCGCCCTCTGTGGCAATGAATTCCACAGACCTACCACTCTCTGGCTGAAGAAATTTCTCCTCACCTCTGTTCTAAAGTGACTCCCTTTTATTCTAAGGCTGTGCCCCCGCGTCCTATTCTCCCCTGCTAATGGAAACAACTTCCCTACGTCCATCCTATCCAAGCCATTCATTATCTTGTAAGTTTCTATTAGATCTCCCCTCAACCTCCTAAACTCCAATGAATATAATCCCACGATCCTCAGACGTTCATCGTATGTTAGGCCTACCATTCCTGGGATCATCCGTGTGAATCTCCGCTGGACCCGCTCCAGTGCCAGTATGTCCTTCCTGAGGTGTGGGGCCCAAAATTGCTCACAGTATTCTAAATGGGGCCTAACTAGTGCTTTATAAAGCCTCAGAAGTACATCCCTGCTTTTATATTCCAAGCCTCTTGAGATAAATTACAACATTACATTTGCTTTCTTAATTACGGACTCAACCTACAAGTTTACCTTTAGAGAATCCTGGACTAGGACTCCCAAGTCCCTTTGCACTTTAGCATTATGAATTTTGTCACCGTTTAGAAAATAGTCCATGCCTCTATTCTTTTTTCCAAAGTGCAAGACCTCGCACTTGCCCATGTTGAATTTCATCAGCCACTTCTTGGACCATTCTCCTAAACTGTCTAAATCTTTCTGCAGCCTCCCCACCTCCTCAATACTACCTGCCCCTCCACCTATCTTTGTATCATCGGCAAACTTGGCCAGAATGCCCCCAGTCCCGTCATCTAGATCGTTAATATATAAAGAGAACAGCTGTGGCCCCAACACTGAACCCTGCGGGACACCACTTGTCACCGGTTGCCATTCCGAAAAAGAACCTTTTATCCCAACTCTCTGCCTTCTGTCTGACAGCCAATCGTCAATCCATGTTAGTACCTTGCCTCGAATACCATTGGCCCTTATTTTACTCAGCAGTCTCCCGTGAGGCACCTTGTCAAAGGCCTTTTGGAAGTCAAGATAGATAATATCCTTTGGCTCTCCTTGGTCTAACCTATTTGTTATCTCTTCAAAGAACTCTAACAGGTTTGTCAGGCACGACCTCCCCTTACTAAATCCATGCTGACTTGTCCTAATCCGACCCTGCACTTCCAAGAATTTAGAAATCTCATCCTTAACGATGGATTCTAGAATTTTGCCAACAACCGAGGTTAGGCTAATTGGCCTATAATTTTCCATCTTTTTTCTTGTTCCCTTCTTGAACAGGGGGGTTACAACAGCGATTTTCCAATCCTCTGGGACTTTCCCTGATTCCAGTGACTTTTGAAAGATCATAACTAATGCCTCCACTATTTCTTCAGCTATCTCCTTTAGAACTCTAGGATGTAGCCCATCTGGGCCCGGAGATTTATCAATTTTCAGACCTTTTAGTTTCTCTAGGACCTTCTCCTTTGTGATGGCAACCATATTCAACTCTGCCCCCTGACTTTCCTGAATTGTTGGGATATTACTCATGTCTTCTACTGTGAAGACTGACGCAAAGTACTTATTAAGTTCCTCAGCTATTTCCTTGTCTCCCATCACTAGATTACCAGCGTCATTTTGGAGCGGCCCAATGTCTACTTTTGCCACCCGTTTGTTTTTAATGTATTTAAAGAAACTTTTACTATCATTCCTAATGTTACTGGCTAGCCTACCTTCATATTTGATCCTCTCCTTCCTTATTTCTCTCTTTGTTATCCTCTGTTTGTTTTTGTAGCCTTCCCAATCTTCTGACTTCCCACTACTCTTTGCCACATTATAGGCTCTCTCTTTTGCCTTGATGCATTCCCTGACTTCCTTTGTCAGCCATGGCTGCCTAATCCTCCCTCTGATAACCTTTCTTTTCTTTGGGATGAACCTCTGCACTGTGTCCTCAATTACTCCCAGAAACTCCTGCCATTGCTGTTCTACTGTCTTTCCCACTAGGCTCTGCTTCCAGTCGATTTTCGTCAGTTCCTCCCTCATGCGCCTGTAATTACCTTTATTTAACTGTAAAACCTTTACATCTGATTCTACCTTCCTTCTTTCAAATTGCAGACTGAATTCTACCATATTATGATCACTGCTTCCTAAGTGTTCCCTTACTTTAAGATATTTTATCAATTCTGGCTCATTACATAACACTAAGTCCAGAATAGCCTGTTCCCTCGTGGGCTCCAACACAGACAGAACACAACGGCAGCTTCTGTAGGTGTGAAAGTAATTTTAATTACAAACTGTCCATATACGTGCCCTAGCCCCTAAAACACGTCTGTGCCCTGCACCTGCGCCAACTTACTCGGTGCCTAATTATTTGGCCTTACAGGCCCTTTGACTACACGTAGGTGTTTCCCCAGACGGTACGGAGGTGGACTCCTGTGATTCCTGCCCTGTGACTTGGGATCCCTTTGGTGGCCGTTTCCTGGGGCGGCTTGGCCTAGATGGGCCAGGCTGCGGCTCGGGCGACTGGGATGGTGAGCTGCCAGCCTGTCCTGCCCGCTGCCCACCAGATGCACCTGGGACGGAAGGGGGGGGGGAGGAGTACGATGTGTCGTGGTGTTCCAGGACCTCCCCTACAGGGGGACCCAGGACGGGCCCCAGCACCTCCTCCTCCCTCAGGGTGCCCGATGGCCCCCGGGCCTCTACAGGGGTCAGGGTTGCGAACGGATCAGCCATCCGATGCCCCCCTGACACCTGGCGCTGCCAGTCCTGGAGGCCTGTGCTGGTATTGACAAGGGTCTGCAGGTTTGCAGCCATGGAGCTCAGGGAGTTGGCCATCCCTGTCTGTGTCTAGGCGACGCCGGCCAGCACCTGGGCAATGGCGCCGATGCCCTTAGTCATGGCCTGCTGAGACTGGGCCACTGCCTGCAGAGACTGGGCCATGGCTTGCTGAGACTGGGCCATGGCCTGCAGAGACTGTGCCACGGCGTTGAGCGCCTCTGCCATCTGCCGCTGGCTCTGGCTCCCTGTGAGAGGGAAGCCATATCCTGGGCCACACACGCCGCCCTCACGGAACGCCCCAGGCCTCGCATCCTGCTCCCCATGTTTGACACCGTTGCACCCATTGCCTCCACCGCGGACGCCACCCGTGCAGTTTCGGCCTGGGTGGCACGCATGATCGGCACCACTCCCAGCTCATGGACGCGGGTGGACTCCTCCACCTGCGTCTGCAGCTGCTGTAAGCCAACCATCATCCTCTTCCTTCGTCCCAGGTTTGGTGGCTGCATCGGGTCTATGGGTGGGTGTGGTAACTCCAGCAACCCGGGGCCCGTCTGGGCGGCAGATGTTCGCTTGCACCAGGATGCCCACCAACCTCCCGGCCGCTCTGCTGCTCCTACCGCCACCTGCTGTACCGGTACGGCTGTGTTGTGCGCACCAGTGAGTGTCCCAGAAGCCTCATCACTAAAGTGCCCAACTGAGGTGAGTGTCTCTGCGATGGTGGAGGCTGTTGGAGAAAGCAGTGGCGTTGTGGCGTGCGCATCGTCAAACTCCGGGTCCATGGTTCCCTGGGGTGGCGCCTCGTCTCCACCCGTCCGCTGTGTGTCACTGTCCTGTCTTCCAGTCTCATGTATGTCGTTGTCCTGGGTAGGGCTGTCCTGGGTAGGAGTGTCCTGGGTAGGGCTGTCCCGGGTAGGGGTGTCCCGGGTAGGAGTGTCCCGGGTAGGAGTGTCCCGGGTAGGAGTGTCCCGGGTAGGGGTGTCCCGGGTAGGGGTGTCCCGGGTAGGGGTGTCCCGGGTGGGAGTGTCCCGGGTAGGAGTGTCCCGGGTAGGAGTGTCCCGGGTAGGGGTGTCCCGGGTAGGGGTGTCCCGGGTAGGGGTGTCCCGGGTAGGGGTGTCCCGGGTAGGGGTGTCCCGGGTAGGGGTGTCCCGGGTAGGAGTGTCCCGGGTAGGGGTGTCCCGGGTAGGAGTGTCCGGGTAGGGGTGTCCCGGGTAGGGGTGTCCCGGGTAGGGGTGTCCCGGGTCGGGGTGTCCCGGGTCGGGGTGTCCCGGGTCGGGGTGTCCCGGGTCGGGGTGTCCCGGGTCGGGGTGCCCCGGGTCGGGGTGCCCCGGGTCGGGGTGCCCGGGGAGGGGTGCCCCGGGGAGTGGTGTCCCGGGTAATACTGTCCCGGGTAGGGCTGTCCCGGGTAGGGGTGCCCCGGGTAAGACTGTCCCGGGTAAGACTGTCCCGGGTAAGACAGTCCTGGCTCAGCAGCGACGGGGGCTTGTGGCTGCTCCCCTCATCGCTGGGTGTCACACGCCTGCGTCGCCGCACCTGCACGAGACGGCGGCGTCGTCTCCGTGGTGCTCCAGGTCTCTCCCCCTCTTGTGGCCGCCCTGGGGGGGCCTGCGGGTGTCGCACGCCAGAGGGGCCGGGTCTCTCCCCCTCTCGTGGCCGCCCTGGGGCATCCTGCGGGCGGTCGGCATCTGCTGGGACGGGTGCCTCGACGTTTCGTCCTGCAATACACAATACAGCAGCATGGTCAGACACGCGGGCGGTGTCGGGGGATATGGGGGAGGGGAGATATGGGGGAAGGGGGATATGGGGGAGGGAGAATATGGGGGATATGGGGGAGGGGGGATATGGGTGAGGGAGAATATGGGTATATTGGGGATATGAGGGATATGGGTGAGGGGGGATATGGGGGAGGGGGGATATGGGTGAGGGCAACAGTGTTAGACAGATATATGACTGCACGACAGCGGTTGCGCGTATATTGGCAGAGATACGCAGCGCATTAGGGTTTGATTGGGTTAGCACCTGGGGGTGTGCCGCACATTCGGGGAGGGGGGGCTGGGACACACTCACCCTGGCTGCCACGACGAGGTCGTTGACCTTCTTGTGGCACTGGGTGCCTGTCCTCGGTGTCACAGCCACAGCGCTGACGGCCTCTGCCACCTCCCTCAATAGGCACCGGCTGAGGCGTGGGGTGCCACTGCGGCCATGTCCGGGGTACAGGGCCTCCCTCCTCTCCTGTACTGCGTCCAGGAGCGCCTCGATGTCGCGCTCCTGGAACCTCAGGGCTGCGCGGTGGTCGGCCACCTTTGCGGGTCTTCCGAGGGGACGGGGGACTGTCTTTTGTGCTGTGACGTCAAGTGACACGGCGCGTCCACGGCGGGTGATGCCGTCGCGAATGGCGTCATGCCGCTGGTAGCCCATTCGGGCCCGGAGACTTTGCGACCTTTGACGGAGCCTGACGCCGGAGTGATCCGCGCCGTTTTTGGCACTGGGTCCCGGCCATCGCGCCGGTTTTCAGAGAATCCCACCCATGGGGCCCCCGTCTACATATGCCAGGGATCCATTTTCTTTCTTGGGTAGCTGTCAAGAATCTTGAAGAATCACCTGACAGTGTTAGGTGGGCTATTAATTGACAAAAGCATAACCAGATAAATTAATTGACGCTGAGACAAAAGCAGTAGATAGTAGGATAAGCAGTCAAAAGAATAAATAAAAGGAAACTGTTTCCAGTGGGTACAGAGTTAATAAATAGTTGACCTTGGTTTAGGACACAGGGTAAAGAACCAGAGATGACACAAAGAAATATTTTGTTTTACATTAAGTATTTGCAATTTGATACACACTGTCTGGGATGATGAGGCAAATGGAACAGTAGTTTTCAATAGGGAACTAGATTACTAAGAAGGTACAAAAAACACAAGAACTACCTCGGGAATCGGATGAATTAGACCACTCTGAACAAACCAGTGCAGGTTCAATGGGCCAGATGGCCTCCTTGTGTGCTATTCCAGGATTGCATTGAAAATTTTGTCAAAGAGGTAAGTTTCAAGCGATGGAAAGGTTTAGGATTGAAATTCCAGGGGCGCGATCCTCTGCTCCCCACGCTGCGTGGGAGAATCATGGGAGGGGCCCCCGACAAATTTCACGCCCCCTCGCGCCCCCCGCGATTCCCCCCCCCGGCTCGGAAGAATCGCCGCTCGCCGTTTTTCACGGCGACCGGCGATTCTCCGACCCAGATGGGCCGAGCAGCCTGCCGTTCGAGACCGTTTCACGACGGCGACAACCACACCTGGTCGCTGCCGTCGTGAAACGGGTGTGGAGATGCCCGTTTGGGGCTTGTAGGGGGCCTGGTGGGGAATGAGCACCTCGACTGTGCTCGGGAGGGGACAGGCCCGCGATCAGTGCCCACCGATCATCGGGCCGGCGTCTCAATCGGACGCACTATTTCCCCTCCGTCGCCCCGCAAGATCAAGCCGCCACGTCTTGCGGGCGGCTGAGGGGAAAGACGGCCACCGCGCATGCGCGGGTTCGAGCTGGCAGCATCGTGACATCAGCCGCACATGCGCGGGTTGGAGCCGGCCAACCTGCGCATGCGCGGCTGACGTCACATTGGCGCTGCCGTCGCGTCATTCCTAGCCCCCCGGGTGGAGGTGAATTCGGTGTGAGGAGCGGGGTCCGAGGCCGTCGTGAGACTCGGCCGAGTTCACGACGGCCTTCACGATTTTCCGCGGGAGCAGAGAATCGCGCCCCAGAGCTTTGGGCTTAAATGGTTGAATGAACTGCTGCGTAAGGGGTGAGGCAAAGAGAGTTGGGGGATGCACAAAAGGCTAGATTTGGAGGAATGAAGTTTTCTTGGAGGGTTCTGGGGCTGGACGACATTAAAGATATGGAGGAAATAAGACCATGAAGGGATTTGAACACCACAGTGAGAATTTTAAGGTGAAGTGTGTTTTAATATTTTATTGTGAAGAGAAAGGCTACTGTCAAAATTGTCAGTAACAAGGTAGGAAAATACAGGTTATGCAAACTAATACAAAATATGTGTCACAAACAAGGAGAATGATAAGCTTTTGATTAGTTGTACAAGCAGGCTTTCAAGTGGGAATGTTAGTTCAATAAACAGAGCCACTAAAGGCAATAGAGTTTGTTGAGTCATTATTAATATCAGAGTTTGGCTTTCCTCCTCCTACTGTTGACCTCCTCTTCCAATCCTATCAATCACTTTGTAATCTCCCTTCTGTCTGATCTCTCTACAGATGCCAGGAGGTTTTCAGGTCTCCAACGTCAGAATAACAAATCTTTGATTTCATTTCTTTACAGACTGCAATTTGAATATTTTAAGATTTACACTATCAAATAATTGGAATAATAAATATTTGAACCAGCGCCTGAATTATCCTGTTACTTTCTCTTGTTTTCAAGGCAAAAAATAACTTATGTTTATCGTCTGGGATTTTTGGTAAAGTTCGAGTGGGTAAATAGCTGACAGCTACTGTAAGTCTCTTCGTAAAGATTTAAAAAGTTCAAAAATTGATTACATTGATTTTTAAGAATTTTTAAAAAGTATATTATTATTAAGGCATTTATAAATACATACATAAAACACAACCAAAACCAAGAAAAAGAGAATAAACAGGAAGTTTCAAAACCAATAAATAACATCCCACCGCCCCACCCTCCCTGCCGTTCCTTCCCCCCCCCCAACGCACGCACACACTGCTGACTGTAATGATACGTAGACTGACATGAAACTAAGGGGTTAATCAGAACACTCGGCTGTAACCACTAGAGGGTACTACACAACTCAGGCACACACTAGACCCTCTCTCACTCCTGGTAGGGACTGTAGGATGAGGACCAGAATAGTTTAGATCTCAGGCTGGATCACCACAAGTTGCCTGGATCCCAGTTGTGCAGTTAAGTCATTTTCACTGAGTTACTAGAGTTACATCAGCAGAGTGTCGAACTCACCTATCTAGTTGTTGTTACTGAATAAATCCTTTCAACTTACTTCAAGGACTGGAGTGTCTTTCCATGTTGCCTATGGTGAGTAGCAACTTATGTTAATCAAGCAGCATAACATAACATGGTACCAGTAGTGGCTGCTGCATCTACCTAGTTAAATTCAGTAAGTTTAGGGAAACAATCAAGACAGCTATTCGACAACAGAAGCATCCGGAATGACGCTGTTGAATCCAGGCACGATGGACAAACCATAAGCTCCTCAGCACCTCGGGACCAACGGTAACGTTAGTGTTAACTGGCGGTTGTTTAAACAAAAATTCCAACTGCATATAGAGGTGTCTGATTTAACAAACGCGATCGATGCTCGGAAAACAGCTCTCTTATTGGCTACTCCTGGTGATCACGCGTTAGAGATCGACAACTCGTTTAACTATACAGATGGGCAGGACAAAACTACTACTCATCACGCATGCGTGAAGACACACGGAACGACATGACGGTGACGCGATGATGTGCACAAATTGTGGAACCGCCCACTTTAGAAAAAAATGCCCTGCAACCGGCAAACACTGTTTCAACTGCGGGAAACTTAATAATTATGCTGCCAAGTGCAGAACTGCACCTCAATTCAGAAATCAAAGACCGCTCTGAAAGCAGAGTTGCGTCGGAAGTGTGCAATTCCAAATGGATGAGTCTGATCAAGGTAGTGCAACGGATCCAGACGAGGAATACCTGGCTAAACCATTCCAAGTGGTAATCATCACCAAATTTGTAACCTCCGCAAAGAACACTTTGAAAGTGACGTCAATCAGTGCCATTGACGCTGAAGCTGAATGGAACACAGTGTTGACTGTAAACAACTGGCACATTAAGTTCAAACTGGATTTAGGCACCTCTGCTAACCTGATCTCGAAGCTCGACTTTACGAAGATCAAGAATGCTCCAAAAATCCTTCCAGCTACCTGCCAACTCCAGGACTACAATGGCAACGCAATCTCCTCTCTGGGGTCATGCCATTTAGCTGTATCCAACAAAGACAGGGAGGAGAACCTGAGGTTTGAGATTGTTCAACCTGACAAGTCATCGCTGTTAGGTGCGCAAACCTGCAAGCAACTGAACCCCATTCGAAGAGTCGAGACCATGACATCTTCTCATCACGCTCTCCAGACGATCAGTGACGGAATACTGGAACAATACCCAGATGTCTTCAGCAGCATGGGCACACTTCAGTATCAGTATCAGATTCTGCTGCATGTTAATGCAAAACCAGTGGTTCACCCACCCAGGCGAGTGCCCGCTCCCCTGAGGGAACGGTTAAACTCAGAACTTGCGAGTCTTCAGAAGAAAGACATCATCTTCAAAGTCACTGAACCTACTGACTGGGTCAGTTCGATGGTGTGCATCAAAAAGCCCCCAGGGGACTTAAGAATCTGCATCGATCCCAAGGATCTCAACAAAAACATCACGAGGGAACACTACCCGATCCCAAAAAGAGAAGAGATCACAAGCAAAATGGCACATGCGCTTTCCTTTATCAAGCGAGATGCATCCCAAGGATTCTGGCAAATCCAACTAGAAGAACCCAGCAGAAAGCTCTGCACCTTCAGCACACCTTTTAGCAGATTTTGCTACAATCGAATGCCAATTGAAATCATCTCCACATCTGAAATCTTCCACCGCATCATGGAATAGATGATGGAAGGGATAGACGGAGTTCGTGTCTGCGTGGATAATGTTATCATCTGGTCCTCGACTCCAGAGGAACATGTGTCGCGACTGAAGAGGGTATTCAAACACGTACACGAGCATGGCCTCCAGTTGAACAGATCCAAAAGCAGCTTTTGAATGTCCACGCTCAAGTTCCTAGGCGACCAGATATCGGAACACGGTGTACGTCCCGACATGGACAAGATAAAGGCTATTGAAGCGATGAAGGTCCCCGAGAACAAGAAAGCGGTACTTCACTTCCTTGGAATGGTGAATATTTAAGGCAATTTTATCCCAAATTTGGCCACACCCACCACATCTCTATGACAACTAAGGGGTTAATCAGAACACCCGGCTATGGCACGACCACTAGAGGGCACTACACAACTCAGACACACACGAGACACTCTCTCTCATTCCTGGCAGGGACTGTAGGATTAGCACCAGAATAGTTTAGATCTCAGGCTGGGTCACCACATGTGGCCTAGATCCCAGTTGTGCAGTTAGTCATTATCACTGAGTTACTGGAGTTATATCAGCAGAGTGTCAAACTCATTTATCTAGTTGTTGTTACTGAATAAATCCTTTCAATTTACTTCAAGGATTGGAGTGTCTTTCCATGTTGTCTATGGTCAGAAGCAACTTATGTTAATCAAACAGCATAACGTAACACTGACATCTTAACTATCTTTGAAGAAGTCAATAAATGGCTTCCATCTCTGGACAAAACCCCCACAGACTCTGTCAAGGTGAACTTGATCTTTTCCAGCTTCAGGAATTCCGCGAGTTTGCTCACCCACACCCCCGGTTTTGGCGACCCCAAGTCCCTCCATTCCAACAATATCCGTCACCGGGGTACCAGGGAGGCAAAGGCCAAAACATTGGCCTCTCTCGCCCCCGGACGTCCGGGTCTCCGACATTCTGAATATCTCTACTGTTGGACTCGGGACAACCTTCACCCTCAGTACCTCAGAGATAGCATCAGCAAACCCTCGCCAGAATCCCTCCAGTTTCAGACAAGCCCAAGTGGGGGCAGGTCTGGAAAGGACGGCACCTACTTCCTAACATAATCCGGCACCTGTAAATACAGGAACCCATTCCTGCTCGGCAGCCCGTACTCCTCTTCCAATTCCTCTGAACTCTAAAAACTGCCCCCATGAATAGGTCCCCAAACCATTCGATCCCCTCCCGCCGCCACCTCCCGAAGCCCGCGCCAGCCCCTCCGGAGCAAACCTGAGGTTACCACAGATCGGTGCCCAAACCAAGGCGCCCTCCAACCTCCGGTGTAGCCGCGACTGTCCCCACATCCTCAGAGCCACCACCACCACTGGACGTGTGGATAACCTGGCCAGCGGGAACGGCATATGCGCCGTCAACAGTGCCCCTAAGCTAGTGGCCTTGCAAGAGGCTGCCTCCATCCGCTCCCACACCCACCCCTCCCCCACTACCCCCTTCCTAACCATGGCTATATTTGCTGCCCAGTAATATTTCATTCAGTTTGGCGAGACCAGCCAGCCCATTCCACGTCCCCGCTCCGGCAGCACCTTATTTACCCAGGGGGATATCCCTACCTAAACAAACCCCAAAATCAGGGTGTTCACTTTCCCAAAAAAAGGCCTTTGGGATAAAAATCAGAATATTCTGAAAAACGAATAGGAACCTCGGAGCACCGTCATTTTCACGGTTTACACCCGCCCCACAAGTGACAGTGGGAGCACGTCCCACCTCCTGAAGTTCCCCCTTCATTTGCTCTACCAACCGCGGCAGGTTCAATTTGTGCAAATATTCCCACTCATTGTGGGAGTCTGCTAGTTCTCCCCGTGTCTGCGTGGATTTCCTCCGGGTGCTCTAGTTTCCTCCCAGAAGTCCTGAAGGACGTGCTGTTAGGTGAATTGAACATTCTGAATTCTCTCTCCGTGTACCCGAACAGGCGCATAAATATGGCGACTAGGGGCTTTTCACAGTAACTTCATTGCAGTGTTAATGTAAGCCTACTTTGTGAAAATAAAGATTATTATACAACAAAACTCTATGCTCCACCCCCACCCGCACTATCACTTTCCAACTCCTCGGCATTCTAAGCGTCATTGCCAATGGTTCCATCGCCAGGGCCAAAAGCAATGGGGAGTGTGGGTATCCCTGCCTTGTCCAGCGATTTAATCCAAAACACCCCGAGATCACCCAATTCATCCTCACACTTGTTACCGGCGCTCTAGGTAGCAATCGGACCCAATTCCACAAACACCTGCACAAACCCAAACCGTCCCAGTACTTCCCACAGATATTCCCATTCTTCCCAATTAGAGGCTTTCTCTGCATCCATTGCAACCGCCACCTCTACCTCCTGTCCCACTGGTGGCATCATAATCATATTTGACAAGCGCCTGAAGTTCGCCAACAAATGCCTCCTCTTTACAAACTCCGTCTGGTCCTCCCCTATCATCCCCGGTACACAGTCCACAATCCACGAGGCCAATATAGGGGCTGGTTTAGCTCACTGGGCTAAATCGCTGGCTTTTAAAGCAGACCAAGCAGGCCAATAGCACGGCTTGATTCCCGTACCAGCCTCCCCAGACAGGCGCCGGAATGTGGCGACTAGGGACTTTTCACAGTAACTTCATTGAAGCCTACTCGTGACAAAGCAAATTTCATTTCATTTCATTTCATCTTTGCCAGCAGTTTGGTGTCCACATTTAGCAGTGAGATCGGGCGATAAGACCCACACTGCTTCGTATCCTTATCTTTCTTCAGAATTGAAGATATCGAAGCCCAAGGTGACATAGGGGGAAGTTCCCCCTTCTCCCTCGCCTCATTGTAAGCCCTTACCAGCAGGGGTCCCAGATCCCCAGAAAACATCTCATAAAATTCCACCGGGAACCCATCCGGATCCGGGGTCTTCCTGCCTGCATTGCCCCCATGCCCTCCAGCTCCTCCACCAGTCCAATGGGTGCCCCCAACCCTTTTACCAGATCCTCCTCCACTTTGGGGAGTTCCAACCCATATAAAGATCGTCGCATTCCCTCTCTTCCCCATCGGGGGCTCCGATTCATATAGCCTCGTATAACATTCCTGAAACGCCCCATTCATCCCCACCGGGTCCAGGACCACCCTGCCCTTCCCATCCTTCACCTTTCCAATCTCCCTCATCACCTACTGCTTCCTGGGTTGGTGTGCCAACTTCATACACTGTCCCCCCAGCCCTCCATAGCTGCCCACTGCCTCCACCGAGAACACCAACCCGAACTCCAGCTTCTGCCGCTGCTTCAACAAGCCTGTCTCCGGGGTCTCTGTGTATCTCCTATCTATCCGCAGGATATCCTCCACCAGCCTAGCCATCTCTGCCTGCTCTGTCTTGTGCCTGTGAGCCCAAATCGATAGAAACTCCCCGCTGACCACTGCCTTGAATGCCTCCCATAGTGTGGTGGCTGAATCCTCACCAGTGTCATTCAGCTCCACATACCCTCAAATGGTGGCCCTCACCCGCTCGCACACCTCGTCACCTGGTAACAACCCCAGGCCTAATCTCCAATGCGGGTGCTGCCCCCCCCCGTCCGCTTGCAAGTCCACCCAGTGCAGCACATATTCAGAAACAACAATCGCTGAGTTCCCCTAGTCGACCAGCAAAGTCTTATCCACCACAAAGTAATCGATCCGCGAGTACACCCCATGCACATGGGATAAGTACAAAATTCCTTCACCCTCGGCCTCCCAAAACCTCCAAAGGTCCCTGTGATGGTATGAATGGGAGCACTGCCATTGGTGCAGAGCACTGTTTTCCCATTGGCTCTGGCTGGTCATGTGCCTCTCGTCTGATTGGCTGGGACTAGTCATGTGACTTCACCAATTGGTCGAGAGGCAAGTCGACCCTGCCTCCCAGGCGGGGTATAAGTACCCAGAGTTCCCAGCGGTCGGCCTTTCTCTGTAGTTGACCACCGGGCTAACATTAGCTGATTAAAGCCTAAGTTTGGACCTTCATTGTGCCTCGCGTCCAATTGATGGTACATCAATTTAATCAGTTAGAATTGTGAAATGGAGCTACGCATCAAGCATGACTGCCTCCGCATCAGCCCGCATGCTTCAAATGCGCCTGCAATCTTTAAACATTGGCTGGCGTGTTTCAACAGTTACCTGACAACTGCGGCCAGCAAGCCCACCAAGGAGCAGAAACTCCACATCCTCCACTCATGCGTGGGCACGGCGGTATACTCAACGATTGAGGATGAAAATGATTATGACGCGGCCATGGATATCCTGAGAGGACACTTTCTCCGGCTGGTCAACAAAGTATATGCACGGCATCTCCTGACTACTAGACAACAGTTCCCTGGTGAGTCCCTCAACGAGTTTTACCAGGTCCTCACGGCTCTAGTGAGAATTTGCGCCTGTCCCCAAGTTTCTGCAACAGAGCACATGGGACTTTTAGTCAGAGACGCTTACGTTGCCGGCATGCAATCCTCCTCTATCCGCCAACGATTACTGGAGAAGAACGCCCTCAGCCTAGCTGAGGCACGGACCCTCGCAACCTCCCTGGAGGTCGCCGATCTGAACGCCCGCGCATACGCCCACAGCCGCGCGGCAACCCCTTGGACTTCATGGCACGCGCCACCTCCGTCCTCCTCTGACCCTGACCCCCCCCCCAGGCCTGCGCTGCGGGATGCTCCGACAAGCTAACGGGGCCCCGCTGCTATTTTTGAGGCCTCTCCAAACACCCGCGCTGCCCGGCCCGCTCCGCTCTGTGTAAGAGCTACGGGAAGAAGGGCCATTACACTGTGGTCTGCCAGACCAAGTCGGTTGCTGCTGTTCCGGGCAGCGACCGCGGATCGCCCCCCCCCCCTCCCTGGCCCTCTCAGGGCCCAGCGCCACGCACCGACCTCTACGGCCCACCTCCCGGCCCCCGCAACAGGCCCACGGTCCTCCCTATCCCCGCTCCCGGCGGCCTGACCGGCCCATAGACACTTCCCCCAGCTGCCACGAGGTTCCCATGGGTGCCGCCATCTTGGGGCCCCGGCTCCAGGTGCGGGTCCTGGGTGCCGCCATCTTTGGCCAACGCGGAAGGCCCTGCCAGCGATTACTCTGCCACCAAGGATGATCTGGAACTCTCGCCACGACTTGCTTCCATCACACTCGACCAGTTGTGACCACGCACGCTCGCCAAGACTACGACAATGATCCAGCTCAATGGGCATGAGATGAAATGCCTACTGGACTTCGGGAGCACGGAAAGTTTCGTCCACCCCGACACGGTAAGACGCTGCGTGCTCCCCATCCACCCAGTCAAGCATGAGATCGATTTAGCCTCGGGTTCGAACTCCGTCCAGATCACCGGGTGCTGCATAGCGGACCTCACGGTCCAGGGGAGGGTTTTCAAAAACTACAAACTCCTCATTCTCCCCCGTCTATGCGCTCCGGCACTCTTGGGCCTGGATTTCCAGTGCAACCTGCAGAGCTGGACCTTCCAATTTGGCGGCCCTATTCCCCCCCCTTACTGTCTACAGCCTCGCGTCCCTCAAAGTGGACCCCCCTTCCTTGTTTGCTAATCTCACCCCAGATTGTAAACCTGACGCCACAAGGAGCAGACGATACAGTGCCCAGGACCGGAACTTCATCGGGTCCGAGGTCCAGAGGCTCATTAAGGAAGGAGTTATCGAGGCCAGCAACAGTCCCTGGCGAGCCAATGTGCTGGTAGTGCGGACTGGGGAGAAAAACCGGATGGTCATTGATTACAGTCAGACCATCAACAGGTTTACGCAACTGGACGCGTATCCTCTCCCCCGTATTTCCGACCTGGTTAACAGGATCGCAAAGTACTAAGTTTTTTCCACGGTGGACCTTAAGTCTGCCTACTACCAGCTCCCCACCCGCGCGAGTGACCACACGTACACCGCGTTTGAGGCAGATGGGCACCTCTACCACTTCCTCAGGGTTCCATTCGGTGTCACAAATGGGGTCTCGGTCTTCCAACGGGAGATAGACCGAATGGTCGACAAGTACGGTTTACGGGCTACCTTTCCGTATCTCGATAACGTCACCATCTGCGGCCACGACCAGCAGGACCATGACATCAACCTTCAAAAATTCCTCCGAACCGCGAAACTCCTGAATTTAATTTACAATAAGGATAAGTGCGTGTTTAGCACCGACCGTCTAGCCATCCTTGGCTACGTAGTGCGTAACGGAGTGACAGGCCCCGATCCCGAACGCATGCGCCCCCTGATGGAACTCCCTCTCCCCAACACCCTCAAATCCCTCAAACGCTGCCTGGGCTTCTTCTCCTTTTACGCCCAGTGGGTCCCCAACAATGCCGACAAAGCCCTCCCCCTCATCCAGTCCACCTCCTTTCCCCTGTCAATGGAGGCCCGCCAGGCCTTTAGCCGCATCAAAGCGGATATTACAAAGGCCACGATGCATGCTATCGACGAGTCCCTCCCATTCCAGGTCGAGAGCGACGCATCTGATGTAGCTCTGGCGGCCACCCTGAACCAAGCGGGCAGACCCGTGACCTTCTTCCGGACCCTCCACGCTTCCGAAATCCGCCACTCCTCGGTGGAAAAGGAGGCACAGGCCATAGTTAAAGCTGTGCGATACTGGAGGCACTATCTGACCGACAGGAAGTTTACCCTCCTCACAGATCAACGGTCAGTAGCTTTCATGTTCGATAATGCACAGAGGGGCAAGATCAAAAATGACAAGATCTTGCGGTGGCGGATCGAGTTATCCACGTACAACTACGATATCTTCTATCA
Organism: Scyliorhinus canicula; assembly: GCF_902713615.1. NCBI lineage: Eukaryota > Metazoa > Chordata > Chondrichthyes > Carcharhiniformes > Scyliorhinidae > Scyliorhinus > Scyliorhinus canicula. The sequence continues at coordinate 106,033,916 of NC_052150.1, forward strand.
GCCTGGGAAGATCAACGAGCCTCCCAATACCCTATCCTGCAGTACCTGCGCCAGCGCGCAGATTGACCGCCTCCACTCCCTCCACACGGACCTCTGCCATCCAGGGATCACCCGTTTTTACCACTTTATTAAGACCCGCAACCTGCCCTACTCCGTTGAGGAACTCAGGACCGTCACCAGGGACTGCCACGTCTGCGCCGAGTGCAAACCGCACTTCTACCGCCCCGAACGAGTGCATCTGATCAAGGCGTCCCGCCCCTTCAAACGTCTCAGTATAGACTTCAAGGGTCCCCTCCCCTCCAACAACCGCAACATATATTTCTTGAGTGTTATTGATGAATACTCCCGCTTCCCTTTCGCCATCCCCTGGCCCGACATGACCACAACAACCGTCATAAAGTCCCTACTATCCATTTTCTCCCTGTTCGGTTAACCGCGTACATCCACAGCGACCGGGGGCCCTCCTTTATCAGCGACGAACTGCGTCAATTCCTGCTCAGCAGGGGCATAGCCTCTAGCAGGACGACCAGTTATAACCCCCGGGGTAACGCTCAGGTCGAGCGGGAGAATGGCACCATCTGGAAGACCATCCTGCTGGCTCTATGATCCAGAGATCTCCCTATCCCCCGTTGGCAAGAGGTCATCCCCCACGCCCTCCATTCAATCCGGTCTCTCCTCTGTACCACCACTAATCAAACACCTCATAAACGTCTCCTTGTTTTCCCTAGGAAGTCGTCCTCAGGAACCCCTCTCCCAACCTGGCTGGCCACCCCCGGGCCCATCTTGCTCCGGAAGCATGTGCGGGTGCACAAGTCCAACCCGTTGGTTGAGCGAGTCCAGTTACTCCCAGCCAACCCGCAGTATGCGTACGTGGAGTATTCCGACGATCACCAGGATACGGTCTCGCTTCGGTACCTGGCAGCCGCCGGCGTGCGGCCTTCTCCCCCTACATCAACACCTCCCCCCAAATCCAATTCCCCCCTGCGCCCCCACGACCCAGCGCACAGACCCCCTCTTCCCCGATCACAGCGTCTCCACCACCGGCCCGGGGTACGGTGACACATCTACGATCGACGCTCCCGGAGGCAAGGACGACCACTGGCCCGACGTCACAGGGTCCACTGCGATGGTCCACCAGAACACCACGGGCACCCGACAGGCTGATCGTGTCCATCTGATGCAACCATGGGACTTTATTGGACTCTATTGTAATTTGTTTTGCAACCTACTGTATTCATTTTTGTTCATTTTGCCACGGGCCAGTGGGCAGCCCCCATCTTCTCGATTGTCTCTACTCATACCACCAGTCCTCGCCCCCCCCCTCTCTCTTTCTGTCTTCCCATTACAACAGCCCCCCGCCTTCTTTCTCCACAAGGGGTGAATGTGGTGGTATGAATGGGAGCACTGCCATTGGTACAGAGCACTCGTTTCTCATTGGCTCTGGCTGGTCATGTGCCGCTCATCTGATTGGCTGGGACTAGTCATGTGACTGCTCACCAATTGGTCGAGAGACAAGTAGACCCCTTCTCCGAGGCGTGGTATAAGTACCCAGAGTTCCCGGCGGTCGGCCTTTCTCTGTAGTCGACCACCGGGTTAACATCTAGCTGATTAATGCCTAAGTTTGGACCTTCATCGTGCCTCGTGTCCAATTGATGGTACCTCAGTCCCCTCACCCCTCTATGCTCTACATGAACTCCCTTAGGTCCTTTGTCACCACTGACACCTTCCCTGATCATGGTCTCAACGGGTCCAATTCCGGCTTGATGACTGTATTAAAATCATCCCTCCATGGACAACCGGTGCGAAACCAGGTCCGGAATCTTCCCCGACACCCGCCTCATGAATTCGACATCATCCCAATTTGGGACATAAACGTTTATGAAGGCCACTGGCATCCCCTCCAATTTCCCGCTCACCAGCACAAATCTTCCTCCCGGATCTGCCACGATGTTCCCTACCACAAACGCTACCTACTTATTTATTAGCACAGCCACTCCCTGCATCGTTAGATCCAACCCAGAGTGAAATACCTGTCCAACTCATCCCTTCCTCAGCCTGATCTAGTCCCCAATCTTCAAATGAGTTTCCTGTAGAAATGCCACATCTGTCTTTACGATCTTCAAGTTTGCAAACACGCGCGACCGTTTGACTGGCCCATTCAGCCTCCTCACATTCCATGTGACCAGCCTGGTTGGGGGGCATCCCAACCCCTCACCTGCCAAACAACCATACCCCTTCTTGGGCCAGTCCCTGGCTCACGTCCTGCAAACCACCAGGCCCGGCCTCGGATGTCCACCGTCACCAACTCCCTCCTTGTTGCACATCAACTGCCCCATGCCCGACCCCCTCCCCAAACAAAACAACAATCCCACCCCCCTCTAAAACTCTAACAACCTGATCGGCCCCCACTGTGCTCCCATGAATGAGCTCGCCCAGCTAGCCTGGCAGTCCCCACCCATGGTGCCAAGCATCCTACCCTCCCCCCCCGCCAGTGATTCCCATCTCCTCGCTCACACTTCTCCATAGTGTAAACAACAATAACACTGTAAAGAAAGAAAAAAAAGATGCAGTCACCCTCCCATCCTTCGGCTTCCCACCAGAGAATCCCAGAATATGACCCTAAGAGAAGAAAAGTTCTCCGCTGGCCATCACCAAAACAGAAGAATCCAGAACAATACAACAAAAAGAGGGGCAGGGAGAACGAACACCACCTCACATTTCCTCCAAAGTTCAATGTCCTCCCCCTCCTGCCCATTGTCTCTCAAAAACTCCATTGCCTCCTCCGGTGTTCCAAAGTAGTATTCACAGCCGCTGTGGGTCACCCAAAGGCAGCTGGGAACCGAATCCCGAACTTCACTCCCTTCTTAAAGATGGCAGCCTTGACCTGGTTAAATCTAGCTCTCCTCTTTGCCAGTTGCGCGCCCAGGTCCCGACATATCCGAAGCTTATTGCCTTTTTAAAAATAAATTTAGAGTACCCAATTCATTTTTTCCAATTGAGCAATTTAGCGTGGCCAGTCCACCTACCCTGCACATCTTTGGGTTGTGGGAGTGAAACCCACGCAAACACGGGGAGAATGTGCAAACTTCACACAGACAGTGACCCAGAGCTGGGATCGACCTGGGACCTCAGCACCATGCTGCCCCTGAAGCTTGTTGCCTTCCCAGACACATCTCCTCGCCTGCCTGGCCAATCGCAATATCTTCCCTTTGTTCAAAAACTTCTGTAGACTCACCACCATCGCCTGCAGCTTTCTCATAAACCCCTTATGCGCCCGTTCGACCTCCAGGGGCTGGTTGAATGCCCTCTCTCCCAATAGCCTCTCCAACATCTTGTCCACATAAGAGCCTGCTCCCTCACTGCCCTCCGGCACCCCCACTATCTTCAGATTCTGCCTCCGGGGGTGGCTCTCCAAATCCTCCACTTCCTCCTTGAGTCGCTTCTGCGTCTCCCTCAGCATCCGAACTTCGGCCGTCAATGAGTTAAGCTGCTCCTCGTGCTCCCCTACCGCCTCCTCCACTTTCTGGATTGCCGGGTTCTGTGTCTCCAGCCTCAGTTCCACACAGTCGATCCCCGCTTTCAGCGGACCTACCACCTTCGCCAGGTCTCTCTGATCTGTCGGCTGAACTTTTCATTTAGAAAGTCAACAAACTAATCCGTCGACCATTGGGTTCGTAGGGCTGACCCTCCTATCTTCCACCATCTTCCCCCGTGTCGCACGAAAAGTTTTTTGCTCCTGAAGCTCCTTTCATCTTGACCCACTTCTGGTCCGCGGATCCATCGACCTCACCAGCGGAGTATGGCTTTCCTGCACCACCTCTACACCTTTTTTCTCCAAAACATCCACCAAGCAACCAGGAAAAAGGACCAAAATTGCCTCGAGCGGGAGCTGCCAAATGTGCGACCACTCACACCATGGCCGCCACTGGGAGTCATTTTTAAGAACATTTAATGAAACATTGAATTGAAGTACTGGAACTATCAGATACAGATTCTTAAGATAAACTTGACTATTTCTCTATAATTCCAGCTAGTTGAGGTTCTTTGTATCAGGATGTTGCAAACCTTTTTGCTTCCGAAGACCCCTTCCAGTGTTACAGATGTTCCACAGACCCGCTGGAACATAACAGAAGGATTGTTTTCTCCCTTCGTGAAAAAATACACACAAAACATTCATTATTGTTTTCTTTTCACTGTCTCAATACAAACCCTGTTTGCTCAGCAACAAATCTGTCAAGACCTAGCAGTGTCTTCGGTGAGAACAAGCAAACCTCAAGTTTGGCAATCACCCTGATTTGGTTGTATTGAAGCTAGTTGATCATTGTCAATATTGGTGGAGTTCTGCTTCAGTTACTAGATTGCTGCTGAGGTTGCTAGTTATATACTGAGGCCAGCAGACTATCGTTGAGGCTAGAGACGTATACTAATGTTAGAGACGTATACTAATGTTAGTAGACTATCACTGTATTTGTTAAAGAATCACTGGAGTTGATATGGGTGCTGATGGGACTGATGTTATTGATGACCACACTTCTCTAAAACCTCTCTTTGTTGTTACTAACGAGTCTAGCAATGTGCCTGGTGAGACTGGGTGCTGTCAATTTGACAACAGACTGGACTGATGACCATTGACCTTTGCCCAGTGACAGTTTTCAGTTTTTCACATTCTGCACGTATCGAGGGCCGAGAACTAAAGTGATACTGTGCTGAGGTTGATAGGTGACCCGAGCTGAAAGGTAAAACTGTGCTTCTGTAATCTTTAAGGGTTGACATTAAGTTGACTTTAATTTTGTCTGCACGATGGAGGTGGGGAGCTACTGTCAGACCCCTTAAAATCTTAGAGTGGACCCTCAGGGAGCCACGGACACCAGTTGAGAGTTCCTGCTTTACGTGATCTTTTTCTGAATTCCACTCCTTGTCTCAGCCGTCGGTCATGTTTACAGCCATCATCCTGAAGGTATTTCAATCACATAACACTTCATTGCACTTTCATATTGAATTAAAGCAACTTACAAATGTGTACATGAATTGGGAGCATTTCTGCACACTGCTGCATACTAATTTATAGAACTCAGTTTTGTGCAATTAAATAAAGTATAATAGGGATAAAACTGGGAAGGGAGGAGAAAAGTCAAAATACTTGACTGCCGTAACAATTAGGTCTGCACCCCACCCAATAATTATCTATGTAGTTCCTGTTAAACTTCTTATAAATTAGCAGTTAGTTGGCTCGGCAATTTGGTGCCGCATAGAGAATGACAAAGAAACCTGCACAGTAATCTGTTCTCATATTAATATAATTAAATGAACAGTAAGTGTAGACCAGTGCAATTATTTCTTCAAACAGGATATCTTTTGGCTGTTTGTAAAAACCCTTTCGGAAATCCTCCCTGTACTCCAAGTTAACCAGAATTTTGTCAGAAGATTTCATTATTGTTCACTGGACTTATGAGAGAGTGATAGCTTTTAAATATGGAGTTTTTAACAACTTATCAAACCAAATAAGATGAGTGCCGCTTTATCCATAGCTGCACTTTAAACCCAAACACGGTCATGAACCTATTTTTGGAGCACTGTAGACCTTTTTAATGAGAAGATCACACATTCAATACGTCTTTCAACATGTCTAACTCAGGAGTTGATCTGGTTATAGTTATGGTACTGAGAAATCTACATTTCTGAGTTTTATTTCTAATCATTCAGATGGTGTAAATATTTGTTGTGACTTTTCACAGAATTGAAAGAAAGGAAATCTCAAAAGCCGATAAAGATAGTCATTCTGTCCAGTCCACCTTGTCATAATATACACACAGGTATATGATGGTACACATACAGACATTGATTGACACACAGGATGACAAATGAACACACAGAACACAGCAGCCAATCACCAGACAGGACACGGCCACTATAAAGCCAGAGGGCACTAGTTTCCTCGCTCTCTCGGGATGCAGCCTCTGAGACAGCCAGAGCCTGTGAGCAACAACTCGAACATCCACCATGTGGTAGTAAGATAGTCTGGTCAGGTTAGCCTCAGGTCTCCAGTCAACTCAGCATAGTGTCAACCCACAGTTAAAGTATGTTTAATAGTTAAGAGTTAATAAAATAGAGTTGCATTTCTCCAAATGTTGGAAGCCTATCTCTCTCACTGCTATGGTAAACGCAGTCCTTGCAGACCCAGCATACCCAACACATCACACCTTTCTGACCGTGTAGCCAGTGTGCCTCTTATTTTTACATGCTTGTCTATTTTTACGGAAGAATCTGATATACTATTTCAGAAACTGAGCAGCATTCCAGAGAAATATTGCTCACTTGTGCCTTTCTGAAATCAACCCCTTTCAGTGTATACACATGCTCCCTTTCTCTTTATTCTTTTATGGGATGTGATGGTACTGACAAGGTCAACGTTTATTGCCCATCCCTAATTGCTCTTGAACAGTTGATGGTAACCTCCATCCTTGGACTGTTGTCCTCTGTGTGGCATTAGCACATTATTCTGCTATCCTTTTCATACATATATAAATATATATGTGTGTATATATCAAATACTCTGATTGATCATCTACCTGAGCCACAGTAACTTACATATTCCCCTTCAATTTTCTTTCCAATTATAAGAGTTGAGTCTACCCTTATGTATTTTATTCTGCAGCTCCTTAATCATTCCAGTGGCTCTTCTCTGCCCCATTTATACCTGAACAGGCGCCGGAATGTGGCGCCTATGGGATTTTCACAGTAACTTCATTGCAGTGTTAATGTAAGCCTACTTGTGACACTAATAAAGATTATTATTATATGTAAGGACATGCGCCTAATCCCAAACTTTTCTCCATATTCCCGATATGGTCAAAGGTGCCCACCCACCTCAGATCGAAATTGATTACAGGTTTAACGGGATGCTTCCCGACATTCAGAGGCTGAAAGTGAAGACCAAATGCAACACAATTGTAACTGGCATGCAAACCAGAAGACCTGTCCTTGACCTGTTTGAAGAAATGTGTCAAGTGCAAGGGCCTCTAACCAAAACCAGTACTTGCACCAACACCCTGGCAGTCGACCACTTTTGCAATCTCCGTTAACATGTGTTCCTTGTCAGTGACCATTGACTTGGAGATCTTACTCAGGATCCAGTACTGAACTACTCAGATGGGTCTTCACTAACCAGCCCCTGTCATAGACACAATATTTGCAGTCTACAAGGCAGTCATCCTCCCGAATACTCCTCTGCAGATGTGAAACTTGGCTGATGTATCATTGAAATGCGGAGACATTTCTTCAGCCAGAGAGTGGTGGGCCTGTGGAATTCATTGCCGCGGAGTGCAGTGGAGGCCGGGACGCTAAATGGCTTCAAGGCAGAGATAGATAAATTCTTGATGTCACGAGGAATTAAGGGCTACGGGGAGAATGCTGGTAGGTGGAGTTGAAATGCCCATCAGCCATGATTGAATGGCGGAGTGGACTCGATGGGCCGAATGGCCTTACTTCCACTCCTATGTCTTATGGTCTTATGGTCTTAAACCTGAGAATGCTCAAGATATGCCATCAATGCTGCCAAAGGGAGATCCGACTTGTCACCTGGATGGATCGCTCTATGAGCATGAGCATCCTTCAGGACTTAAGCTATTTGTGCCTAGAAGTGACCCGTGTTGTGCAGCAACTGCATTGGAGAGGCCACTGCATCAGATGCCGGACACTCGCCTTAGGACGTGTGCACTGTATTCCCAGCTTGCAACTGAGCAAAAGATCACAGGATGGCTAGTGGTAATGTTTCACAAATACACTGACCTGCTCACGATGGTGGGTGAAGTTGGTTTTAAAGCAGATCAAATGTTGATGGCCTGCGATGTGAGAGCTAGAAGAAAACTCAAAATGGTGTGCAACCCCCCATCGACCTCAGACTGAACAACTGACTGATTAATGACTGACTGTCAATGTGGACTGTAGATTTTTGGACATTTTAAAGCTGTTTCTCCATTCGGAGCGTTGGGGCAGGCGGTAGCCCGATCCACCTTCTTTACCTGACAGTGATTTCACCCCATCTCATCCAGTCTTTCTATTCCCCTCTCTCTCTCCCTACTCCAGGACTCTGAGGCAAACACCTTCGTCATTCCAAGAGACTGTTATGAGAACTCTTTATTGGGAGGCACCATAAATGTACTATATGAATGAATACAAATGAAACAAATCTGCTCCCTCCTCCTCACCCTCATGCCAACATTATTTAAAAGTATAATGCAATCAATGAACTTTTGTAATTTACAGTACACTATCATTTATCTTTAACACCATATGGCTCATCAGAAAGTGGGCGTCTTCTTCATGCCATCTAACATCGAGCAAACACTTAGACCTCAATCGATTGTTCATGTTTTTGTCTGCATTTTCTACTGATTTCAATTTGTGCCAATAGCATTTCCCTTGTGAAACAATGGCCACAATATTTATGGGAAGGTCATTGGCAGAAAGATGGAGGGCCTGCTGCAATTAAAGGCAGGACCACATCCGAATCTTTCTACTCTGCTTCCTGCCCAACAGCCTTCCGAATTAACAGACTGGTTGGCTGCCAGGTAGGCACTGCTGGGCTGGTCTCTGGCAACTGAGAAAATCGGGGGTTTTGTATTGGGGGGCAATTGGGGCATTCGGGCAGGTGGTGGTTTTGGAGGACAATTGAAGAAGGGGCAGGGAGAGATCAGGTGAGGTGTGAGATTGGATTGCGGGGAGGGAGACAGACTGTGTCAGGTTAGCTTGAAGGGCCGCCAAAAAACATTCCTTTTCCTTCTGTCCCAGAAGGAGTGTTGCTTATTGGATATGGCAATTTCTTTTCACTTTTATCAAGCCCTCGGATACCTGGCCCACTGACAGTAAATGCAAATAACTGCAATTAAATCTGAGATAAACAACCTTATGAGCATATGGAAATCAGAGAACTGCCTCTTCAGAAAGGGGCGGGAGGGTTGGGTATGAATCAGGTTAGTACACTCAGTGTCTGTGGATTGCAATATACAGTAAAATTGGTGTTACCTGGCCTTGTTACTAACTAGATTTCTCTACTAACCAAAATTTCTGATGTTCCTTTAATCCAAATTGTCACTTTACCAACTGGTTGTAATTACGAAGTTGTCCGGAATCCATACCTGTATATTGTATTATTGTATACTTTCATTTATGTTTGAATGTACTGTTGAAGATTATAAGTATAAAGAATACTGTTCTTAACTTCCTGAATATTTGCATATGAGTTCATGCTACAATCATTGGTAAACTGAACTCTCCGTTATGGGAAGCACTGTAGCACAGTGGTTAGCACTGTTGCTTCACTGCTACAGGATCCCAGGTTCGACTCCCAGCTTGGGTCACTGTCTGTGCGGAGTCTGTACGTTCTTCCCGTGTCTGCGTGGGTTTCCTCCGGGTGCTCAGGTTTCCTCCCACAAGTCCCGAAAGACGTGCTGTTAGGTATTTTGGACATTCTGAATTCTCCCTCTGTGTACCCAAACAGGCGCCGGAATGTGGTGACTAGGCGTTTTTCACAGTAACTTGTTAATTGCAGTGTTAATGTAAGCCTACTTGTGACAATAAATATTATTATTATTAACTGGCATTTTTCTGATGAACCAACACCACCCATCCCCATGGATGCCATCTAATAAAGATTTTACATGCTTGAAATAGGCCTTGAGGACTCGTATTTATCAGATTCCATGATTTGCTGTTATTACCTATTCAAAAAAGGAAAGATCTACAATAATTGTAGATTCTAGGGAGAGAACAGAAGTTATCAAAATAAGCAAAATACTGTGGATGTTGGAATCTGAAACAAGAACAGAGGAAGCTGGAAAAATGTAGCAGGTTTGGCAGCATCTATGATCAGATCTGGCTTGTGCTGCAGGACAGGGTTGCCGCATACAAAGTACACCAGCTTTTATTTGAATTTTACACTTAATATCTGGCATCTTCTCCAGCCCCAGAATGAATGACCTTGCAGCACCTCTGATGAATGGACAGTTAGGCAGTTAATTTTCCTTAATTTCGTTTAATAAAACGCTTGTTGCATTCTGCAGCTGTGCCATTTAATGATAGAAAGTGGAGTTAAAGCTGCTGTTTATATCTTGAGCTTCCAGATTGTGTTTACATGCATCCAAATCATCAATTTATTTCTAAACTAATTCACATTTTGGAAAATTTACCATCATTTTGCCTTTTTTTCTTTGTAACTGAAATTTCTATTGTCCAGAATCAAGGTGGAATGAATGTTATTTTTAAAAGAGCAAAAGTTAACTTTTACAAAATTCTGGCATATAGTTACAAATTTAAGTATCTTGCAACGCTTTCCTGAAATTAATTTTTCAAAACCTAAGGCTTTGTTATGGACTTGGGTTTAGACCCATTGCGGAGATGGAGGTGGGGAGTGGTTGTGGTTGGAAACGATTTGATGAGGCCTGAAAATGAACATCGGGATCAAGATGAAACATTAATCCACACCTATTCTTTCTGATGCACGCAGCATACAAACATCATGCTGGCTGTGAATTTAAATGATTGTGACATGCATCCCAATGCTAAACATGCCGTTGAGTGGGTGTATGCCTCAACAGGGGGTCTAGGTTGACAACTCACACTGACAACCAGCCTGCATCTCTTAAAGGAGAGGTGCATTCTGGCTGCAGTAGTATGGATACCACCATTACACGTGAGAACACCACCCACCAGGTACGTGGTACATACTCGTGCGACTCGGCCAACTTTGTCTACCTCCATACGCTGCAGGAAAGGATATCCCGAGGCATGGTACATTGGCAAGGCCATGCAGGCGCTGCGACAACAGATGAACGGACATTGCGCGACAATCGCCAGGCAGCAATGTTCACATCCAGTCGGGTAACACTTCAGCAGTCAAGGGCATTCAGCCTCTGATCTTCGGGTAAGCGTTCTCCAAGGCGACCTTCAGGATGCGCAACAATGCAGAATCGTCGAGCAGAAAATGATAGCCAAGTTCAGCACACATGAGTACGGCCTCAATCGGGACCTTGGATTCATGTTGCATTACATTCATCCCCCACAACTGGCCTGGGCTTGTGATATCTTATAAACTGTTCTGGCTTGAGACAATTCACACCTCTTTAACGTAGGATTATCCTTCTCTGCAGTCGCCTAGTCTGGACCTGGAAAGACTTAACTACCTGCAAAGACTCGTATTCAAAGTATCGTCTTGCATCATTGACTTGGTCTATTTTTGTGTTTCTTGAACCCACCTCTTCATTCACCTGAGGAAGGAGCTGTGCTCCGAAAATTTGTGATTCGAAACAAACCTGTTGGACTTTAACCTGGTGTTAGAACAAAGAAGAATACAGCACAGGAACAGGCCCTTCGGCCCTCCAAGCCTGTACTAGTCATGATACCAACCTTTGCCAAAACCCTGAGCACTTCTTTGTGCCGTATCTCTCCATACCCATCCTATCCATGTGTTTGTCAAGATGCCTTAACGCTGTGAATGTATCTGTTTCCACAACCTCCCCTGGCAACGCGTTCCAGGCACTCAGCACTCTCTGCATAAAACACCTGCCTCCCATATCTCCTCTAAACTTTGCCCCATGGGGGTAAATCCCGGCTCTGGGTCACTGTCCATGTGGAGTTTTCACATTCTCCACGTGTTTGCGTGGGTTTAGCCTCCACAACCCAAAGATGTGCAGGCTAGTTGATTGGCCACGCTAAATTGCCCCTTAATTGGAAAAAATGAATTGGGTACACTAAATTTATTTTAAAAACTGCCCCATGGACCTTAAACCTCTTCCCCCTGGTGACTGACCCCTCCCCCTGGGAAAGAATGCCTGCCCATCCCCTCTATCCATGCCCTTCCTAATCTTGCAGACCTCTATCAGGTCACCTCTCAACCTCCGTCTTTCTAATGAAAAGAGTCTGAGTCTATTCAGCCTCTCCACATGGCTAACACCCTCCAGACGAGGCCAATTCCTGGTAAACCTTCTCTGCACCTTCTCCAAAGCCTCCACATTCTTCTGGTACTGTGGTGAACAGAATTGTGCGCAATATTCCAAGTGCAGCCTTACCAAGGTCTATACAACTGTAGCATGACTTACCAGTGTTTATACTCGATGCCCCATCCAATAAAGGCAAGCATTCTGTCTGCTTTCTTGACTACCTTGCCCACTTGTCTTGCCACCTTCAAAGATCTGTGGACCTGCACACCCAGATCTCTCTGACTTTCTATATTCCTCAGAGTATTACTCTTAGCAAATATGGTGGGCGAAATTCTCCCCCCCCCACGACGGGTGGGAGAATAGCGGGAGGGCCTTCCCGACTTTTTTGACGCCCTCCCGCTATTCTCCCGCCCCCCCGCCGAAATCCCGACACGAATCGCTGCCGCCGTTTTTTTACGGCCGGCAGCGATTCACAGCTGTTAGAAGGGCCGAAGTCCCAGCCCTTTACGACCTTTTTACGAACGGCAAACACACCTGGTCCTGCCGTTCGTAAAAACGTCGTGACCACCTGGAAAAAAATAACCATGGCACCGATTGGCACGGCAGTACCACGGCCGTGCCAAGGGTGCCATGGGCCCGCGATCGGTGCCCACCGATCGCGGGCAGCGGGCCCGATGCCCGCGCACTATTTGTCCTTCCGCCGCCCCGCAGTATCAATATGCGGGGCGGCTGAGGGGCAACCCGGACCGCGCATGCGCGGGTTTCGCGCAAAAACGCGATGACGTCACCCGCACATGCGCGGGTGGAGTCTTCCCACCTGCGCATGCGCGGCTGACGTCATATGACGCGTCAGCCGGCGCTAAGTCCGACAAGCGGGCTTAACGATTTTCGTTAAGCCCGACTTGTCAGAGCCTCCGACGTCGGGCTGCTAGCCCCGACGGGGGACCAGAATCGGTCCCCCGTCGGGAAGGGGCGCGATGCCGTAAAACCCGCCCGGGTTTTACGGCAGTTTGACGATTTCTCCCGTTTTGGGAGAATTTCGCCCGGTATATTTGCCCTCTATGTTAGACCTACCAAAATGCATTACCTCAGATTTGTCAGGATTATGCTCCATTTGCCATTTTTCTGCTCAAATCTCCAGCCTATCCATGCCCTGCTATATCTTCTGACAATCCTCAACACTATTTGCCACTCCACCAACCTTGGTCCACAAATTTACAAATCAGACAGTCTACATTTTCCTCCAAATGATTTATGCACACTACAAACAACAGAGGCCCAAGCCTAGATCCCTGTGGAACACCACTAGTCACAACCTTCCATTCAGAGAAACTCCCTTTGCCTTCTGTGACTGAGCTAGTTCTGTATCCATCTTATCATCTCACCTATGACCCCGTGTGACTTCACCTTTTGTACTAGTCTGCCATGAGGCACCTTGTCAAATACTTTACTGACGTCCATGTGAACAACATCCAGCACCTTCCCCATATCAATCATCTATGTTACCTCCTCAAAAAACTCGATCAAGTTAGTGAAGCACGACCTCCCCTTCACAAAACTATTCTGTCTATCACTTATAAGTCCATTTGTTTCTAAATGGGTATAAATCCTGTCTGAGAATTCTCTCCAATAATTTACCTACTACCGACGTGAGGCCCACCAGCCTATAGTTTCCAGAATTATCCCTGCTACCTTTCTTAAACAGTGGTACCAGAATAGCTATTCTCCAATCCTCTGGTATCTCACCTGTAGCCAATGAGGATACAAAGATGGCAGTCAAGGTCCCAGCAAGTTCCTCCCTTGCTTCCATCAGTATTCTGGGATAAATCTCATCTGGCCCAGGAGACTTATCTACCTTAATATCTTTTAAAAGTCCAATACCTCCTTTTCAATGTTAACATGATCAGACTCTCCACATACCCTACCCAAGAATCACCTTCCACAAAGTCCTTTTCTTTGGTGAACACTGATGCAAAGTATTCATTTAGTACCTCACCCATTTCCTCCTGCTCGACACATAGATTCCCCCACTGTCTTTAAGTGGTCCAATCCTTTCCCTGGCCACCCTCTTGCTTTTTACATATGAATAAAAAGCTTTGGGATTCACTTTAATCCTATTTGCCAAGGACTTTTCATGAACCCTTCTTGCCCTCATAATTTCCCACTTCAGTACCTTCCTACTTTATTTATATTCCTCAAGGGTTTCGGCTGTTCCCACCCTTCTATACCATACAAAAGTCTCCTTTTTCTTTTTGACACTGTTCACAATATCCCTTGTTATCCAAGGCCCCCTAAACTTCCCATACGTATCCTTCATTCTCTCAGGAACGTGACTTTCCTGAATCCTAATCAACTGTCGCTTGAAAGACTCCCACATGTCCGATGTTGATTTACCCTCCAACAGTCACACCCAATCCAAATTCTTCAATTCCTTTTTAGTGTTATCGTAATTTGTCTTACCCCAGTTTAGCACCTTAATCTGACAGTTACCCTCATCCCTGTCCAAAAGTACCCTAAAATGTATGGAATTGTGGTCACTACTCCCAAAAGGCTCCCCTACTGAAAGTTCAAACACCTTTCCAGGCTCATTCCCAATACCAGTTGGACAATCTACATATTGCATCAAGAAGGCTTCTGGATAAACCTTACAAACTCTGCCCCATCCAAACCCCGAGCACGAAATTGGTCCCAGTCAATATAGGGGAAATTAAAATCCCCTATCACAACAACCCTGTTACTTCAGCACCTGTCCAAAATATCTCTACCTGTCTGCTCTTCTATTTCTCTTTGGCAGTTGGGAGGCCTGTAATAAATGCCCAACATTGTGATTGCCCCCTTCATGTTTCTGGGCTCTACCCAGATTGCCTCATTGTATGAGCCCTCCAAGGTGTCCTCCCGTAGTACGGCCATAATATCCTCCTTAACCAGTAGTGCTACCCCCCCCCCCCACCCCTTTTACATCCCCCTCTATCTCACTTGATGCATTTATATCCTCCAATGTTCAGTTGCTAATCCTGCCCTTCCTTTAACCATGTTTCTGTGATAGCCACAACATTGTAATTCCAAGTACTAATAAGTGCTCTAAGTTCATCTGCCTTACCCGCTGTACCTCTGGAGTTGAAACAAATACACTTCAACCCACTGTGTTTAAGCAGACAGGGTGATGTTGTTCTCTTATTTTTGTTCGCTGTTTCCCCGTCAGTTTTTACACCTTCTAAGCTAGCGCTCTGGTTCCCACCTTGCTGCTGTACTAGTTTAAATCTTCCCGAGTGTTGTTAGACTTCTTCCTGTAGGTACTGGAAGTAGTGAAGGAAGATATTCTGAGTAGGAAAAAGAGGGAATGTGGCATTCCATGATTCTTTGACGAACACTTGATGCCTTGGCTGGGTGGAAGCTGTCCTTTGTCTGTCTTCCTGACAGATAATGAGTAGGATTTAGGAGCAATTACCATCACTGTCACACAAGCAGTGAAGCCCCAACAAACTGGATGTAATGAGGAAGATGTCTAATGGTCTCTCATGAATGATCACGGTCAGTGAGTGCATCTCTAAATGCTATGGAGCATAATATCATAAGATAGGGGCAGAATTAGACTATTTGGCCCATTGTGTCTGCTCCGTCATTCATTCATGGTTGATATGTTTCTCATCCCCATTCTCCTGCCTTCTCCCCACAAGCCCTAATCTCCTTATTCCCTCACAGCGCCAGAGACCCAGGTTCGATTCAGATCTCTGATGATGGTGTGCAATTTGTAAGAACTTCCTGTGTCTGCGTGAGTTTCCTCCGGGTGCTCTGCTTTCCTCCCACAGTCCAAAAATGTGCAGGTTAGGTGGATTGGCCATGCTAAATTGCTCCTAGGTAGGGTTACGTGGATAAGGTGGTGGATTGTGCCTCGGTGGGCTGCTCTTTCAAAGCGTGGGTGCAGACTCAATAGGTCAGTAGAACAGTAGAACAGTACAGCACAGAACAGGCCCTTCGGCCCTCGATGTTGTGCCGAGCAATGATCACCCTACTCAAACCCACGTAACCCGTATACCCGTAACCCAACAATCCCCCCATTAACCCTACACTACGGGCAATTTAGCATGGCCAATCCACCTAACCCGCACATCTTTGGACTGTGGGAGGAAACCGGAGCACCCGGAGGAAACCCACGCACACACAGGGAGGACATGCAGACTCCACACAGACAGTGACCCAGCTGGGAATCGAACCTGGGACCCTGGAGCTGTGAAGCATTGATGCTAACCACCATGCTACCGTGAGGCCCCTATGCTACCGTGAGGTCAAATTGCCTCCTTCTGCACTGTAAGGATCCTAGGTTATGGTGTAAGAGGAGGTAGTTTGAAGCATTTAAAGTTGTTGAGGATGAAGTATTAGATAAGCTGCATTTAATAATAATCACTTATTGTCACAAGTCGGCTTCAATGAAGTTATTGTGAAATGCCCCTAGTTGCCACATATAGGTGAAACGGATTCAAAGAAATTGAAGGAAGTGAGAGTATAAGTCGTAGAGGCACTGGCCATATTTTTCCAGTCTTCTTAAATTCAGTTGTGAGGTCATGGGCTAGAAAACTGTAAATACTACACACTATTTCAAAAAAGTGTAAAAAATAAGCCGAGCAACGACTGGCCAGTCATTTTAATCTCAATGGTCGGGGTGTTTTTGAAATATTAATTCAGGACAAAATTAATAGTTACTTGGGCAAATGTAAGTGAATTAAGAAAAGCTAGCATGACTTTGTTATGAGCAAATTGCGTTTAACAAACTCGCTTAAGTGTTTTGTTGAGGCAGCAGAGAGGGTTAATGAGGGTGACATTGTTGATGTGATGTTTATGGACTTACAAAAGGCATTTCATAAAGTGCCACACAACACATTTGTGAGTCCTACCTTGGAGTTTAGAGCTCCTGACATGATGTCAGGATTCAAAAGTGATGTGGGGCAAGGGGAAACAGTTGATTGGTTGAGTAAATACTAATACTGCTTTTATTGCTTATAGTTTGTAAGGTCTTGTTTTGGTGGTTTACAGTTTGTAAGGGCTCTATTCTGTAATAACGCGGACCAGGGAGGAAAGGCCCGAGAATAATTGATATGATTTGATATTAAGTATCTTCCAAAAGGTTTCATTTGAAGGAGTAAGTCATGGCAGGAGAGCTCAAAACTGTAGTATGCACCTCCTACTCTAAATGGGAAGCTGGGAACATTTCCAATGCCTAGGACCAGCATGTGTGCAGGAAGTGGCTGCGGCTACAGGTCCTGGAAGCCTGGGTTTTGGAGCTGGAGCGGCAGCTGATAACACTGTGGCTGATAACACTACTCTGCGAGGCATAGAGTATCATTGGTAGCACAAAGAGAGGTGGTCACACCACATGGTAAGACTCCATGGGCAGAAAGGGAATTGGTGACCACCAGGCAGAGCAAGAGGATTAGGTTGGCAGTGCGGATATCTCCTGTCTCCACTACAAAACAGATATATCGCTTTGGATACTGTTGAGGGAATGACCTATCAGGGAAAGAAGCAGCGGCCATTGGGGAGGAGTAAAAAGTGTGGGAATGCAATACCTCGGGGAATAGCGAGTGTGTTTCTGCGGCCCCAAACGAGACTCCAGGGTAGTATGTTGCCTTACTGGTGCTAGGGCAAGGATATCTCAGAGCAGCTACAGAACATTCTGGAGATGGAGGGTGAACAACCAGTTGTCATGCCACATTGGCCACAAGACTGTAAGATATAGGAGCAGAATTAGGCCATCAAATCTGCTCTGCCATTCGATCATCGCTGATATGGTCCTCATCCCCATCCTCCTGTCTTCGCCCCTAATCCCGATCCCCTCATTAATCGAGAAAACCAGATTTGTGCTTGAAGTGTTGTACCTACAGGGCTACAGACCAAGAGCTGGAAAGTGGAATTAGACAGAAGTTATTTCTTAGAACATAGGAACTAGAAGCAGGAGTAGGCAATTTAGCTTCTCGAGTCTGCTCTACCGTTCAATATGCATGGTAGTGTAGTGCTTAGTACTGTTGGTTCACAGCGCCAGGATCCAAGGTTCGATTCCCAGCTTGGGTCACAGTCTGTGTGGAGTCTGCACGTTCTCGCCGTGTCTGCGTGGGTTTCCTCCGGGTGCACCTGTTTCCTCCCACAAGTCCCGTAAGATGTGCTATTAGGTAATTTGGACATTCTGAATTCTCCCTCAGTGTACACGAACAGGCGCTGAAATGAGCGACTCGGGGATTTTCACAGTAACTTCATTGCAGTGTTAATGTAAGCCTACTTTTGACAATAATAAAGATTATTATTACGATCATGACTGATCTCATCACAATCTCGTCTCCACTGTCCTGCCCATTCTACACACCCCTTCAACCCATTACTAATTCAATATCTGTCTAACTCCTCCTTAAATTTACTTACTCTCCCAGCAACCACTGCATTGCACTCTGGGGAAGCGAATCCCACAGATTCACGACCCTTTGCGAAAAGTAGTTTCTCCTCATCTCTGTTTTAAATTTGCTACCTCTTATCCTGAGACAATGGGGCAGAATTCTCTGAGTCCCCGCTGGGTCGGAGAATTGGCGCAGTGCCGCGCAAATCGCGCCACGCCACCCCAACGCCGGGACGCAATTCACCGCAGGGTGGAGAATCGGTGCCATCGGCGTCGGCGCAGTGCCGGTCGGGGTATGCGCCGACTCTCTGGCCCGGTCCGGCGCGCCGATTCTCCAGCCCAGATGGGCCGAGCGGCCATCATCAAAAGGCCGAGTTCTGCCGGTGCCGCTAACATCCTCTGAACCGGCGGCGGCCTAATGGTGTGGTTGGGGGGTGGTGGGTGGTGGGGGAGGGAGAACCCCGGGGGTGCCTTACATAACCCCAGGGGTGCCTTACGTAGTAGCTTGGCCACGATCGGGGCCCACCGATCGGCCTCTCTGCCCCCCGGCCTCCCTTCCTCTGCGCCGGCTCCTGTAGCCCTGCGCCATTTGGCGTCGGGCCAGCGTGGGGAAGAAGGCCACTGCGCATGCGTGAGTTGGCGCCAGCCCAACTACGTATGCACGGACCCGGGATCGGCAGCTGGAGTGGCGTAGGCCGCTCCAGCGCCGTCCTAGCCCCCTGTGGGCCGCAGAATGGGGTCGCAGAATGGGCGCCGATACCGGAGTAAAACACTCCCGTTTTTAATCCGGCATCGGCACTCAGCCTCCCCAAGGGAGAATCCCGCCCATGATCTTTCATTGTAAAATGGGCTCTTTCTGAGGGTTGGTGCAGAATTGATGGGCTGAATGGCCTTCTTCTGCACAGTAGGGATTCTATGTTCTATGTGATGACCCACAAGAGGAAGCAACCACTCCATGCCTACTCGTTGATCATCTTATTTACCTCAATTTGATCTCCCCTCATTCTTCTAAATTCTCGAGAGTTCAGACCTAAACTGTTCTCATAGAATTATCATAGAATTTACAGTGCAGAAAGAGGCCATTCGCCCCATCGAGTCTATACCGGCCCTTACAAAGAACACCTTACTGAAGCCCACGTATCGACTCTATCCCTGTTACCCAGTAACCCCCATTTAGCATGTTTTTGACACTAAGGACAATTCAGCATGGCCAATCCACCTAATCCGCACATCTTTGGACTTTGGGAGGAAACCGAAACACCCAGAGGAAACCCACGCAGACATGGGGAGAATGTGCAGACCATGCACAGACAGTGACCCAGCCGGAATCAAACCTGGGACCCTGGAGCTCTGAAGCAACTGTGCTCAGCACTATGCTACCATGCTGCCCCACTATGCTACCATGCTGCCCTATCTCTGTTCTATCTCGCTTCATAAGACAAACCCTTCATATCTGAATCAATCTAGTGAACCTCCTCTGAATTGCCTCCAATGCCATGACATTTTTCCTCAAATAAGGGAACCAAAACTGTGCACAATACTCTAGGTGTGGTCTCACCAATGCAGTTGTACAGTTACAACACTTGCTTACCTTTACACTCTTATCCTTTTGCTATAAATGTCAACATTCCATTCACTTTTTTTATTCCCTGCTGTAACTGCATGCTAGTTTTCGGCCACTCATGCCCTAGGACATTCAGGTCCCTCTGCATCAGAGCACCCCGCAGTCTCTCCCCATTTGGAGAATAAGTTTGCCACATTTTGCCACTCATCTAACCTACCTGTATCCATTTGTAAGTTTCTTATTTTTCCATTGCCACTTACTGTCCCACTTATTTTAGTGTTGTCGGCAAATTGGCTATAGAACCTTCTATCCCTGTATCCAAGTCATCGATATAGATTGTAAATAGTTGGGGCCCAAAGACCGAACCCTGTGGCACTGCACTAGTTACATCTTGCCACCCAGAAAAAGAGCCATTTATCCCGACTCTCTGTCTTCTGTCTGAATTTAAATCACCACTTTTCTTAGAAATCTCCCCTGAAAACAAAAAGGGTCAAAAAGATTCTCTAAATGGTGCACAAGGATTTTCATTCCTTGACTCCTTTGCGGCCTTAAGTAGGTGCTATCCAAGTCAAACTAATATTTCAAGTTATTCCCGGTGCCACTATTTCAGGTTAGAATACATTTTTAACTTACTTTATTTTACTTCAAAAGATAACATCACTGTCTTTACAACAAGTAAAAAAGATCTTGCTTCTGGATTTTCCGTGCCGGTCGATCAGACCTTCCGGGCCTCCTTGACAATCATTCTTCTCTATCTGTTGGTTTTCTCCTAGTTGATTTGCTGTTCTGTTCGGCTCTCGTTTTCAATCTCTCCCATTTATCGAAGCAGCTCTGTGATGAGCCATCAATTGCACGAGAGACGAGTTGCTGTACAAAAGTTAGGCTTTAATAAGCTAGAACTTAGCCCTGCGGTTGTCTACAATAAAATGGACGACCGCCGGGCGTTTCGACTATTTATACCTCAGCAAGGAGGCGTGGTTAATTCAGCCTCTCGACCAATCGGAGAGCTGTCACATGACTGGTCTCAACCAATCGGTCGAGAGGCACATGACCGACCAGGGCCAATGGTAAGCCGGTGTTCTGCCCCAATGGCAGACAGCTATGCAAATCATATCACCACACTCTGAAATGGCTGCTAGAGATTCAGGATATTTATTACCCTTCTAGCAATGTTGATGATTACATGAGAGTGCTTTGGTGTACAGCATGACTTTAGCTTGTCAGACTTTACTGCATCTGGTGGCTGCGTGTGGGGAGAGGCGGTTAGCTGCAGTGAATTGTAACACTGTGAATTCAACCGTTACCTCCATACTTCCACTTTTTACTGGTGTCATTAAGTTTCTATCATTCAAGACTTCCGGTTGCGGCTATGCAGAGCTAAGCCGCACGTTCGGCAGCTCCCGCTTTAAAAGGACTTGTGGGCTCTTTTAAGGGCCCCAAACGGCACTGATTCGACGATTCCCGGTGGATAAAGGGGTCTGGAGCAAAACCCCCCGAGATTTATGGTTCGGACTCGAAGTGGGGCGAGGAGAAAAACGGCAGCAGTTCCCCTGGAAAAGCGGGGGAAGGTGGACAAAATGGCGGCCGGTGGAGCGCCTGTGGAGTGGAGGCAGTGGGCTGAGGAGCAGCAGGCGGCCCTTCTGCGCTATTTCACGGAGCTGAAAGGGGAGTTGTTGGAATCCCTGAAGGTGACGACGAGTGAGCTGCTGGAGACCCAGACAACCGAGGGTGCAGCAATACTCGAGTTGCAGCAGCAGGCCTCTGAGCGCGAGGAGGAGGTTTCAGCCCTCGTGGGGAAGGTGGAGATACACGAGGCACTTCATAAAAAGTGGCACGATTGGTTTGAGGAGATGGAGCTTGGGTCACGGAAGAAGAACCTGCGGATCCTGGGCCTCGAGGAGGGGCTGGAGGGGTCGGACCTGCCAGCCTATGTGGCGGTGATGTTGAACTCGCTGGTGGGGGCAGGATCCTTCCATCTGCCCCTGGAGCTGGAGGGGGCCCAGAGAGTGCTGGCCTGGCGGCCTAAGGCGAATGAACCCCCACGGGCGGTGCTGGTGCGGTTCCATCGGTTCAGCGACCGGGAGTGTGTTCTCCGATGGGCCAAGAAGGTGAGGAGCAGTAAGTGGGAGAATTCGGTAGTGCGTATCTACCAGGACTGGAGTGCGGAGGTGGCCAAGCGGAGACACGGGTTTAACCGGACGAAGGCGGTGCTCCATGGAAAGCAGGTGAAGTTCGGCATGTTGCCGCCTGCGCGCCTGTGGGTCACCTACAAGGACCGGCATCACTACTTTGAGTCCCCGGAGGAAGCGTGGGCCTTTGTGCAGGCTGAAAAGCTGGACTTGAACTAGAGATTGGGGGCTGTGGGAGTTTTTCTATTCTATTCATGTATCATTGTTTATGCTGTAGCGGGTTATTCTGTTTGTTTTTGTTTTTTTCTCTCGCTTTCGGACAATGTGGGTTATGGTTTCGTGTTCTAACCCCTACTGGGGTTTGTGGTTGATCTGTGTCTTTATTTGTATGGAGTTGGTGGTTGGGTTGGGACTGCAGTTTGGGAGCTGCATTGGTGGGGTGGGGCAGTGTGAGAGCGCGGGCTTTTCTCTGGTTTCCCGCGCTGCGGGACGAGGGGGTGGAGCTGGTGGCGAGGGGCGTGGCTATTAGACTGGGTTTCCCGCGCTGAAGCGGTGCCAAGGAGCGGAAGCAGGGGAGGAGGGGGGACCTCATATCGGGAGGGGTCGGAGTTAGAGCGGGAGCTGCCGGGGTCAGCAGAAGTCAGCTGGCTCACGGGAGTACAGCGGAGGGAGAGTCGCGGCTAGGAGGGGTCCTAGCCTGGGGGGGGGGGGGGGGGGGGGATACCGGGTTGCTGCTGGATGGGCCAAGGAGGAGTTCGGGGGGGTCGGGGTGAGGTTCTATCGCCGTGGGAAACGGGCCGAATGGGTGATGGCCAGGGGCGAGAAGTCGATGGGTTATGGCTAGTTGACGGGGGAGGGGGGGCGGGGTGCCCCCTGATCCGGCTGATTACATGGAACGTGAGGGGGTTGAGTGGTCCGGTTAAGCGTGCCCGGGTGTTTTCGCATCTGAAGGGGCTGAAGGCGGACGTGGCCATGCTCCAGGAGACCCACCTGAAGGTGGCAGACCAGGTTCGTCTGAGGAAGGGGGTGGGTGGGGCAGGTTTTCCACTCAGGGCTCGACTCGAAGAGCCGGGGGGTGGCGATCCTGGTGGGGAAGAGGGTGGCATTTGAGGCATCTGAGGTTGTGGCTGATAGTGGCGGCAGATATGTGATGGTGAGCGGTAAGCTGCAGGGGGAGAGGGTGGTGTTGGTTAATGTGTACGCCCCAAATTGGGATGATGCTGGTTTCATGAGGCGTATGTTGGGCCGCATTCCTGGCCTGGAGGTGGGGGGCTTGATCATGGGGGGGGACTTCAATACGATGTTGGATCCCCTACTGGATCGTTCTAGTTCGGGAACGGGCAGGGGGCCGACGGCGGCCGGGGTGTTGAGGGGGTTTGTGGGCCGGATGGGGGGAGTGGATCCCTGGAGGTTCGGGAGGCCGAGGGCTCGGGAGTGCTCCTTTTTCTCCCATGTGCACAGTGTTTATTCCCGCATTGATTTCTTTGTTCTGAGTAGGGGACTGGTCCCGAGGGTGGAGGAG
Organism: Scyliorhinus canicula; assembly: GCF_902713615.1. Classification (NCBI taxonomy): domain Eukaryota; kingdom Metazoa; phylum Chordata; class Chondrichthyes; order Carcharhiniformes; family Scyliorhinidae; genus Scyliorhinus; species Scyliorhinus canicula. Next base: position 106,057,449 of record NC_052150.1, read on the forward strand.
GCCGAATATTTGGCTATCGCGATTTCGGACCGTGCTCCGCATTGGTTGGATCTGGAGGTGGGGGAGGCGCGGGACCAGCGCCCGCTTTGGCGTCTGGACGTGGGGTTGTTGCCTGATGAGGAGGTGTGTGGGAGGGTTCAGGGATGTATTGAGAGGTACCTCGAGGTCAATGATACTGGGGAGGTCCAGGTGGGGATGGTGTGGGAGGCTCTGAAGGCAGTGATTAGGGGGGAGCTGATCTCCATCCGAGCCCATAGGGAGTGGGGGGGGGGGAGAGGAGGGAGAGGGAGAGACTGGCGGAGGAGCTGTTGAGTGTGGATGGGAGGTGCGCGGAGGCCCCGGAGGAGGGATTGCTGGGGGAGCGGCGTGGCTTGCAGGCCAGGTTTGATTTGTTGACCGCCGGAAGGGCGGGGGCACAGTGGAGGAAGGCGCAGGGAGCGGTTTGTGAGTGTGGAGAGAAGGCGAGCAGGATGCTGGCACACCAGCTGCGTAAGCGGGACGTGGCTGGAGAGATTGGTGGAGTGAAGGATAGAGATGGGAGTGTGGTGCGGCAGGGGGCAGAGGTCAATGAGGTCTTTAGGGACTTCTATAGGGAACTGTACCGGTCGGAGCCGCCAGCGGTGGGAGGGGGAATGGAGAATTTTTTTGTCAGGCTCCGATTTCCAAGGGTGCAGGAGGAGCAGGTGGAGGGACTGGGGGCGCCGATTGAGTTGGAGGAGCTGGTCAGTGGGATTGGCCACATGCAGTCGGGGAAGGCGCCGGGACCGGATGGGTTCCCGGTTGAATTTTATAAGAAATATGCGGATCTGCTGGACCCCCTGTTGGTCAGGACCTTTACCGAGTTCGTGCGGTTCATACAGGCCGATTTCACTGCTGAATGTAGACGCCGAGTTGCTGGCGAAAATCTTGGCCACTAGAATAGAGGACTCTGTGCCGGGGGTGATACAGGAAGATCAGACGGGTTTTGTGAGGGGGAGGCAGCTGCACACTAACGTGCGGAGGCTGCTAAATGTGATAATGATGCCGGCAGCAGAAGGAGGGGCGGAGATTGTAGTGGCATTGGATGTGGAGAAGGCCTTTGACAGGGTTGAGTGGGGGTACTTGTGGGAGGTGTTGGAAAGGTTCGGGTTTGGGGTGGGGTTTATTAAGTGGGTGGGGTTGCTGTATGAGGCCCCGATGGCCAGTGTAGCGACAAATGGGAGGAGGTCCGAGTGCTTCGGGCTCCGCCGTGGGATGGGGCGGGGGTGCCCCCTGTCCCCCTTGCTTTTTGCGCCGGCAATAGAGCCTCTTGCCGTGACTCTTGGGGGGTTGGGGAGGTGGAGGGGTTTGGTGCGAGGGGGGGAGGAGCACCGAGTGTCGCTGTATGCGGACGACTTGCTGTTGTATGTAGCAGACCCGGTGGGGGGAATGTCGGAGGTGATGGAGATTCTTGCTGAGTTCGGGAGTTTCTCGGGATATAAATTGGGCCTGGGCAAGAGTGAGCTGTTTGTCGTACACCCAGGAGATCAGGAGGAGGAGATTGGTAGGCTCCCGCTAAAGAGGGCAGTGAGGAGTTTTAGGTACCTGGGGGTTCAGGTGGCTAGGAGCTGGGGGACTCTGCACAAGCTCAATTTTACTAGGTTGGTGGAGCAGATGGAGGGGGAATTTAAAAGGTGGGACATGCTGCCGTTGTCGTTGGTGGGTAGAGTACAGTCCGTTAAAATGACGGTGCTCCCGAGGTTTTTGTTTTTGTTTCAGTGCCTCCCCATTTTCGTTCCGAGGACCTTTTTTAGGAGGGCGAACAGCAGCATTCTGGGATTTGTTCGGGCGCATGGGACTCCGAGGGTAAGGAGGGTCTTTTGGAGCGGGGCAGGGGTGGAGGGGGGCTGGCGCTGCCCAACCTCTCTGGATACTATTGGGCGGCTGGTGTCTCGATGGTATGCAAGTGGGTAATGGAGGGGGAGGGGGCGGCATGGAGGGGGATGGAGGTGGCGTCCTGCGGAGGCACGAGCCTGAAGGCACTGGTGGCGGCTCCGTTGCCGCTCCCTCCAACGAGGTACACCGCGAGCCCGGTGGTGGCGGCTGCCCTCGAAATTTGGGGGCGGTGGGGGCGACACAGGGGGGAAGTGGGGGGCTCGGTGGAGGCTCCGCTGCGGGGGGGGGGTCACTTTAGCAACTGTCTTCCATTTTATGTGCTTATAGAAAATGTTGCTATCCTTTTTGATATTTTGCGCTAGCTTTCTTTCGTAATTTAGCTTAGCACTTTTTATTAATTTTTTAGTAATACTTTTTTTATGTTTGAAAGTTTCCCAATCTTCCAGCCTGCCACTGGCCTTTGCAACATGGTGTACTTTAGTTTTTACCTTTATAGTCTCCTTAACCACCTGGCTTAGTCATGGATGTTTTTTGCTCCTCTTCCCGTCTTTCTTCCTCTCTGAAATATATTTTAGTTGTGAGGAATTGAATATCTCCTTGAACAACTGCCACTGCTCATCAGCTATCCTACCTGTTAGCCTTCCTGCCCACTCTCCTCGGGCCAAATCCGTCCTCATGCCTATATAATTACCTATATAATTGAGGTCATCAATTACTCTCTCCTTATTACAGAATACCAAATTTAGATTAGTCTGCTCCCTGGTTGGTTCCACAACATATTGTTCCAAGAAACAATTTCTAATACATTCAATGAACTCTCCCTCGAGGCTACCCTTGCCAATTTGATTAATCCAGTCTATGTATGTATTAAAATCATCCATGATCACTACCGTACCTTTCTTACAAACCCCCAGTATTTCCTGGTTTACACTGTGCCTCACTGTAGAACCACTTGAGGACCTATGGGTTACTCCAACCATGGACTTGCACCTGGGAGGATCGGGATTGATGTCCTAGGGGGAGTATTTGGTAGAGTGGTTGGGGAGGGTATAAACTAAAATTGCAGGAGGATGGGCACCTATTCAAGGAGTCAGAGGAAGAGAAAACGAGGAGAAGAACAAAAGGCAGAAAGGGGAATAAGAAAAGTATGGGCAAATAAACTGAGGGCCAGAATTAAACAGGGCCACGGTGGACAATAATGAGAACAGGACGAGGAATTTCAAAAAGACAAGCTTTAAGGCTTTGTACCTCCATGCTTGGAGCACTCAAAATACAGTGGATGAATTAAATAGATGTAAACGGGTTTGATATAGTTGGGACTGGGGAGACATGTCTGCAGGGTGACCAGCGATAGAAACTGAACATCCAGAGGTATAAAGCATTTAGGAAGGACAGACAAAGGCGAAAAGGTGCATTGCTGGTTGAAAAGGAAATTAACCCTTGGGCAGCACGATGGCACAGTGTTTAGCACTGCTGCCTCATGGCACCGAGGTCCCTGGTTCCATCCCAGTTCTGGGTCACTGTCCGTGTGGAGTTTGCACATTCTCCCCATGTTTGTGTGGGTTTCACCCCCACAACCCAAAGATGTGCAGGGTAGGTGGATTGGCCATGCTAAATTGCCCCTTAATTGGAAAAAATGAATTGGGTACTCTAAAGTTATTTTAAAAAAGGAAATTAACCCAATAGCGAAGAAGGATATTAACTCCAACGAAGTGGAATCTGGATGGGTAGAGCTGAGAAACACCAAGTGGCAAAAGATGTTAGTAGGGTTTTATATAGATCCCAAAACTGTAGTGGTGATAGTTTCACAGTTTCCTAGAAATTACAGTACAGAAGGAGACCATTTGGCCCATCGAGTCTGTACCGATCCTTGGAAAGAGCACTCTACCCAAGCCCACACCTCCACCCTATCCCCGTAACCCAGTAACCCCACCCAACCTTTTTGGACACTAAGGGCAATTTAGCATGGCCAATCCACCTAACCTAAACATCTTTGGACTGTGGGAGGAAACCGGATCACCTGGAGAAAACACACACAGACACGGTGAGAACGTGCAGACTCTGCACATACAGTGACCCAAGCCGTGAATCTAACCTGGGACCCTGGAGCTGTGGAGCAACTGTGCTAACCACTGCGTTACAGTGCTGATGTTGGGGATGGTATTAAACTGGAAATTAGAGATAAAGAAACATCTGTAATTATGGATGACTTTAATCTGCAAGTAGATTGGGTAAATCAGATTAGTAACAATAATGTAGAGGATGAATTCTTGAGTGTGTATGGAATGGTTTGCTGAGTCAATAGATTGATGAACCAACGAGAGAACAGGCCATCTGGGTACTGAGTAGTGAAATCTAGCTGTGCGAGGTCCCTTGGGGATGACCGACCATAATGTGAACGAATTCTTCATCAAGATGGAAAGTGACACGGTTAATTCTGAGACTAGGGTGCTGAATCTAAATAAAGGAAACTATGATGGTTTGAGGTGGCTATGATGGATTAGGGATAATGGTAGATAGACAATGGCAAACATTCAAAGAGTACATGGGTAAACGGTAATAATTGTTCATTCCTTTCTGTCTCATGCAAAAATAAAAAGGGAAAGGTGGCCAAACCATGGCTTACAAGGGAAATTAGAGATGGTATTAGATTCAAGGAAGAGGGATACAAATTGGCCCGAGCAGACCTGAGGATTAGGAACAGTTTAGAACTGAGCAAAGGAGGACAAAGGGATTAATTACGAAGGGGAAAATAGAGTAGGTGAGTAAGCTTGCAGGGAGCATAAAAACTGACTGTGAAATCCGTAGCTAAGTGAAGAAAAAAGATTGGTAAAGACAAATGTAGCTCCCTTCCAGTCAGAAACAGGGGAATGTATAATGGGGAACAAAGAAAGGGCTGACCAACTAAATACATATTTTGGTTCTGTCTTCACAAAGGAGGACACAAATAACGTACCAGAAATGTTGGAGAACAGAGTAAGAGGGAGGAACTGAAGGAAATCAGTATTAGTGGGGAAATGGAGTTGGGGTAATTGATGGGATTGAAGGGCAATAAATCTCTAAGACCTAAGAAATGGCCCAGAAGTAGTGGACGTTTTGGTGTTCGTCTTCCAAGATTCTCCACTCTGATACAGTTCCTGCAGATTGGAGGGTGGCTAATGTAACCCCTCTATTTAAAAAAGGGAAGTAGAGAGACAATGGGGAATTATAGACCAGGCAGCCTGACATCAGTATTCGGGAAAATGCTGGACTCCATTACAAAACATTTAATGCAGTACAAAGTCTTACAACACCAGGTTAAAAATATTTAATAGCAGAGCACTTAGAAAAGTAGCAGGATTGGACAGAGTCAGCAACGATTTACGAAAGGGGAGTCATACTTGACAAATCTACTGGAATTCTCCGAGGATGTAACTAGTAGAGGTGATGAGAGGGAGTCAGTGGATGTGGTTTATTTGTACTTTCAGAAGGCTTTCAACAAGCTCCCACATCAGGGATTAGCGTGTAAAATTAAACTGAATGGAATTGGGAGTAATGTGCTGCGATGGATAGAAAACAAAGAGTAGGAATAAACGGTTCTTTTTCTCAGTGGGGTACATTTGGGATTGGTGCCAATATTCATAATGTATATTAATGATTTTGATAAGGAAACTAAATGTAATATCTCCAAATTTGCAGATGACACAAGACTGGGTGGCAGGTTGAGGTGTGAGCAAGATGCTGACATCCTTCAGTGTAATTTGGACAAGTTGAGTGAGTGGGCAAAAGCATAGCAGATGCAGTGTAATGTGGATGAATGTGAAGTTGCCACTTTCGTAGCAAAAAGAGGAAGGCAGATTATTATCTGAATGGCTACAAATTGAGAGGGAGAAATGTGCAACAAGGCCTGGGTGTGCTCATACGCCAGTTGCTGAAAGTAAGCATGCAGGTGTAGCCGGCGCTGAAGAAGGCACATGGTATGTTGGTCTTCAGAGCGAGGGGAATCAAGTACAGGTGCAGGGATGTCTAGTTGCAGTTATACAGGGCCTTGGTGAGACCACACTTGGAATACTGTGTGTAAACTTTGGTTCTTGCTATGGAAAGAGTGCAATGAAGGTTTACCAGACTGATTCCTGGGATGGCAGAACAGATGGTTGAGGAGAGATTGAGTCAGTTAGGATTATATTCACTTGAGTTTAGAAGAATGAGGAGGGGTTTGAGGCCAAAACATTGTGGCCGGGATTCTCAGTCGGCTGACGCTGGAATCGGGAAATGCGATTGGGTGGAGAATCGCGTATGAGGTGAAAATCGTAGCTGTCGCCGGACACCTGACAGCGTGCCAGGCTCCGGTGCCTTGACAGCAGCGTCAATGCATTCTACTTTGCATGTATATTAAACGTCATTGACATATCATTAGCGGCCCTGACCCGGTATTCTCCGGGGCCTCCGCGATGCTCCACCTCCACCAGGAGGAATTACCCTAGTCAAGTTTCACTTTTAAAAATCGGGATACAGGCGGCGTGGCTGCTGAGGGAGAGAGAGGAGGTAGGTCATGTTCCCTGAGGTGCAACCATGGGCTGCTGGCCCTGCTGCTGGCAGGGCTGGCTGTGGGGGAGGGAGGGAAGGAAGGAGTGGGGGGGGGGGGGGGGGGGGAAGGAGAGGTGTGTGGTAAACCACTGTTGCACCTCTATTAGGCGGTGTAAGGTAGGAACTGTACTACAGGTTTGCCGCTAGTCCCTGCCTGCTGGCTCCGCCCAGTAGGCGGAGTATAAATACGCGTGTCCTCATTCAGCAGCCATTTCGCCAGCTGCTGTGGGGGGCTACACATCTTAGAGCAATAATGCCTCAGTTGTATCCAACTCCAGGATCAATTTATTGCTCTAAGGTTTTCTAAAAGATGAACCTCCGAACCAAACCGGATCGCCTGCAGCTGGATCCACAATCAAGCGACTCCAAAAAGGACTTTAATCACTGGCTAGCTTGCTTCGAGGCCTATATCAACTCAGCGACCACCCCTGTTTCGGAGGCTCAGAAGATACAGATCCTGTACTCAAGGTTGAGCTCCAACGTGTTTCCACTGATCCAGAACGCCCCGAACTACGCCAAAGCCATGGCACTCCACAAAGAAAACTACGCACAGAAAACAAACACGCTGTTCTCCAGGCACGTACTCGCCACTCGCTCTCAACTCCCTGGTGAGTCCATAGAAGACTTCTGGCGGGCCCTAATCCCACTCATCCGGGACTGTGACTGTCAGGCCGTTACGGCCACTGAACATTCAAACCTTCTTAAAGGGGTTCGTAAGGGGGATTAGGTCGGACCTCATACACCAAAGACTGTTAGAAGGGGCCATGCTCGACCTAGCTGAAACAAAGAAGCTAGCACTCTCCATGACGGTCGCCTCGCGCAACATTGAAGCCTACACCCCCAGCCGTGCGGCCCACCCCTCCTATCCCTCGTGGACCCCACAGACGGCTGCCCCAGCGGGGACCTTACCCAGCCCGTACACCCCGGGGTTCCCGATATTACTTCTGCGGCCAGCAGAAGCACCCTCGCCAACGCTGCCCGGCCCGCGCTGCCCTTTGCAAGGCCTGCGGCAAAAAGGGGCAGTTCGCCGCGGTGTGTCAAGCCCGGGCAGTCGCTGCCATCGCCCCCACCCTTCTAGTCTGCACACAATGGGCGCCGCCATCTTCACCCCCCCCCCTGGGGCCACATGCGGCCAGTGGGCGCCGCCATCTTCTCCCCACCAGGAACTTCTGGCACAACCATCTTGTCTCCCCCACGGGACATGGACACCGACAGCATTCCAAGACCTGGGCCCTCCAGGCTCCCCATCATCCGACGTCAGCGACGACCGACCACGACTCGCCTCAGTGACGATCGACCAGTCTCGTCCGCACAACCTGGCCACCGCTTTGACCAGTGTGAAAATCAATGAATCAGACCGTCCATACACCGCTTTCAAGGCTGATGGTGGTCTCTACCACTTCCTCAGAGTTCCCTTCGGCGTCACTAACAGGGTCTCGGTCTTCCAAAGGGAGATGGACCGAATGGCCGACCGGTACGGTTTGCGGGCCACCTTCCCGTACCTAGACAACGTCACCATCTGTGGCCATGACCAGTAGGACCACGATGCCAACCTCGCTAAATTCCTCCGCACCGCCACTCTCCTCAACCTTACGTACAACAAGGAGAAGTGTGTGTTCCGCACGACCCGCCTAGCCATCCTCGGCTATGTAGTCCAAAACGGACTTCTGGGGCCCGATTCCGACCGCATGCGCCCCCTCATGGAGCTTCCCCTCCCCCACTGCCCCAAGGCCCTCAAACGCTGGCTGGGGTTCTTCTCCTACTACGCCCAGTGGGTCCCAAACTATGCGGACAAGGCCCGCCCACTCATACAGTCCACTCAATTGGGGAAAGAGGGCTGGGGACATGTGATGTCAGGGACGACAGGGCAGGGCCATCGAGTAGCCTGTTGGATCTGGTTGGGCACGTGGATATGCACATTGCTAACATGGCTGCCTTTCACCCACTGCAGACAATGGCTATCGAAATCCAACCGGTAATGGTAGCCTTCATCCTAGCCTCGGAGGATGCACTGAGGCTGTATGAACAGGAGCTGCTCAAGGGGGACCCTGCAGCAGTGGAATGGAACGCAGCCGGTGAGGATGGAGAGCTGGCCACCCAACACACTGAGGAGGAGTTGAGAAGGAAGCGCGAATGAGGCCTCGTGTGTACTGGCAGCGCCTGTAATTCGAGGACCTGCCGGGTTGGACATGCTGTCAAAGACTCGGCTGAGCAGGGGGACCATACAACATATCTGCCGGATCTAGGTGCACCTGGAACAGCAGGGTTATGGGGGAGGACAGCCGCTCCCGGTGACGATCAAAGTGATGTTCACCCTGCCTGAACCTTTATGCCACAGGGTCCTTTGAAGTGCCAAGTGGTGACCTATATGCGGAATCGCAGACCTTGGGGCACAGGTGCATCGATGCCATAACAGAGGCTCTGTATGCCCGCTCAGACAATATATCAAATTCAATGTGGACCAAGCCCACCAGGATGCCTGGGCAATGGGGTTATCCGTCATCGCCGGGATTCCCCAGGTCCAGTGAGTGATCGATAGGATGCATATCGTTCGACGAGCACGAGCCATGATAGGCCAGTTTTCACAAAGCAAAAAGGATTCCACTTGATTAACGTGCAATTTGTGTATGACCACAGGATGGACGGCTGTGCCCAATACCCAGGCAGTATGCACGATGCCTTCATCCTGGCATACTCGCCAGTTCCTGACACCTTTGAGGTTCACCTCAAATGAGGGGTTGGCTATTGGCCAACGGGTTATCCGCTATAGTAGTGGCTAATGATGCCTAACCAGAGGCCACGGACCGGGGTGGCGGAGATGGGGATGGTGGGTGTTTGGGCTGAAGAGGCATGGGGGTCGGGCCAATTACTGAGGCAGTGAGCACTGGCTGAATTGAGGTCCCTGGCCTGAGCTCACCCCCAAAGCCAGCCATCCCCCCCACCCCCCTGAACCCCCACACCCTTTCTGCAGCCACCCCTAAACCTAACCCTCACACCCTTCTGACAGAGCACTAGACTGGTTACAACGTTGTGAACATGTGTTTATTGTGAAACGGTGAACATTTATGTACAGGTTTGTGCCCTAGTCCCTATCGCTATCTTGTGTGCAGCACCTGTGCCAACTTAACTGGTGTCTAACCTTCTGCCCTTACGGGCCCTGATGCTGCATCTAGGGGGATCTCCAGATGGTATATCAGTGGTGGAGGAGGCAGCCTGCTGCGATTCCCGCCCCGGTGGCATGGATCCCCTTTGGCTGCCGTTCTCTGCAGCGACTGTGTCTGGACGGGCCCAGCAGTTGCTTGGGTGTTCCAGTTGGCGTGGTGCCACCCTGGTCTGTCTGCTGCCTATCAGATGCGCCAGGAACTGGAGGGGAGAGTCTGAGGCACTGTGGTGTACTGGCACCTCCTCTGCGGGAGTCATCGGCACCAGTCCCATCACCTCCTCCTCCCTTGGGGTGCCCGATGGCCCCTGGCTTCTCCTTGGGAAGGGGTGCGACCGGAGCTAACCTCAGAGACTGCCCCGCCTCCTGGTGCTCCAGTCCTAGAGGCCCGCTCCCGTCTTGACCAGGGCCTCCATGCTTACTGCCATGGAGCACGGGGAGTGGACCACATCCCTCTGGGACTCTGCCACATCATGTTGCAACTGTGCCGCCTTCTGAGTCTGTGCAACATCAGCCAGTGACTGCACCACCTCCCTCGGCAGTGATGGCCCGGACACACATGGTCGGCACCACCTCCTGACCCTCCAGGTGGTTGGACTCTTCCAACTGCACCTGCTGGCTCTGGATGGTTGCTGACAGAACCTCATGCAGTCCCTGGCTCTGTTACTGCATCTTCACGATCGATGGGACTGCCCTTTCCAGACTCCCAAAACCCATCCGTATGGCAGCTAGTCCCTGGGATCGGCCCACCCTCTGACTTTCTGCCCCCTCAGGGGTTCTTACCATCACCTGATGTAGTACAGCATGTGAATGGTGCGCACCAGATAGTGCCTCATGAGCCTCTTCACTAAAGTACCCAACCGAGGTGAGTGTCTCTGGGATGGTGGAGGGTGTTGGAGAAAGCTGTGATGGGAAGTCGTTGCCTTACCCAGACTGATGCACTGGGGTGTCTCAGGCTGCCGTTCGGGGGGGGGGGGTCTCTTCAGTGTCCGTGTCCTCCTTGTACTGTTCTCTGTATGCACGGATGACGAGGTCTTTGTAGTTGAAGTGATCAGAGAACATACGGCTTTGTAAATGAACAAAACTGTTTGTTAATTAACAAAAAGAGTAAAGGGTTTCTATGATGAGATAGTACAACTAAATACAAATAACTATGACTATTATTAATTACTGTTGACTCAGGCACTGCTCGATTTGTGACTATGGTCTGTGCTTGCTGTCCAGATTCTGTCTGTCGTTGTGCTGGTGAATACATCCTGTCTCCCAGGTGGATGTCTTTCAGTGACCTACTCCTTGTGCTGCACCACCTGTGGCCAGATGCTAGAATGCAAGTCTATACATACAGGCTCCAATATTTACATACGTTTGGTTATTATATTATATACACAGATGATAGTTCACATATCATCACGCTCCTCGTTGCTGGTACCTATTTGGTTTTGGTTTTGGGGCCGGGGGGGGGGACGTCACTAGAAGGACCCGACTCGTCAGGTGATCTTCAAACACATGAGACATGAAGCATGATTGGATTGAGTATTGAGGTGGTGGGTGGTGGTGTGGGGGTGGTGAGGAGGTGGTGAAGGGGTAGTGTGAGCGTAGTGAGGGTATGGTGTGAGTGTTGTGCCACATATGTCATGGGGAACCGTAGCTCAGCAGGGGTCACTTGCTCGCCTGATGCTGACCTTCCCTTGATGACCGTCCTCTCTCCAGGCCCACCAACTAGTTCCAGTGCCCGTTGCTCCACTGCGGTGAGCTGCTGCTGTTCTGATAGTCCCCTCCCCCCTCCCGCGTTCTTCTCTCACTCCTGGCTGTTATGCACTGCCTTCTCCTGGGAGGTGGGGGGGCTGAACAACCAATCCCTGGTCAGGGCACCCAGCCATGGCAACCGGTATGGGTGCTGGCACTTAGTGCAGGGTGGGGAGTGTGCATAGTGCCAGCTGGTGGTGCTCTACAAGTGGCGGGGCTTACGGGTATGTGGGACGGACACCTGCAGCGGGATTCTCCCTTCTGTGGACTAAATCCCCACGCCGGCGGGAGAACAGGCGCCAACCACTCCGGCGTCCACAGCCCCCGAAAGTGCGGAATTCTCCTCACTTCCAGGGGCTAGGTGGACGGCGGTGGGGTTGGCACCGCTCCAGCCGGCGCCGAAGGGACTGCATGATCTTGCGCATGCACGGTATCGCCGCCATGGTTCCGCACATGCACAGACCGGCCGACGTATATTGGTGTATGCGTGGGGGGTCCTCTTCTCCGCACCGGCCGTGGTGGAGCCCTACAGGGGGCCAACGCGGAAGGAAGGAATGCCCCCACGGCACAGGCCTGCCCGCTGATCGGTGGGCCCTGATCGCAGGCCATGCCACTGTGCTCCCCCCCCCCCCCCCCCCCCCCCCCCAGGGTAGGATCCCACTGCCGGTAGCGGCACGCCGCACCAGAAAATGGGTGTGGCAGGACGGAGCATCTCGTTCTAAGTCTCCCAAATAGAAAATCCCATCCAAGACTTATCAAGCCCCCTCGAGGACCGTCCCCGCTGACTTACCTGCCAGGTCCTGCGTGTGGGACCATGCGAAACCCACGCCGGCAGGACTGGCCAAAAATGGACGGCTGCTCGGCCCATCGGGGCCCGGGAATTTGCTGGGGAGGGGTGCTGCCAACGGCCCCCAACTGGTGTGGCGTGAACCCCACCCGAAAGCCGGCGCTGGAGAATATGGCAGGGGGTTCAGAGAATCTCACCCCGGTCTCTGAAACAGAATCCCACCCTGTATGTTTTCAAGAAGGTGTTTGATATTGCTCTCGGGGCTGAAGGGATCAAAGTATTTGGGGTGGAATGCATTTAACAGGTTACTGAATTAGATGATTGACCATGATCACAATGAATGGCGGAGCAGGCTCGAATTGCCAAATGGTTACTCCTGCTCACATTTTCTCTGTTTCTAAGAGCAAAATTAGAACTCATGGAATAAAAAGAACAGTCACAACATGGATACAATGTTTTCCTGAGCGACAGGAAATAATAATTGTATAAGAGTAGTGATGAACAGATGTTTTTCTGACTTGAAGAAGTCTTATAGTGGATCCCCAGGGATCAGTTTTAGAATCCGTGTTCTTCCTGATTTAACGTACTGATGACCTAGACCATCGTGTACAATGCACAATTTCAAAATTTGTGGATGATATAAAACTCTGAAGTATTGTGAATCATGAGGAGGATATGAAGAACTTCTAAAGGACATGGACAGGTTGGTGGAATGGGCGGACAAGTGACAGGTGAAATTTAGAGAGAAATGCAAAATGTTTCATTTCTTAAAATAAATTTAGAGTATCCAATTATTTTATTTTTCCAATTATGGGGCAATTTAGCGTGGCCAATCCACCTAATCTGCACATCTTTGGGTTGCGGGGGTGAAACCCATGCATATACGGGGAGAATGTGCAAACTCCACATGGACAATGACCCAGGGCCGGGATTCAAACCAAGGTCCTCAGCGCCATAGTCCCAGTGATAACCACTGCGCCACGTGCCACCCTAAAATATTTCATTTTAGTAGGAAGAACGCAGAGAGAATATAAACCAAATTGGACAATTCTAAAGCAAGTGTAGAAGCAGAGAGACCTGGCCATCCATGTGCATAAGTTAATTAAGGTGCCAGGCTCAGTTTGTTTTAATAAATTTAGTGTACCCAATTCAGTTTTCCAATTAAGGGGCAATTTAATGTGGCCAATCCATCTACCCTCCCCATCTTTGGGTTGTGGGGGCGAAACCCAGGCAAACACGGGATGAATGTGCAAACTCCACACGGACAGTGACCCAGAGCCGGGATCGAATCTGGGACCTCGGTGCCGTGAGGCAGCAGCGCCAACCACTGTGTCACCGTGTTGCCTGTGCCAGGCTAAGTTGAGAGAGTGGTTAACAGAGTATCCTGGAATTTACCAATAGAGGCACAGAGTACAACAGTAAGGGAGTTATGTTAAGGGTGTATAAGACATTGGTTTGGCCTCAACTAGTTTTGGATCTAGATTTTGGCACCATGCTTCAGGAAGGATATGAAGACATTAGAAAGGTTGCAGAAAAGATTCATGAGAATGGATCCAGGCATGAGAAATTTAGTTATGTAAAAAGATCGGTGAAGATTTTACTGTTTTCCTTGGTGAAGCGAAGGTTGAGAGGATATTTGAAGAATTATTCAAAATAATGATGTGCTTGGACAGAGCAGATGGGGAGAAAATGTCCCCATTTTGGGCCAGGGTTGAGAAAAAGAATGCACAGGTTTAAAATAATTGGCAAAAGAAGCAATGGCAACGTGACAAAAATTATTCATGCAGTGAGTGGTTGGGATCTGGAGTGCACTACCTGAGAGTGTGGTACAGGCAGATTCAATTGAAGTTTTCAAAAGAGAATTGGATGATTGTCTGAAAATAAATATCTGCAGGTTCTGGGGAAAATGGAGGGAAGTGGCATTATGTGAACTGCTATTTGGAGGGCCAGCATAGACACAATGGGCTGAATGACCTCAATGGCCCCATGACCAGCTGCTGGGACGGAGGATCCCACTGCCGGTAGGGGCACGCCGCACCAGAAAATGGGTGTGGCAGGACGGAGCATCTCGCCCTAAGTCTCCCAAATAGAAAATCCCATCCAAGACTTATCAAGCCAGGTTTCACTCTGAGATCTGACTTGCCTTGCATTAATATCAGTTGGGATTGTGACACACTCCACGTGTTTGTAGAGTAAATGTCAAATGCAACCAAAAACAATTCCACGGATTTATGAACAGATTACCCAGATAATAGACCGATTGTGAGTCATCTGATCTCACAGAAACTTCAACTTTCTCACAAGGATTTCCGTTCTTCACTTGGAAGATCTCTACTTGGAATTCTGTCCAAATATTGCCCCCACTCAGGTGACTTTTAACAATGGTCCATTTTACAGGGTTTCATCTCACCTTCTCAGATTCTTTTTCGCTGGATTCACAAGTACACTCAAGCACAAGCATACTTTCAGATCCATGCCTGTGCCAAGCAGAAGACCACTTCTTCAAAGGGGTACCTTTGCCCCAACAGTTCTGTTTACTTAAAGTCCTCTCTCTGCAGCCCTATAAAATTTTAACTCAACTTAACAGGGGCTTCTGCCTGTACTGTCTCTGTGGAACTTGTTGGCTTGCAAACTCCTGAATTTGACTGCCTCAACAAGAGCTTTCTAGATACATGAACTGATCTGGTGATTTATCAAAACACTTCCAGAGGGTCCCACCCTTGATACTAGGCAGGGACCAATATAATAAGCATTGCAACGTCCTGTACCATATGTTATAATCTGATTTATCACATGCTGACACAAAAATCAATGGATTTTGTGATGCTTTTACCCCTTGTAAGAAAGAAAGCTTCACTGCAGTGAATCATTCTTTGCAATTGCTTTAGTTTATTTACCAGTACTTAACATCGTAACTTTTAACAAATTGTTTATTACATACTATAGAGATGAACATTTCATTTTGTTTCACAACTGCACACGTCATATGATACATTTGATAAAGTTTTAACCACAACAAAAATAACATGCAGGATAGCATGATTTCAACATCACAGAATTCTCATAACTCAATCCTTGTGTTTCTTCTTCCTCATATTCTCGGTTTTTAACACGGCAACCAATCTTTCGTTTAAGTCCATGGCCCAATTGTTGCCCTATTCATTAACTGTAGATGTAGTTCTGTATGTAAGCTCATGGCTGTCTTCACGATGGAAGTTCTGATAGTTCATCAGTCTCAGTTTTTCATTCTGCATTCAACCAACTTTTCTGGTTGACCAGTAATTTCCTTTTCTGTTCAAGGTTATAGTCCATAGAGAATTCTGATGCCTGAAGTTCATCACATTTCAATTGAAGATCTATCTTTGTTGAATTTGCTTCAGCGAGTTTATCATTTAGATATTTCAGTCCGCATTCAAATGTTTTACTAACTGTGACCGATGCTCTAGAGCACTAATTTTATTTTTCACGAGCAAACTAATCTTTTGCATGTGAAAGCTGGTCCTCTATGCTCATCAGTTTTTCCTTCAGTTGCTCATTATTGGCACTAAGCTTCCCGTGGTTGCACACAGTAATTCTTAGGAGTTTGCTAAGGTCAACATGACCAAATGCCTGCTGCAATACAATCATGTTGCTGTCTCATTAGCTAAATCGTTAACCCAATAAAACAATCTATTCCTTCCATAGGTAAACTGAGACCTATTCCCACATTAACAATTCCAGTTACTAAGTTACTTTGTAAATTAGCCTAACACAAGGGAGCAGGCTCATAAGTTCCATGAATATCCACAATGATACCTTGTCCTTCATCTGAAACATAAATTGTATCATCAGCCAACATCAGTGACTGATCTGCCCATATATCTCTCAAAATATTAATTTGTTTACTTGATTTTGTTGGAGGAATAATGGACCACTTCTCACCTCAAAATAAAATATTTAAAACCTCCAGTAGCCTGACTCACTTTCGCAGTAGTCACAGAAGAATTCTTCGGACTGTCCTGAGACATATCCCCCTATCCAGTGTGTTCTGAGGCAACATGTTTCACCCGTACCACTGCTACAGTTTTAGTATCAATTTCCTCTTCTGATACAGCCTTTTCTGAGGATTCTTTAAACATTTATACCACTGCCATTGTTTTATCTTTCAAATTTCAACAATGGGTTGTGAGATGCCCTGTCTTATGACATTAAAAGCGTGTTGGTTTATTTGCAATCCTTTTATTCTCTACACTATTATTTTTCTTGACTGCAAGATTTTCCACCTCTATAAAGGTAGACAGTTTCCTGTCCCTGCTGTTTCCTTGTTGGTTTACAGATGGAGATCTACAGTCCCCTAGCTGCCTATGTGATATATCATACCCAGCTGCCAGAACTACAGCTTCCCATACCTTGGAAAACTTACAGTCTTCCTGCTGTTTTGAAACTCTTCCAGTATCATTAGTTCCTCACATTATAAAGATTTTGTTCTAACTTCAGTGTTCGAAATCACCAGTCGCACAGCATTTCTTTTTCCTTGGTAAATTCCACAAATGTTTCATTCGGTCTTTCCTTTATGTCTGAAATGTCAACTGATATACTTCAGGGACAAGCTGGTAACTATTTAAGCACTGCAGCTTTAATTATTTAATAATCTGAAGATAGTACTTCTGAAAGACTAAAATGCACATCCATAGTATTCCCAACTAACACACGCTGTTATGCCACCGGTGGCAGGGAAGGTGGAGCACAGCTCTCCTGCAAAAAGGTCAATTGAGCCAATTGCGGCCTCTTTCCTCCACCACTGGCATTTACCTACCCTTGACAGCGCCTGCCTGACTGGTCGGCCCTTCAGAATTCACTGGTCAGTTGTGAGAGCAGCCTGCTCCCTACGGCATCTTCTCAACGAGGTGCAGTCCCAGCATTGACCACCACTCCCAGTGTTGCTGCCGGGGCTAATGAGCTGCTGACGGTCCAAGTGGACTCATTACCGGACAACCAGAAAATGTGCCTGCATGTCTCAAAAATGCCCAAGGGAGGATTGCCCTGGCTTTTGTATCTGTCACTGGGGATCTCCACTGTCTAACAATATTCTGTGTGAAGTATACCTTTCAATAATTTCTCGCTGAATTCTGCCACCTGCTGCAGTCACAGTGGCTGTAAATGAAATGAAATGAAAATCGCTTATTGTCACGAGTAGGCTTCAATGATGTTACTGTGAAAAGCTCCTAGTCGCCACATTCCGGCGCCTGTCCGGGGAGGCTGGTACGGGATTCGAACCGTGCTGCTGGCCTGCTTGGTAAGCCAGCGATTTAGCCTAGTGAGCTAAACCAGCAAATATGTTGATAATTTTATGCCACTGTTTCCTTCCAGACTGGTCCTCGAGGCATTGGAAAGCCTCACTATTTGCTGTCCATTGTTGAGTAAAAGAGGTTGCGGAGACTTTAAAGTGAGATTATTACATTTTGTTACCTCTTGCCATAACCAGCAGGTGGAGCAAGCACCTGCCTTTACTGGATTTGTAGGCCTTCCCATGGTGCAGGACACCATTGGCTCCATGCACATTGCTCAGCAGATGTCATATATCACTTGTTCTGATGTTGAACCCAATAACGGGGGGTCAGATGAGAGCCGATAACGTGTCAGATTTAACTGAAATGAAAGAAAGAACAGGAGACGCAGGCCGGGATTCTCCGACCCTGCACGGGATCGGAGAATCGGCGGGGGGGGGGGGAGGTGGGGGTGAGAATCGCGCCATGCCGCCCCAACGGCGGTTCGCCGAATCTCCGGCCCTGATTTTCGGGCACCCACAGGATCGCCGCTGCGCCGGTTGGGGGCCGTTGAAAGCGCAGCCTCCGGCGATTCTCCGGTCCGAGTGCCTGCTGAGTTCGGCTGAGTCCCACCGGGTTATATATGATCCCACCCAGCGGAATCTCGGAGTTCCATCGGGAGGGCCGTCCTGGTGGAGGGGGGAGGGGGGACGGGGAGATCCGACCCCGGGCGGGGCCTCCACGGTAGCCTGGCACATGGTGGGGGCCTACCGATTGGCGGGCGGGCTTGTTGTGTGGGGGCCTGTGTTCCTCTGCACCGGGCCCCTTGTCGGGCTCCACCATAGTGCTCGGAGGCCGGCGCGGAGACGGGAATCCACGCACAAGCGTGAACTTTCGCTGGCTCCAGAGCTGCGGACACCACTCCGGCACCCTGCCAGCCCCCTAGGAAGGGGTGGATAGCTGCCAGTTGAGGACAGTTGACGCTGGCGTCAGAACTTGGCCGCAGGATTGGAGAATCCTAGCCACAGTGTTTAGTTGGAGTAGCATAAGGGAATGGCAAGATGGCCACTTCAGAGCAAAGTGTTTCCTGCTCCTGATCAGACTCATCCATTGTCTCTATCAGGGTGTTTGATGTGGATTGATCCATTGCCTGTACGGGGGTGTTTAATTGTGAATTGACTTTTAGGAGAAAAAGCTAACAGAAGGTATATTTGCAATCAATTACATATCAAACACAATGTTGGATAAACAAAATAATATGTGAAGAAAAATTTTAAAAATGAGTGAAGGGGATGATATCTTTGGAGTCTCACACTGGCAATGAAAATTATTCAACTCGCTCAACATCCAGCTTGTGTGTGAACATAAGCAGTAAATCACTCACGTCAATGACTGGGATATGTTGGCAGAAATCATGATACCTTCATTCTGCAACAATCCATTGTGCCAGCTGCCAGTCTGTTACTAGGGCAAACCAAAGGGTAGCTGATGGGCAACACAATATGGAATCTCTTCTGGTAGATTTTTCTTCTTTGATCATGGTGACACCATCGGTTGACCTTTGGCCTGTCATTTCCAAACCCGTGCACAATGGTTCAGCATGAAGCTTTGAGTCAAGTCTCACGGCAGATAACTTTTTTGAATCAATGAAATATTCTAGCCCAGCAGCAAATCTGGAAGCAGCATTCCCTCATTCCTCTCAGCCTTTCGGTACTTCCTTTTCAGCCAGTGTCTGGGGAGTTGCTAAAGCTTTCTCTGCTGGTCTGGATGGTGGGTATGGATTTTCGAGACATGCAGGGACAGTTGAAAGTTCAGACAGTAGCCTTTAAGCATTTGCTCCTTTACCTCCTGGCTGGGCTAGCTCCTTTGTTCTCTAACATTCCTCTCACAACCCTGCCCCCAGGCTTAGTGCCAGCTGCCAGCAAGGGAAAGAACAACAGGGCAGCAAGCAGTGAGGTCAGTGTGGTGATATGCATCACTGTAAATACACAAGGGGTTAGTGTAGATACACTAGAACTAAATAAACACTAGAGGGAGCACCAGAGACATCATGACACACAGACATTCAACCAATAGGTCAGTAAGATAGGGAACGACCAATGGGCAGTCAAGACACACCCAGAGGCGACACTACCACAAGGGGGCTACCCATATAAAAGGACAGGGCACACATGCTCTTTCTCTTTCCATAGGCGACACTCAGAGAAACAGGGGCAGATCAGGAAGCATCACATCCACCGCATGGATTAGAGCAGACTGGTTAGTTAGATTGAGTTACTATAGCAAGATCAGCAGGAGAGTCGAACTCAAGTAGGAGAATTGTTAACTGTTCAATAAATGTGTTGAACCTATCTTCAAGTCTGAACCTTCCTTTGTCAGAGTTTACATCAAGGAAGCAGCTTATGCCACAGGAAGAAGTATAACACAACAGTCAGCGAGTGCAGTTTGCATGCGTGGCTGTGACATAAACATTCTATGTCATTGTGGGAGTGGCCCCTGTGAATGTAAACACCCATTACTGTGGTTTTCGAGAGTCAATTAATGGAATCTTATCATTTTAAAATCTCCTGGGTTGCTTTTTAATACTCACCATGAGATTGAGGATGAAATCACATCATCTCCCAGCTATTCTGGGAGAGGTTTCAACACTACAAGAAGGGCTATTTACTGACAACATGGCTGGAATCATGACACCAGATATACAATGAAAGCCATGCTGTCTTGCAACATGTGATGGAGCAAACCATTGACATACTGAAACAAAGCCTCTGTTCCTGGACTGTTATGGTGGAGCCCTGCTGTATTCAGAGTGGGTATTCTTGCAGTTCTGATGTATGTTGCATGGCCCCTTTAAGGGCCGAACCTTCTTGGACCAAGTGATCTGCCCAGAGCCCATGGGGATGGGGCGTGCAAACCTGAGGCTATCGGTTCCAGGGCACAGACCCCGGCTGGAGGTATCATCAGGGTAAGCCTATGAGTCGCAGGAACTGGTGCTGTGTTGGAGTTGTGTTGATCTGTAGTACAAAGTTCTTCCTGTGTTAATAAATCACCGTTGTGATTTAACACTGTCTCGTGGCATTACCTCGCGCTACAACATTTACCATTACCAGGGGGCAGCCCTTGCTGCCAGCTACATGGTGAGCAGCTGAGGAGGAAATGGAACAGCCCCTTTGTGGCTGACTTGTCCATGAAGAACTAACTTGAGTGCGAGACCAGTAACCACACCTCCGATTCCTCATTCGCGAACAGTCTCAGATCTCACCTGTTACTGGCTGTTATAGCATTCACTGGGCCACAGTGGAGAAAATAGAAATGATAAAATAAACACTCCAAATCAAATTTATAAGTAAAATTATGTCATAGCATGCAGCTGTCAACTAATCAGCGCTATGCACACACTAAATACCAGTGGGACTGCAGAAAGGTTTGTACTGGAGTTCCCCAGGGATCGGTATTGGGAGCCTTGCTTTGCCTGATATGTGTTAATGATCTCGACCTTGGTGTGCAAGGGACAATTTCAAAGTTTGCAGATGACACAAAACTTGGAGGTATTGTAAACTATGAAGAACGTCAAAAGGACATAGACAAGTTGGCAGCGAGGGCAGATAGGTGGTAGATGAAGTTCAATGTTGAGGAGTATGACGTGATGTATTTTGGGAGAAAGAACATGGAGAGACAGTAAAATAAGGGGTAAAATTCTTAAAGGGTGCAGGAGCAGAGGAACCTGGGTGGAGATATGCATGGATCATTGAAGGTGGCAGAAAAGGTGGAGAGAACAGTTCATACAGCATATAGTGTTCTGGGTGTTATTAATAGGTGCATAGAGTACAAGAGCAAGGAGGTTGTGCTGAACTTCCACAAGATGCTAGTTAGACCTCAGCTAGAATATTGTGTACAGTTCTGGGTGCCACACTATCAGAAGGATGCAGGGGCATTGGAGAGAGTGCAGAAGGATGGTCCCAGCATGTAAGAATGATTCCAGTGATGAGAAACTCCCTTTTATGAGTGTAGATTGGCGAGAAGAAGGCTAAGAGGTGATTTGATAGAGGGGTTCAAAATCATGAGGGGGCTGGACAGAGTAGATTGGCATAACTATTTCTGCTTGTGAAAGGATCATGAACGAGAGGGCTCAGATTTAAAGTGAGTTGCAAAATAAACAAATGTGATGCGAGAAAATAACTTTACCGACAATGAATGGTTCAGGTCTGGAATGCACTGCCTGGGATTGCGGTGGAAGCAGGTTGAATCGAGGCATTCAAGAGGGCATCAGATGATTACTCGAATAGAAACAATGTGCAGGGGTGCAAGAAAAATGCATTGTGTGATGGTGAGTGGATATGAATGTTCGGTTGAAGTCCTGATTGATGGAGATTGTTGGTAGCTGAGTGACGGGTGTGTGATGAGTTGACCAGTGGCTGACACTCGTGTTGCAATTGGTGGGATATGGCATTAGAGGTTGACTCACTGTGCTTGATTGTCTGTGTGAGGTCGAGGCCACTTGACCTCACGTGGATATCTTGCTGCACTGCATCCAGGGGCACGATTTAACAGAAACGTTGCTAAGTGTCCTTACAGGCAGGTTTGACTGGGAGTTTCTCCCCAGCTCTGTCGGCAAGTTCCTCACTGCTATCTAACCACTTTGTCATTTTTTGGGACCTGGGGATTTACTCTCCAGACTCGTCTACACCTAGAATTCTTTTCATCACTGGGGAGCTGAACTCGGTGGCCAGACTGGCTCCTCAGAGATTGGGCTACCGTTTTGAAAGGGTGTCCTGATTTCTAAGTGAGCTTGAAGATCCCTCACGCCCATGGGCCATGTCACCTCACACATACATAGGCATTACACCACACCCGAAGTGAGGGCCCCTGCCACCCTCCAGAGAAAGACAATCTCCACTTCCTTTACCTCCTCCACAAAGACTTTCCAGTGCAGCATTCAAAAACCTTTGATCCTGCACTTTTCTATGTTATGCCATCCCTCACTGTTCCCCAGAAAAATTCAATGCCTGCATGACACCTCCTCCAGTCACAACGCAGCTCCCCTTTAAGAGGTGCAAGCTAGCTTTAAGCAGTAAAGGCTAGCTTTAAATGATGCTCAGAAATTAAAATTTTGGGACCCTAGTTAATTTGTGCAATCAATGAATAGTGCAGTTAGTTGTATGTGGAATCATTATATTCAGCAGTTAGCACAAAGTTGGGGGCTATCCAATTCAGCTCCCGTTGTGTTTTAAGCATTTTGTCACCATTCATTGTGCATCTTAATTATATAAATACACATTATATATATAAAAATATGGTTTGAATTTAATGCTGTGACATGTCAAATTCAGGGAATTAATTCATAAACTATTTTTTTGTGGAAAGAATTTAATCATGAATATGTTGATAAATATTTTGACAAAAGATGATGAATTGTTCCTTTTAGTGAATGAAATCATGAGTTCCATTTTTCAAAAAAAATCTAAATTATGTAATGATTTTTGACAATGAAAATAAATTAACGACTTACAGTCAAATCATTTGTGCCACTACTTCAAATTACGAAAAGCCTTATGTGGTGGGCATATAATCATGCAAAATAGTAGAAAGAGCTGCTTGGAAGCTGAGGCAAAACTTGATATGAATCTAAACTGACCGTCATATCATGGTATCT
Source organism: Scyliorhinus canicula (assembly GCF_902713615.1). Classification (NCBI taxonomy): domain Eukaryota; kingdom Metazoa; phylum Chordata; class Chondrichthyes; order Carcharhiniformes; family Scyliorhinidae; genus Scyliorhinus; species Scyliorhinus canicula. The sequence goes on from NC_052150.1 coordinate 106,080,461, forward strand.
TTTTTTTAACTCTTCCAGTCTCTGCATTTTTCCCGAAATGAAAATGAAGAAGTTATAGATTTCAACAAACTTTTCATTATAACTGTGCTGATGGCTGAATTTCTGTGTACAAATCCATATTGAAATGATCGAGAGTGCATTTCTATTACACATAGGATTATTTCCTGCATCATTATTGTTTAGTCATGTTTGATACTTTTTGATAAGATGGTGAGATTTTAGTGTCCTCTGGGGGTGTCCTCTGCAGTCACAGTTTAAGACTCCAGTAAAGCAGTGATTTTCAACCTTTTTTTCAAGCGACCCACGTTTACCGACTATCACGACGCATGCGACATTCACAAAAGATTCTCCATAATTACTTTCAAAAGTCACACTTATTGTTGGCACTTCTGTATTGAGCTGCTGATTCACCTTAAACGACAGCTCCACCCTGACATTATTTTATTTCTTCACACCGATTGTTAGCATTTGGAAAATTGCGTGCAAGCGCTGGAAAGATAAACAGACTCAGTGTTACACAGTTTTAACGTCATGTTCACGCGTTCAAAACCGAACACGACCTCGGATAGGAAATTAAACTCAAAACTTCAACAACAGAAGCCCTAACTGTTGAACTAAAAACCCAGTCAGACAGAATGTCACTGGACGCCTGTCAGTATCGCTTCCCAGGTGATTATGTAACAGACTGAAAGCAGGCTAAAACAAAAACAATGCTGTGCATAGCTCAGCTGACCAATAAGCAAAACGTACAGACACATTCCATTCCATACACATCCAACATTTTATTGGCTCCCGTATACATGACTGTAGTTCAGTCGCCAGCTATTGCCATCTTTGGCGAACAATCCAGACCCCGATAAAGGTAGATGTAAATGTCCTTGCTGTTGAGGAACTGATTCAGCTGATTGAGTCCATGTAGCCACCCGACAGAGACTGAAGCTTGGGGACGAATACCTGGGAAGAGGGGGTGGATAGCGGCTGGGGACGTGATGAAAAAACTAAGCGTCCTTGAAGGGCAAGAGGCCCAGTGTGGAGAGACAATTCGGAAGTGGAAGGAGTGGGCATGGGCGCTTGTAGGGCTGGAAGAGGCTGTATGTCCAGCTTAACTGAGAAAATGATAAAAGATGCACGGAGTTTGTTAGTGACACATGGGGTTAGTTAGTGGCACACTGAACTCAAGAAATAATACAAATCCTGGCACTGAACATAGTAGCAGGATATGCCACTCAAAGAGAATTTTACAAGTCTCTGACTGCAAACTTCCTAACTACATTCTGGCCCTGAGAGACAAGAAAGTCCATGGAACTGGCTTCAACATCAGCCTCGCACGCTCATACACTGTAATGCAGTGAGAATTTACCGAGAGAAAACGGTAAACATGGTCAGGCAATATTTGGGGATCATTTTGGTGACCTTTTGGTGACCTATTCTATACCACCCGGCGACCCATCCACAGGTTGCGACCCCCACTTTGAAAATCACTACACTGAAGCACCTACAGACCGAGGGAAAGGACACAAATATTGAGACCAACTGTGCAGCAAGAAATTTAATTGAGCTGGCCGTGAGCATCATGACATCTTTTAGTTGCCTGGATAAATCAGCTGGAACTCTCACTATAGCGCTGTTAGAGCCTCCAGAGTCAGCATAGCTCTTACATCATATTACAATGCAGAAAGGATTGCAACTTCCTCAAGTTAATGAGGGTGGCTTTGAAGAAGATTGAGAGAATCCTGCCATACTCTCACTGGAATTCACAGGAAGGAAGGGAAGTGGAGATGGAAAGACAGCAACCTGATTACCTCTATCAATTATATGACCAACTTTTGTATTTTGTCTTTCAATCACAATCTGTTCCGCCATTGATGTCTCATAACAACAGCAATGGAACAGGTTGTGATACATTATATATTATAATATATTTTACAATATTTCTGTTAATACATATAATATGTTATATTTACTTTACCATAATGAAACATCCCAATTCTTGCTGTGCAGTGTGCCTCAATTTTTTGTCCTTCCCCTCTCTCAGCAGGTGCTTTCGTGAAGTATTAAGCTCTGACTGCAGAGAAAAAATGTGTCACTAAAATCTTGATATCTTATCAAAAAGTATCAAGTGTGATTGAGCAACCATGATGCAAGAAAAGTGCTAATGTGAAATGGAGATGCACACTATAGACAATTTCAATATGGATTTGCACACAGCAATTCAGCCATCAGCACAGTACAGTGCTTTAAACAAAATACAACACCGAGCCACATAAGGAAATATTGGGTCAGATGACAAAAGGCTTGGGCAAAGAGATGGATTTTAGAGATCATCCTTGTTATTTAGATGACATTCTCATCACCGTTTCAAGTGAACAGGAATACTTGAAGAACTCTACAAAATCACAATCTTCAAGTTAAAAAGGAAAAGTGGAACTTTTTAAGACATCCATAAATTACCTGGGTCACATCATCGATAAATTACTTACACAAGAAGCCAAAGAAGATGACAGCAATCTTAGAAGCAACACGTCCTCAAAAGGTGGAACAACTAAAGTCGTTTTTAGGATAGGTCAATTATTATGGTAAAGTTGTGCCGCACATAGCAACACAATTGAAGCCTTTACGCACGTTGCTATGTGCCAAACAGGTATGACACTGTTCAGAAGAATGCAGAAGTGCACACAGTTCGGTAAATGATGCCTTACAGAAGTCAAAGCTGTTGGTTCACTACATTCCCAATTTGAAGTTACAGCTTGTTTACGATACATCACTCTATGAGGTTGGTGCAGTCGTCTCGCACATAATGCCTTCAGGAGGGGGAACAACTGACAGCATTTGCTTTCCGCACTCTTACAAATGCAGAAACAAATTATAATCTGCTAGAAAAAGAGGCTTTGAGCATCAATTTAGGGGTAATATGGTTCCACCCTGCCTTTAAGGACGTCATTTTACTCTTTTGATGGATCATTGACCCTTGATACCAATCTTTGAGCCGAATAAAGGTATTCCTTCATTAGCAGCTGTAGGTTCCAAAGATGGTCTTGGATATTGTCGGCACACATATATCCAACATCCAATACTGCAAGTTAGAGCAACATGCAAATGCTGATGCTTTGTCAAAATTGTTATGACAAGTCAGGCATGACCCCGAAGAAACTTTTGTCAACATTCTTTATTTCTCACTCGTGGATAATGTACCTGTGACTTCATTTCAAGTTCAGAAATGCACAAGACCGATCCAATGTGGGAAAGGTGATGGGATTGGTCCAAAGGTAATGCTGTCAGATATTCAAAGGAAAAATCCAGACCTCAAGCTCTACATCACATGAAGGCTTGAGTTGACAGTCCAAAACGGAGTTTTATTATGTGGAAATTATTATTCCTCCATGCTTGCATAATAAAGTCTTTGACCAACTGCATGAGGGGCATTCTGGTGTGGTGAGGATGAAAGATCTGGCATGCAGTTATTTTTGGTGGCTAGGATTAGATGCTCAAATCAAAGAGAAAATGGGGCAATGCCAATCCTGTACAATACTAAGAAACTCCACCACTGCAACCAGTACATCGGTGGGAATGGCCGACACATCCATAACAAAGAATGCACATAGACTGGGTGGGATCTACCGGTCATGTTGCGCCCGAAACATCTACTGTCTACTTGTCTACTGTCCGCACGGTTAGCCCAGAGTTCCGCCATCGAATTGCCACAGACCTTTAAGAAGAATCTTTGTCAGGAAATTACCATTGGGGAAAAAAACATTTTGCTTAGTTAGGGAGGTATATAATTTGCTTTGCAAGAAGTGGCCTTTTGTTACAACTCTTCTGTGGCAACTTCCAGTTAAATAGTTCTTGCTCATTCATTGCTACCCAGTCTTACCTATTGCAGAACATCTTCAACAAGCGAGAACACAAGAATTAGAAGCAGGAGTCGGCCACCAGGCCCTTCAAGCCTGCCCGACATTAAATATAATCGTAGCTGATCTATGTCGAGGGCAAGTTATATTGTTTAGTTAAGAGATAGACGAAAGCTACAGGTTTTTAAAATATATCTGGTTTGAAGATGAGAGTCCATTTTAAATAAAACAGCGCATTTGTTCTTTATATTGAAGAATTAATGAATTGCAGATAGCCCACTGAATGTGCATTGGCTCAACTTACTTGCAGCTTGAACCTCACCTTGAAGAGGTCAGAGTGTGTATGTAATTAAGAAACTAGGATGATTTTGTCTAAGTAATTTGTCATTCATTGGAAATGCCACATTGCTCAAGTATCCAGAACTTTGTGATGTAGGCCAGAACTCTCCAGCTGTTGGGAATCTTTTTTCCCGGTGGCAGCGCATCCCCGACTGCGGGTTTCCCGGCGACGTGAGGCGATTTCAATGGAAAGCCTGATTGACATGTGGTGTTAAGGGAGAATCCCGCTGCCAGCTAATGGCGGGCCACCAAGAAACATGCAGCTGGCGGATCGGAGAATCCAACCCATAAAGTCTGAAGAAAATCCATCATTATTGTTCAGTGAAAATTGAATCTTGTCTTACCTAGGACAAATTTGTAAAACTTCAACTTTTTTTTTCTTTCAGACTCCACAAAGAAACTCAAGGATGTTCTGGAAGAATTCCATGGTGCTGGTGTACTTGTGAAATACAACCCTGAGCAGGTATTTTACATGATCCATGGGATCTGATGTCTAATACATTAAGAAAGGCACGTCCTAGACATTTGTTCCTTCTTCTCGCCCCCCCCCACCCAAGAATTGAATATTAGAGCACTGAAAGGGAATAAACATATGCATTCTATCTTTTTTAATTTCTCAGAATGTGAGAAATGGTGCATTGCTTTCCCATCCGTAGCTGAAAATGCCTTTGTGTTGATTTTGTACAACCAATTGACTTGTCGACCACTTTAAAAAACATTGAGTTAACCATTTGGACTGGGACTGACGTCACTTGTAAGCCAGACTGAGAAAGTGTGACAGGTTCATTCTCAGAACAAGTTGGGTTTTTGGACCAGCTCATTTACTGTCAAGCCAATTTTTCTGGTGTCAGATGGTAAATGATCAGATTTATTTAAATTAATTTTTCTAACTTGAAGTAAAGACTACACTATATATTTGTATGTCTGTCACTTGCCAGACTTGCTCTTAATTGGAGTCATTTTTATTGACTGCTCTTTCTACAGAGTCTTGACTGCATTATTGATTTTGACATTCGTGCTTGCTGCTGACCTTGTCATTCTTTATTGATTGGCTGATTATGAAAAGTCTATTTAAAAAAGTAGATACAGGCACCATATGGATAAAGTCAGTGCTTTTCCAGTATCAAACCTCTGCAACCTGTATTATCAGTCTGTTATTCAATAGCATTTAGAACATTCAACCCACATTCTGTACCAGCTGAGGTTATTCATGAAGACCCCACATTCACCACCTTGCCCCTCACTTGAGGTGTGGTGATCCTCAGGCTAAATCACCACAAGTCAGCTCAACCCCTCAAAGGGAAAAGCAGCCTATGGTCATCTGGGACTAAAGCGACTTCACTTTGCTTTATTTAAACATTCAATACCACAATGTCCCCTAAATTAAAAATAGCTGTAGTCAGGATGTCAAGTCTTTTCAAATGAAATGAAAATCGCTTATTATCACAAGTAGGCTTCAAATGAAGTTACTGTGAAAAGCCCCTAGTCGCCAAATTCCGGCGCCTGTTTGGGGAGGCTGGTACGGGAATTGCTGCTGGCCTGCCTGGGTCTGCTTTCAAAGCCAGCGATTTAGCCCAGTGTGCTAAACCAGCCCCTATGTGATGTGAAGTGATGTGATGGCAGAACCTTGGTGAACTTTAATTTGATAGACCAGAGTTGGTCAGAGTAATGATGGCTCATGTTGTCCCAAAGCTTTGGATATTATTGTCCAACGGATCAGCAAATGACTTGCTGGATTTGCAACGGGCAGTTTATGAAATTTTAAAAGCTTGTCACTTTTCTCTCTATGTTTGGACATGTTATATAAAAATCTGTCAGTGCTACTAACAGAATCAATATCCCAGCTTTTCAATGCACCCTGATATTAGGTTGATGGATCCATTCTAAAGTGCCGTGAAACAAAATTAGGTTAATTGGATGATTATTAATGAATTGATAACATCATTTCACAAAGTGACATTGCATGTGCTTAAACTGGTTAAATTTAAAGGCAAACTGTGAAATCGTATAATAGGCTGAATCCTGAGGCAGTGGCGAGTTCAGGCACATGACAGGCTAGTTGCAGCCTTTCCCCCGAGATCAGGGATCCTGGGGGAAGAAGTCTCACCCATGATAATTGCCAGAGGCCGATAGCTCCTCTGTACTCTGCAGCACCATCAAGGTGGCGGTGGCTGCTGCTGATCCTACATCCATCTGAGGCCTTGGATTGAAGAGGGAGCAAGGCGCAGGTGAGTGATGGCGAGAAGGGGAGGTGGGGTCAGCATCAGGAGTAGGGCAGAGTCAGTCATCCTTGATCAGTGTTATGGGCCAGGGTTTAGAGAACCCTAAATTGTATCATGGAGTTCACCTGACCCACAACTTTTAATAGATTGTGATATGGGGAGCACACGGCCCACTCTACAGGTGTGGTACAGCAGAAATGGAAAAGTATTTTTTAAAGCAAAACAATGTTTATTCTATGAACTCAAGTTAACCTTTTTAAAACAATCAGTGAACATCTTAGCAACCATTAATTCAAATACAACCCCCAAAGTCTACAACACTATGTAATCCTTTAAGCTTTCCTTTTAACATCCATAAGACTTAAAAACACCTTTTTACAGAAAGACTCAGGCTTAACTTCACTACTGAGAACAGTTACCACGTTGAAATCAGCACATGGAAACTCATAAGCTTGCAGAAATTCACACACATCCTGCTGTGATTGCAGCTTCTCCAAAACTAAAATGAAACCAAACCCACCCTGCAGCAAAAAAACTAAAGTGAAAGTAAAAAGCTGACAGACAGCCAGCTCCACCCATTCTCTGACATCACTGCAGTAATAAACACCCATTTCTTAAAGATACTCTCACTGCAGATATTTATAAACACACCCATTTATAAACACCCATTTCTTAAAGGTACCCTCACATGACAACAGCCACAGTGTGCTTTTGAACAAGGGACACCCTGCTGGGAGCCTGCAAACAATCACATCAAGGTTTCCTTGTTATACTCCCCACACGGCAAATCCCATACCAGCCCCCCTGGGTTAATACCACCAGCGGTGATAGCACTTGATCAAGTTGCCCACTTAAAAGCAAAACTTGACAGCATGGAAGGAATGCTGTCCATGAGTCTTTTGTTGCACGTTTTGCTATGGGTGTAAAACGCGTTTATTGGGGTGTATTAACTTGCCTGTGTTAAAGGCCGTGTGCTTAACACCACTAGGCTCTGTCTATGTATTTTTCAGCTCAGGAGTCGCCAGTTGCCGTATAGACAACTCACATATATTCCAAGGTCAGGTTCAAAGTAATAAAACGATACACCGATTAGTAAGTTCCAAACGATCAATATTTATTATACAATTATAATAAATACGCATGCACACACTAAGGGACTAAGCTATGACTAAACTAAGCAAACAGAATACTTAACTACACAGGAACAGGCAAGGTCAGGGAGCGAGGCCTTCATCCCGGTCTTGGTCTGCAACCTTCAGAAAGCGTGCTGGTCACTGGGGGTCTAGCGGGCTTGGTTCGCGTAGCGAGCGTCGTATTGGCACTTACGGTTCGGCGGCTGGTGCTCAACGGCTGGAGTCAGGATACACGTTGGAGGTCTTGGTCAAAGCCGGAGCACGAAACAACAGACAGGACCATGTGTGGGGTCTATTTTTACAGGGGTCCCCAATGTCCTTCCCTCTTCCTGGGCGGGCTTTACCTTCAGGTATCGATTGGATCGCTTCCAATCGATATCTTTTGAATTCCTCCAATGTGAGGGTCTTTCTCGATGGTGGGGGCGGTTTCTATAGTGGATACTTCTGGTGCCGCTCTGTCTGGACATCCACTTAAAGTATCTTATTCAAACCCAAATGTTGCCATTGTGTGTGCCTAGATCTGGACTGCCTCATTAGTATGTAGAACGTTCTGCCATTATCACCTTTGGTTGGAGATCTTCCACCTGGCCAGAAACTGGTTTTGCTGCTTGCAAAATGCTAATGAGTGTTTGCAGGCTGTTTGCCTTGGCTAAACTGTTTTTCCCTACAGTCTTAGCGATTCTCCATTTTGTTTGGTTCAGTGTCCATTTTAGGTGGCTACAGTGGCTACATTCCCTCCTTGTGATCCTCACAATCAAAATATTGTGAAGGATCACCTGTGTACGTTGCCTTGAGTGCATCTGGGTTGCCTTCTTTGTGTTCCCTGACCTCGGCAAGCTCCTGAGCGTCTACTCTGTCCTTAAACTATGGGAAGAAAAATTTTTAACTGACATCTCTACTTGGCGCTATGTCAAAGGGGACATGCATTACCACAAACGGGAACCTCTACCTATCACAATTATTCTTAACTTAACTTAAACATTTCATTACAGACTAAACCTCATCCATTCATACCACATCACATAACATTTCCTGACTCGGCAGTCGAGTTCAGGACAATATAATACATGGGTACATTTTTTTATTCATTACACAGTGCTTTATTCATCATGGGGCAAAGGGGATTGATGAAACCGGAAAATAGGAGATCGAACTCCATAGACGGTTGAGGGGCAGGAACGGGAGGCTCTCCTCTTCCACTTCCTCAACCTGAGGGTCTGTACAAGTATGACGAGGATCGCAATCACTAGCAGTGATTCAATCACGTATGACATGGAGTACCATGTCATAAATTTTGTGCACCAGGTCTGAACCTCACTGATCAGAGCTGAGCACGGGGGAGTTGCTGTAAGTGAAACATTTACGGTGGGGGTTGTGGGGGAAACGTGTCTTGCTTCCACACATACAAATATAACATTTAAAAGCAATAAGTGGGCTTCCATCATCTTCTCTTCGTTTTCCTTCTTTCTTCCTCCTGTATGGCCGATCCTTGCTGTGGTCCCTGTTTCGTCCTTCGGAAGCTATGGGATCAAGCACAGTATCTGTCAATACAGCTTAATATCCGTACTTGTTAGTGTATCTGTCTTTCAATTCCAATTGACCCATTAAAAATGACTGGCCAAGTCACACCCTGTGACTCCCCTCATTTTTTTTTTCAAAAGTGAATTTAATGAACACAATACACCTAACAACTCTCCTCCTGCGAGCCGTCTCGCAGGCTTTGCTCATTTACCATCCGAATGTTCCTGGATGTAAATAGCATGTGGGATGGCGGCCTAAGGGCTGCCTAACGAAAAATGAAAACAAATTGGAAATGAAAGGTCGAATGGGTTGCGTATGGGCCGCTACGGGTACGATTTGAATGGGATCCCCGGGTAGGGCGTGCTGTGCCATACCCGAGCTTGGCAGACCAAAGTGGGTTCTCAGACAGGGCGGGTCCTCAGTGCCGTTTGTCCACTGCCTGAGTAACCTGGATTAAACGGGCAAGAATGTGTTTACCATGGATTTGCAGCCTCTATTCGCCGAATAGAGGGGCACCTAAAAACAATGGAGGAGCCAAGATGCTCCTTCATCTGAAAACAGGGAACAAGTCGTGAACCGTGTCGGTTCACCAGAGGATACAACTGAAGTTCTCAGAAGTTTCGGCAGACAAGCTAACGTGCTTGCGAGGTGGTCGCAATCCTTACAACTGAAAAGATCTCCAATCAAACGGTTGGGTTGCGAACCGAAGTTCTCAAAGGTATTTGCGGACAAGCTAACGGGTGTGTGAGGTGGTCACAATCTTTTCAGCTGAAAAGAAGGTGTCCAGCCTCCAAACTCTTAACATATTAACAAACAAACATAAACTGACAAACAAACATGCGTGCAGGTTCCATCAGAAAGGACATCGCTTCCCTCAAGCGGTTCCTATTTTACATCATCTGGACACCTCACTTTTCCTCTGTCTCTGTGAATAGGGTCACAAAGGGGTTGCCGTATCGGGATTCAGACACCGTGTCGTCCTGCTCTCCCGGATCCCACAGCCTTGTGTGGATCAGGCATGATATTTTTGAATTGTGTGACCGGGGTCACTTTCATCGTTGCGGACAAGTCGGTACGAATTGTCCCTGTGCCAGAGTGTTGGGTCCAAAAGTGAATGGGTATTGTCGGGGTCGTCGGGGTCGGGTGGTGGGTCTGGGTTTTTAATGTAAGTGACTTCCATGGGGTCACTGTAGTCGGGGTCATAGTCGCTGCTATGTGGGCTGTAGTGTGGTGTGCTGTGGCTGTCCTCAGAGTCAGTGTCTGCATCGCTGTCTCTGCTGCGGCAGCTTGTGGGCGTTTCGGGGCGTGGTCTGTCATGGTCAGTGGGCGGAGTCGTGGGCGAGTCCGATGAAGAACTGGTCTGTGAGGGGGATGGTGGAAACGTGTCTCTAGTGGGTGGGGTGAGGTGTTCTGCTGCGTCTAGCAGGACATGGTGTGCATGGTTGGCCTGTGTTCCATATGCCTTTAACTGGTTGATATGGAACCACGCGGTCTTACCATTAGGGTATTTTATCCTATAAACTGAGGGGCTAATTTTATCCGAAATTGAGTATGGTCCGGAATATTTTGGTGCCAAAAAACTGCTGGGGTTGTATACAGATAGCATTACCTGTTGCCCAACCTGGAATTCTGTGGGGTGAACGGTCTTGTTAAAACAAGCTGTGCGTTGTTTACGGCGTTTCCCTAGCTGAACTGCGGCTGCAATCTGTGCAGACCTCACAGTCTCAACCAGGTCTTTAACCGTCTTTTCGTGTGTGAGGGCCGTCACTTCGGGGCTAGTCATGTCCAGTCCTAAAAGGAATTCTGTACCTTTCATAGGGCGTCCGGTCATGAGTGTGTGTGGTGTGTATCCTGTGGAAGTGGAAACTGTATTTCTGATGAACATGAGTGCAAATGGGAGCACTGAATCCCATGTGGAGTTGTTCTCCTGAACCATTTTTCTAAGCGTGGATTTTAGGGTCCGATTCATGCGCTCTACAATCCCGCTGGACTGTGGGTGATACGCAATATGAAAATTTTGTTTTATTCCAAATATTGTCAGGACGTTCTTCATGACCCATCCTGTGAAGTGAGATCCCTGGTCCGAATCAATACTACGGGGTAAACCCCATCTCGTGAAGATGTGGTGGGTCAGGACCTTTGCAGCTGTCTTAGCTGTATTTGTTCTAGAGGGGAATGCCTCTACCCATTTGGTAAAGGTATCGATGACCACCAGAACGTATTTATAGCCATTCCTACAAGGGGGCAATGGGCCTATAAAGTCGATCTGGAGGTTTGTCCAGGGGCCATTAACTGGTCGAGTATGCCGAAGTTGTGCCTTTTTAGAATACCTCTCCGGGTTATTCTGGGCGCAAATAAGGCAATTCTCGATGTAGTGACGTACATCTGTCCTTAGGTTAGGCCACCAACAGAGCTGCCTGAGGTGCCTCGTGGTTGCGTCGGTCCCTTGGTGCCCGTGTCCATCATGGAACAAAGCAATCATTTCATTCCTGTCCTGCTGCGGGACCACATAAAGCTGATCCTTTATGATCACACCCTCATGTGTGGTCAGTGCGTGTCTGAACTTGTCATACTGTGGCACAAAGTTGCCTTTGAAAATCTCCCTGAGATCCTCATCTTGCTTCTGTGCCTGTACTAAATCTTTAATACTGGTCTGTGAGACTTGGACTGCGCTCACAGGGGCGCTAGCTGGTGCGCTAGCTGGGGGTGTCCATAAGTGTCCTCGCCTGGAACCTGCCTTAGCCAGTGCGTCGGCTTTTACATTCCCAGGGGGGGATGACCTATGGTGGCTTCTTACTTTGATAATGCCGAAGGTCCTGTTCTTCGCTTTCTCTAAAATGTGTTGGAGTAAAGGGGCTGAGGGAAGGGGTTTCCCATCTGCGGAGACAAAACCTCGTGTCCTCCACAGGGGCAGAAAATCTGTTAAACTATTACAGACATATAAACTGTCCGAATATATGTCCGCTGGGCTGGGGAAAGAATCGGGGTGGTCCACTATATAAGCTATGGCCGCGAGCTCTGCTGCCTGCGCGCCTAAGTGTCCCGGTAATTTTAAAGCTATCTCTTCGAGAGCGCGCCCCTGCGCGTCCTCTACATAGATGCCGCATCCTGTGATACACTCACCTTCTAAAACTGTGGATGAACCGTCTACGTAAATCCTCAGTGGTCCACACGTGTCTGTGGGTTAGGGGCTTTGTTTTGGGTTCCCTATCTTCCTGGGGGGTGTCTTTGCTATAAAGGGTCCTGTGTTATGTAAGGGGGCTACAATTTCACATTCATGGGGCTGTCCTGGGTATTGGAGGTTGTCGGCTAAAAATGTGTGTGTGCGGGTCCGTTTTACTGTAATGTCCCGTCCTTGTAAGAGTAGTGTCCACCTAGCTGCCCTAATCTGGCTAACTGAACCGTCCTTCAGTCGACCGTCTAGGAGTAACTGTGTGGGGGTGTGCTCGGTCAGAATGGTGGTGGGGTTGAGTCCGGTAATGTAAGAAAAATACTGCACTGCCCAGAAGACAGCAAGGAGGTGCCTCTCGCAGGCTGAAAATCCTTGTTCAACTGGGTCTAACAGTCGGGAGGCATAAGCCACTGGTCTTAGCTGCTCGTGCCGTTCCTGAAGTAACACGGCCGAGAGGGTCAGATCTGTGCTCGCTACCTCTATTGCATAGGGGGAAAGTTGATCTGGGACTTGTAGCGCGGGTGCTGCGCTAAGGGCTTTCTTTAACTCTTCCACAGCCTCTGTATGCTGCGGAAGCCATTCCCAGGGGGCTCCTTTCTTAAGGAGGTCTGAGAGTGGGGCGGCTTTTGTCGCGAATCCGTCGATGTGGTTCCGACAATAACCAACCAGTCCTAAGAACGACCGGAGGGCTGAAACATTCTGGGGAAGGGGCAATTTGACAATCGAATCAATTCTTTTGAATTCGATCTCGTGTTTGCCGTGTGTGATGACTGTTCCCAAATACATCACTTTACTTTCCAAAATCTGGGCCTTTCTTGGGTTAACTTTACATCCAATCTCGGTTAAAAGTTCCAGGAGTTCGGCCAGAAGCGTAATGTGCTCTGCCTTTGTGTCTGTCTGCAGTAGTAGGTCGTCTACGTATTGTACCAGACATTCGGGGCGGGAAAATTTTTCTAAGCCATTCGCCAGCTGTCGGTGGAAAATGGAGGGGGAATTGTGGAATCCTTGTGGAAGGCATGTCCACGTATACTGTTGTGTTTTAAAAGTGAAGGCAAATTTGTACTGGCACGCCTTTGCCAATGGGATTGACCAGAAGCCATTGCTAATGTCCAAAACCGTGAAAAACTTGGAGTTGAGTCCCTGCTTGAGCATGGTCTCGGGACTTGTTGCTACCGTGGGGGCTACTGCTGGGGTTACTTTATTGAGTTCCCGATAATCAATGGTCAGACGCCATGATCCGTCGGGCTTTCTCACTGGCCAAATAGGGGCATTATTGGTCGAGGCTACTGTTCTAAGCACACCTTGCTCCAATAAGCTACCTATCACTTTCTCTATTTCTACCTCTGCTTCTAGGGGAAATCTATATTGTTTTTGTAGTCTGGGGTCAGGTCCGGTAACGTGAATTTGTCCAGCCATTCTGCCGCAGTCATGCCGGTGACTGGCAAATGCTGTCCTGTGTTTATTTAATATTGCCTTGACTTGTCTCTCCGTGTTTAGTGTAGTCAAGTCAAATGAGTATTCTCCTACTGCACTAATCCTGTTAGCGTACTCTCCTACTGTGAGAGTAGCGGGTGCTCTGTCCGATCTTGCCATTCGCCAGACACACTGGTTCACTGGGTCGAACGACAGGCTATGGGCGTTCATAAAATCTATCCCTAGGATGTGTTCTGCTGTCCGGGGAAGATTTACTAGAACAACGGGGTGTTTGGTGGAAATGTTCCCTAGCTGGATTGCTACGGGTGCTGTAATGTGTCCCTGCTGCGAGTGTCCGGTGAACCCGCTAAGTGTGATGGTGGAGGTGGTCGGCCACGTGTCTGTGTGTGCCGTGGTGGTGGAGTTAATTGTGGTGCGGGAGCCTCCTGTGTCCCAAAGTAACTCTATGGGCTTCCCTCTTAACTTTGCCATGACTACCGGTCTTCCTGATGGATCCCATAGTGTGTCACAGACCCAAGTGGGGGAGCCCGAACACCGTCAGTCCGTTCCGTCCACATTGGTCTGTCCTGACTGGATCCCTATACTATGGATCGGTTTTGTTTTATTCCTATTCAGAGTGCCTGTCTGCTGGCCTCTCTGTGATCTCTGGGGTCCATTACATTCCTTAGCCCAATGTCCTAACTGGCCACAGTTGTAGCATTCCTGCGACTTCTGTGGAGGGCTGCTCTTTCCTTCATTCACCCATGCGGGTTTTTGGTGCTCTCTCACTGCCTGTATGTCTGCTGCAGCCTGAGCTTCTTCTGGGGATTGAACTTTACCTCTGCCCTGAACTGATTGCTCCCAAGCGCGGGACAATCTTTTCAGGACCCACTTCTCATTATGGGCCTCCTCTGAGGGGTCATAGCTGTTGCAAGCGCTCTGTCCTGCTTCTGTTGCATGTGAAATTATGGTGCGCATCCATTTAACCATATTTTCACGGTTCAAATGGGCTCTATTTAAATCGCCAAATACTGCGTTAAAATGGATCCACAGCCTTCCGGCGAATGCTGTGGGGTGCTCGGATTTCTTCTGCCGGCACTTGTTAAGTCCTTCTACGGGGTCACCTCGATTATACCCTATGGCATCTAAAATGGAGGTGTGCATTTCCTCTAGGGTGTCTCCGCCAACGTTCTGTGGGTCGGGGAGGGCTGCTACAACCGATTGGTCCAAACTCAGAACTGTGAGTTTGACCTGCTCTCTCTCGTCCAGGCCGTACATGGTAGCCTGTTGCTTTACCTTAGCGAAAAACTGGTGGGGGTCTGCGGTGGGGAGAAACGGAGTGATCTTCTCACACGCGTCCCTGAGTTGGGTTACAGTTAAGGGGGTGGTGTAAGTTATATCGGGTGCGCCTTCTATGGTCGCTTTTCTCTGGGTGGTGACTGG
The DNA here is from genome assembly GCF_902713615.1 of Scyliorhinus canicula. Classification (NCBI taxonomy): domain Eukaryota; kingdom Metazoa; phylum Chordata; class Chondrichthyes; order Carcharhiniformes; family Scyliorhinidae; genus Scyliorhinus; species Scyliorhinus canicula. The sequence continues at coordinate 106,095,552 of NC_052150.1, forward strand.
ATTCATTGGAATGGTAAGGAGCTGATCTGTGGGGGGTTGGGGTGCTTGCCTTTTCTGCTGCGCTGCTGGCGCACATGTTCCCTGAACATAACGCTGCGCTGTCTCACTTAACTCTTTCCAGTCTGGGGCATTCTCCTCATCTAACTGGGTTCCAAAGGTGCTTTGAAACCCATTTTGCACCGAAAGCAGCGATTGCAGCTCTGCAATCTGCTTCCTGCATTTCGCGTGGTCTACTGTACTTTGCCTTTGTTCTGTGGTTGCAGCATGGAGTGCTCTCAAAGCTGCTTTAAGGTCAGAGCATTGCCTCTGCAAAGCCTCTACCTGCTTCTCTGATTCTTCTCTTATCAGGACGGCACGTTGCACGTCCTGATAGGCCTTTTCGTACTGGGTCTGGGAACTGCTGAGATGGGCTAGACAAGACTGATGTGCCCTCTTGGCATCATCCACCTCTCTACCTTTCTCTGCCAACTTCCCTCTTAGATCCATATTTTCCTTTTCGATGTCCCTGACATCCACTTTACTCATTCTATTTCTTTCTTCTAATTCTGCCCGGAGCGTCTGAACGACCTCCTCTGTGCCTCGCAATTGTGCCAAACAGGACACAATCGCCATCGGCTTTCGCGCTTTACTTATGTTTTTCTTGTGAATTTGAGAGAGGTTCTCCCACCAAGTATGTCCTATACTTCCGGGACCTGTCTCCTCATTCAAACAAAACTCTTTCCAAAGGGGCCATCCCTTTCCTTGCAGATACTTGCGGAGTTCCAGCTCCCACATGGGACACTGACCTACTCGGCAACTGCTGCTGGTCGCTGCGACCACAAACCGTTCTGGGTTCATGAGGCGTTCCATTGCCTGCATGGCCATTTTCTCTGACTCACTTTTAAATTTAGAAACAGGGGGGTGTTGAGGTTATGTCTCACGAAACGGGTAAGGCTTACGCTATGTTCCGTTCACAAAACTACCGAAAGTTTGTTGCAACAAAAATGCTTTCAGGTTTTCCTTACAACCCTGTTAGTACGCATGCACTAAACACACTTCCGAATTACGCTTATTCCTTTGAACACCTTGAATATTTGTGATTTCTTTCCTTTTTCTTTACCAGATTTCCAATTCAAATTTCAGGGTCCTCGACGGAGTGGGGGTACCACTTGTAACCGTGTCCCGTCAGGATGTCGCCACTAAATGTTGCACGTTTTGCTATGGGTGTAAAACGCGTTTATTGGGGTGTATTAACTTGCCTGTGTTAAAGGCCGTGTGCTTAACACCACTAGGCTCTGTCTATGTATTTTTCAGCTCAGGAGTCGCCAGTTGCCGTATAGACAACTCACATATATTCCAAGGTCAGGTTCAAAGTAATAAAACGATACACCGATTAGTAAGTTCCAAACGATCAATATTTATTATACAATTATAATAAATACGCATGCACACACTAAGGGACTAAGCTATGACTAAACTAAGCAAACAGAATACTTAACTACACAGGAACAGGCAAGGTCAGGGAGCGAGGCCTTCGTCCCGGTCTTGGTCTGCAACCTTCAGAAAGCGTGCTGGTCACTGGAGGTCTAGCGGGCTTGGTTCGCGTAGCGAGCGTCGTATTGGCACTTACGGTTCGGCGGCTGGTGCTCAACGGCTGGAGTCAGGATACACGTTGGAGGTCTTGGTCAAAGCCGGAGCACGAAACAACAGACAGGACCATGTGTGGGGTCCCCAATGTCCTTCCCTCTTCCTGGGCGGGCTTTACCTTCAGGTATCGATTGGATCGCTTCCAATCGATATCTTTTGAATTCCTCCAATGTGAGGGTCTTTCTCGATGGTGGGGGCGGTTTCTATAGTGGATACTTCTGGTGCCGCTCTGTCTGGACATCCACTTAAAGTATCTTATTCAAACCCAAATGTTGCCATTGTGTGTGCCTAGATCTGGACTGCCTCATTAGTATGTAGAACGTTCTGCCATTATCACCTTTGGTTGGAGATCTTCCACCTGGCCAGAAACTGGTTTTGCTGCTTGCAAAATGCTAATGAGTGTTTGCAGGCTGTTTGCCTTGGCTAAACTGTTTTTCCCTACAGTCTTAGCGATTCTCCATTTTGTTTGGTTCAGTGTCCATTTTAGGTGGCTACAGTGGCTACACTTTCCACCATGGACTTAATCAAGTTGGGAAGGTGGCAAAGTCTTTACCCACCATCCTTCTGCTGATTGAATGCTCCAGCCACAAAACTCACCACAGGGGAGGCTACAAGATTGATGTACCATCAATGACCACACGACGAATGGTGAACTATTATGGCTTTATTGTGCTTAATGTAAAGCCTCCTGCAGCTGGACCCAAGAATGGTGCCTGTGCAGGAGAGCGTACACTTTTATACAGAGCCTGCTGGGCGGAGCCAGCAGGCCGGGGTTTACCGTAATAACTGGAGTACAATGGCAGTGTGCAGTAATACATGTAATGCATGTTCAGTGGTTTACCACAAAGATTCAGCACAGTGTTGCATCGCAGAAACAGATAATTTTATCCTGCATGTCTGTGTCAGCATTTTTCTCCACCAGCTACTTAGTTTAATCCCCTTCCCCTGCGCACTTGCCATATCCTTCAGTATTTCTGCTTTTTAAGTAACTATCAAGCTCCTTTTACAACAACTTGTGGAATCATTTTGAACATGGATTTGAAGTGGGGAATTCCAGACTCTTATTAAACCGCTTTGTGAGCTCTACCACCATGTTTCGCACAGCGGTGATTGAGGGAAGAAACTATTAAGATTAGGGGAAGTTGATTGACAGTGCAAGATTAAATCAGCCCATTTTATTACCAATTTTTGATTATCATGTTGAGTGTATGAGTAACAGGATTGTACAGTGGATTAGAGACTTTTCTTACTGTTTCACCTTGACTGGGTGAAGAGCAGTCTTCATTACTGGGGTGGATGTTTTTTGTTTTCTACATGGCATTATTTTGGGTAATCTCAATTCATGTCGTAGTGGGCACAAATCTGGAAAATAAACGTATCCCTAACTGGTAATTTCACTCAACCAAGCTGCAAAATGGTTGGATTAGGAAATGCAGAAATAATCAGATTACTGAAATAGAGGATGCTACTTTGAGAGGCAGTCTAAGGTATATTATTGACGGAAATCAGGTTTATTCCATAGAAAGCTTAACCTTGCTGGTGCAAACTGGAAGAAAAAAGGAAAGTTTTATGCGAGCATAAATCTTGTGCTGAAGTCTCTGGTGTGGGAATTGCATGCAAAAATCAAATATCTGCTGCAGGAGCAGGAGCAGCTTTGAAGAAATTTATTGCAATAACTTGACTATTTAGCCAAGAGTCCATTGGTGTTCTGGTATATGAGAATGTGCTTTTGACTATGTTAGAATAGTGATTACACTAATACATTGCTTGCAAATGCTTTTGGACACTTATGAAATTATGCACGAAAACATTTTCTTTATTAGCATGTATGGAGTTGTTAAATTCCCTGTTAGAAAGTAATAACATCACATGTCTTTGTCAATAATGCCCAAAGAGTACACTTTGCAGGAAGTCCCAACTTTGGCATGTAAGGCATCAAGGGCCTGCCCTGAGGAAAATTAAATAGTCTAACGTTTGTGCTTGCTGTATGAACATTCTGTATTCACCTGGCCTGGCACAAGAAGGATTTTGTCATGGCTTTAAAGTCTACTCTATCTCCATTGTTCCTGCTACTCACTAATTTAAGGCTGTCTGTCATTTGGTATCGTCCCACACACTAAATGAATAAATGGCTGAAGCTTTGACTTGTTTCTGGATATTGTTTTTATTTCACATCTTCCAAGATTTTAAAACATTTCCCCAGTAATGCTTGTTCATTTGCTGGAACGATCTTTTTGAAAGTAATTGTATCAATAATAATTTAAAAATTTATTAGAGGCAAAGTCATATTCCAGAGGCCATATTTTAAGAACAGGCAGCAATGAAACCAACTGCAGTGTATCAGTTTAAGACCGCATCATTTTGACAACCAGGCCTCATTTAAAATTTATTGGTCGTCTGATTACACATTTCAAGCAGCGAAGAGAACCCTGCCCAGTTGGAAGGTGCAATTTATTTTACCCATTTGAAGAGTGAATGCTCTTCTTCAAGAAAACTGTTCTACTCAGTTTAATTTAGGGTGTATTTCGCACATCAGCATTTCTCAGACAAGAGCATCTTGCTTCTCAGGTGCAGGAGGTGGACCATTTAAGAGAAAACATACAGATTTTGTGCCACTTAGATGTCAGGATGGTGTCCAAGCCAACACTGCACCTGACCTGAAGAATGGTGACAAGGAACATTGATGGTCACATATTCTCCCCAGACCATGGGTTCAATGTTAGAAATACTTGAGTGTGATGTCTTTCCGTGAGTGTACATCTTCCTATTACTATTTCTCCACACAACATAGAATGTTCTGTCCCCCTTCTCTATAATAATAATAATAATCTTTATTGTCACAAGTTGGCTTACATTAACACTGCAATGAAGTTACTGTGAAAATCCCCAAGCCACCACATTCCGGCGCTGTTCAGGTACACAGAGGGAGAATTCAGAATGTCCAATTCACCGAACAGCACGTCTTTCGGGACTTGTGGGAGGAAACCAGAGCACCCGGAGGAAACCCATGCAGACACAAGGGGAGTGTGCTGACTCCGCACAGACAGTGATGCAAGCCGGGAATCGAAGAAAGGACCCTGGCGCTGTGAAGCGACAGTGCTAACCACTGTGCAACTGTGCCACCCATCTGCTCTACATTCTCTGCCACCAATCACATGGGAAAGCTGTACTAGCTCGCCTTCGCATACTACATCTGCTCCTATGTCTTGTGGTCTTCTGGCCTCACGATAAGCTATTTAGCTTTTTTTGGTGCAAAGAACGATCAGCCGCTTGTTTCTAAATGATCTGTGAAGCAATTTTTTTTCAAACACATTCATGATTAACACAAAGACAAAAGTCTCCAGATAACTAGAAAATGTTAACAATATTAACACCAACTCCTATCTTTTGTCTGTTTCTGATCGAAGGATGGGTATTGGGAAGTGAACTAGTCACTGAAAGTCACCACCAGGGACTTTCTTCTGATCTCGTGCACCTCCGCCACCTCCCCCCCCCACCCTCTCCCCCGGCTGCTACCTGGCGGCGCACAGCCCATCACCACTCATCTTTATGCCTGGCTCCCCCAGCACACCTCACTACAGCCCCCACCCCAGGACGATCTGTCCTCCCACCGATTCCCCTTCACCATCCCATGCCCCGATATGACATCTGTCACGGTCATTAAAGCACTCAACAGCATCTTCGCCCTGTTCGGTTTCCCCGCTTATGTCCACAGCGACTGGGGATCCTCCTTTATGAGCGATGAGCTGCGTCAGTTCCTGCTCAGCAAGGGCATCGCCTCAAGCAGTACGACCAGCTACAACCTCTGGGGAAACGGGCAGATGGAGAGGGAGAATGGGACGGTCTGGAAGGCCGTCTTGCTGGCCCTGCGGTCTAAAAATCTCCCGGCCTCCCGCTGGCAGGAGGTCCTCCCCTCCGCGCTCCACTCCATCCGATCATTACTCTGCACTGCAACAAATGAAACCTCCCATGAACGCCTCCTTGCCTTCCCCAGGAAGTCTACCTCTGGCGTTTTGCTCCCAACATGGCTGGCAGTTCCTGGACCTGTCCTCCTCCGCAAACATGTACGGATCCACAAGGCGAACCCGTTGGTAGAAAGTGTACAACTACTGCACGCGAACCCACAGTACGCCTACGTGGCGTACCCTGACGTGCGCCAGGACATAGTCTCCCTCCGAGACCTGGCACCAGCTGGATCCCCACCCGCGGCCCACCACCCGACAACCCCCCCCCCAACCCCACCCCCCGTCTGATTGCCCTGGCGCCACCCACCCTCCCCCCAGCGCACCTCACTACAGCCCCCGCCCCAGGACGATCCATCCTCCCACTGGTTCCACCCGGAGATGAAGACGTTCCGAACAATGGAGAGAGTAGGATGGGAGAAGGCACCAATAAATAGCGCAATGGATAGGACGGCATTCTCCAGCCGCGTTCACCTGGCGACCGGAGAATCCCGCCCGAGGTCAATAGATGTTCCCATTCTACGCGCTTCGCCCGTGGCGTTCTTGCGGCAGGCAGGGCGGGAGAATCCAGCCCACAAAAGACATAATTTGCATGCAACTAAGAATACGGAGGATCATTGGTCAGGAGAACAAAGAGTCTTATGTGCAGATAATCTGATGTGTGCAGAAACAGAAACAGTATGGAGAAGCTGAGCAGTATGCAGTCTGAACTCTATATGGGCTAAGAATATGTAACCAGGTTCACTCACCATGCACAATGTGGTGACTGAATTAAACTATAAGGAGGTACAAGACTGGATTTGAAAATTATGCTGCATTTATATTTTCAGTCACCTTCTTAGTTTGAACAGCCACGATCATTACAATGCAAATCAATGGCATTGTTTTTGTAAAGGCATGCAGAATAAGGTTTAAAGGGAGAGCTGTAATTGTTACTCTGGGCGGGATTCTTCAACCCCCCCCCCCGCCAAGTCAGAGAATCGCTGGGGGGACGGCTTGAATCCCGCCCCGCCACTCTGACGCCACCCGCGATATTCTCCGGCAGCCAAAAATTGGCGCCGACGGGAATCGCGCCGCGCGCCTCGGAGAAGAACAAGGGCAGGCGCGACGCTATGGGCCCCGGGGCTGCTCCAATTCTCCGGGCCGGATGGGCCGAAGTCCCACCGACGCCGGCGTAAATCAAACAACCTTTTTAACAGTGTCAACCGGTCGTGCTGGTTGACGCCAGCCAGCGTGGAGGTAGGGGTCGGCGTGGGGCAGCTGCCGGATAAGAGATGGCACGGCCTTAGGTGGGGGGGGGGGGGGGGGGGTCGCGAGTGCCGGTGGAGTGGGGTGACGGTGATCGTGGTCGGTGCCGAGATTGGGGGGGGTGAGTGCCGGGGGTGTTGAGTGCCGGGGAGGGTGAGTGCCGGGGGGGGGGGGGGGGGGCTGGGGAAGGTGAGTGCTGGGGAGGGTGAGTGCCGGGGAGGGGGGGGCTGGGGAGGGTGAGTGTCGGGGAGGGGGGGGCGCTGGAGAGGGTGAGTGCCGGGGAGGGGGGGGCTGGGGAAGGTGAGTGCTGGGGAGGGTGAGTGCCGGGGAGGGGGGGGGGGGCCGGGGGAGGTGAGTGCTGGGGAGGGGGGGGCGCTGGAGAGGGTGAGTGCCGGGGAGGGGGTGGGGTTGCCTGGCCAGGACCTCATGGACTGGGCAAGCAGGAGGTGACTCAGGATGAGCCGGAAAACCATCGCCCATATCTGCCACCTGATGACACACCTGGCATCGCGTGGTACTGGGAGAGGACACCCTCTCCCGGAGGCCATGAAGGTTACGGTGGCCCTGAACTTCTACGCGACGGGGTCATTCCAGTCACCGAGTGGGGACCAGTCCGGCATCTCCCAGGCATCGGTGCACCGGTGCAGTGACGGGACGCCCTGTATTCCATTGTGGACCGCTATATCCAGTTCCCTGGGAACAGGCCAGCCAGGATGTCCAGGCAGCGGGATTCGCTGCCGTGGCCAGAATGCCCATGGTCCAGGGGGCAATCGATGGGATGCATGCCGCCGTGTGGCCACCAGCTGACAACAGGGCTGTGTTCATGATATGGAAGGGGACCTACTTCATGAAAATTCAGGTGGTCTGTGACCACCGCATGAGGATCCTGCACGTCTGCGCCTGGTACCCGGGCAGTGTACATGACTCGTTCGTATTGGCACAATCGTTCATCCCCGCAATGTTCGAGGGATGCCACCCCCGGCTGAGGGGCTGGTTGCTGGGCGGCAAGGGTTACCTGTTGCAGTCGTGGCTGATGACGCCTCTACGGAGGCCACAGACTGACGTGGAGAACCGCTACAACAATGCGCATGCAGCGACCAGGGGTGTGGTCCAGAGGTGCTTTGGGCTGCTGAAGGTGTGCTTCAGGTGCCTGGACCGCTATGGAGGGGCCATACAGTACCCTTCGGATAGAGTCAGCCGCAACGTTATGGTCTGCTGCGTCCTGCACAACATAGCTCAGCAGAGGGGCGATGTGCTGGAGGTAGAGGAGGGGGCGGGGAGGAGCAACACGACGAAGGGCAGGCCTCCCCAGATGAGGAGGATGGGGGCAATGTACAGGACAGACGGGCTGAACATGGATGGGAGGCTGCCCACCGTAACCGGCTGGGCCAGCGGGCACGGAACGGGTTGATAGCCGGGTGTTCACAGACTAGGGGGGGTTGGGGAATCGGCGGGTGTGGGCACAGACAGCACAGTATGGCACCAGCCAACCACCCTCACCCCACCCACCCACCACCAACCACCCTCCCCCATCCACCCACCACCAATCACCCTCACATCACCCGCATGCACACCACCCCTCCATTGCACATGCACCTGCGGCTCACTGGGCAGGGCTCACACGGTCACCAGTGGAAGCGTGCCTATTGCAGGCAATGGAGGATGATGACAACCCGCTCTGCGATGAGCTCTGGGCTCTACATCATTAGACAATGTCTGACCCATAGCCACAGTACCACCCTCCACCTGTACCGTCCCTGCATGCGGCCGTGACACTGCAGCGCACGGTCCCATCGTCTGCCCGGGGGGATGGAGAGGGCAATCCGGGAGAAGGCGGGGGGCACACTCACCTGAGGCCGACGTTCTATCACCCCTCACACACACACTGGCGCTCACCTCACACCACACCCCGCACAGAGCACAGAGGCCGCTTCTGTAGGTGTGAAAGTTATTTTAATGACAAACAGTTCATACACGTGCACTAGCCCCTATAACCAGTCTGTGCCCTGCACCCGTGCCAACTTACTCAGTGTCTAATTTTTTTGGCCTTACTTTGACTACGTCTAGGTGGTTCCCCAGACGGGTACAGCAGAACTGGAGGTGGACTCCTGTGATTCCTGCCCTGTGACTACACAAGGGTCTGCAAGCTTGCAGCCATGGAGCTCAGGAAGTTGGCCATTCATGTCTGTGTCTGGACGATGCTGACCAGCACCTGGGCAACGGGTGCCAATGCCCTCAGTGATGGCCTGCTGAGACTGGGAAATGGCCTGCTGGGACTGGCCCACGACCTGCTGGGACTAGCCCACGACCTGCTGGGACTGGCCCACGGCCTGCTGAGACTGGGCCACGGCCTGCTGAGACTGGGCCACGGCCTGCTGAGACTGGGCCACGGCCTTCTGGGACTGGGCCACGGCCTGCTGGGACTGGCCTACGGCCTGCTGGGACTGGCCCACGGCCTGCTGGGACTGGCCCACGATCTGCTGAGACTGGGCCACGGCCTGCTGAGACTGGGCCAAGGGCTGCTGGGACTGGCCCATGGCCTGCTGAGACTGGGCCATGTCATTGAACGCTTTTGCGATCTGCTACTGGCTCTGGCTCTTGTCTTCCTGTGAGAGGGCAGCCATGTCCTGGGCTCAGACGCTGCCTGCACGGAATGCCCCAGGCCTTGCATACTGTTGCCCCCATGTCTGACTCCGTCGCTCCCATTGCCTCCACCGCGCACGCCACCAGTGTGGTGTCGGCCTGGGTGGCACGCATGACCGGCACCACTCCCTGCTCCTGGACGCGGGTGGACTCCTGCATCTGTGTCTGCAGCTGCCGCAAGCTGGCCGTCACCCACTTCGATCGTCTCTGGGTCCATGACTGCATCGGGTCTATGGGTGGGTGTGGTAACTCCAGCCACACGGGACCCGTCTGGGCGGCAGATCGTTGCTTGCGCCGGGCTGCCCTCCGACTGCCCGGCCCCTCGGCTGCTCCTACCTCCACCTGCTGTACCGAGATGGCTATGTTAGTGTACCAGAGGCCTCATCGTTAAAGTGCCCAACCGAGGTGAGTGTCCCTGCGATGGTGGAGGGTGTAGGAGTAGCAGTGGTGTAATGTTGAGGTCCTCATCAGACCCGAAGTCCGGGGTCCCCTGGAGTGGTTTTTCCCGACCGTCCGTCCCCTGTGTGTGGGTGTCCTGCGTGTCAGTGTCCTGGGTGGGTGTGTCCTGGGTGGGTGTGTCCTGGGTGGGTGTGTCCTGGGTGGGTGTGTCCTGTATGTGGGTCTCCTGGGTGTTTGTGCCATGTGTGTCAGTGTCTTGGGTCGACTGGGATGGGGACCTGTTGCTGTGGCTGCCCTCCTCGTCGCTGAGTGCGGCCCATTGGCGTCGCGCACTGGCACTAGATGGGGGCGGTGTAAGCCTGGCGCTCCGGGTCTATCCCTGGCTCGTGGGTGCCCTGGCACTGGGTGGGGCATCGTATGCCTGGCGCTCCGGGTCTACCCCTGGCTCGCAGGCGCCTTGGCACTGGGTGGGGGCGTCGTATGCCCGACGGGCCGGGTCTATCCCTGTCTCATGGGCGCCCTGGCACTGGGTGGGGGCGTCGTATGCCCGACGGGCCGGGTCTATCCCTGTATCATGGGCGCCCTGGCATGCCCTGGGGGCGGTCAGCATCCTCAGGGACGGGTGGGTCGACGTTTGGTCCTGCAATACACAATAGCAGCATGCATGGTTAGACACGCAGACGAGGATGGGAGATGGAGGAAGGGGGGATGGGGAAAGGGGGAATGGGAAAGGGGGAAAGGGGGATGGGGAATGGGGGGAAGGGGGGCAGGCAGTGGGGGGTCTCACTTGGTGGTGCCCCCCGACCTCTGCATCTGCAATCTCCCAGTCCTCGGGTCCGCCTGTAAGGTCCAGGGCCCTCTCTTCATGAACGGTGAGGGGGCGCACTTCGGATGGCCCCCTCCGGTTCACTCACGCTCCCGGTTGTTATGAGTACTCACCCTGGCTGCCCTGACTAGATCATTGACCTTCTTGTGGCACTGGATGCCTCTCCTGGCTGTTATGCCCACGGCATTGAAGGCCTCTGCCACCTCCCTCCACAGGCGCTGGCTGAGGTGTGGTGCGACTCTGCGGCCGTGTCCGGGGTACAGGGCCTGCCACCTCCCTCCACAAACGCTGGCTGAGGTGTGGTGTGACTCTGCGGCTGTGTCCAGGGTACAGGGCCTCCCTCCTCTGCTCCACTGCGTCCAGGAGAGCCTCGATGTCGCGCTCCTGGAACCTCGGCGCTGCGCGGCGGGCAGCCATTTTGCCGGGTCTCCGGCGGGGGCGTCTTTTGTGCTGCTACGCCGCGCAGCATCAATGATGGCGTGCGCGTCAGTGACGGATGACGCCGTCGCGAATGTCGTCACACCGCTGCTCGCCCCTTCCGGGTTGGAGGTTTTCCGACGTTCTGGTTGGCCCGACGCCAGAGTGCTTCACGCCATTTTTGACACCGGCGTCGGGCCATCGCGCCGATTGCGGAGAATCCCGCCCTCTGTGTGTGGGTTTCGTCTGTAATGAATCTTCTTTTTAAGTAAAAGATGGAGGTGGTGAACAAATGAAAATTAGACCAGCATGAATGCTCTCAGCCAAATTGCTGAAAACCTATTGGAATTCAGTAAAAACAAAGAGAAGGGCCTACAATAACAGAACAGACACAGGGGTTGGTATTCACTTTCAGTGAGTCAGACAGTCATTCTCCATATAACCCTTCCAGTAACTTGCCTCAGTCGGACATTAAGCCCGGTATAATTTCACAGTTCTGACTTGTTACTTGAAAAAGGTCTCACCTAACAGAGTTCCTATACCTTTGAGTGACCCTGGATAAATGCTGCCTGGACCTGAAGTTCAGTATACTTTGAGATCCCTAGTTGTCTCCGAGATTAGATCGGTATTTACCTGAACAGAAAAAAAACATGAATGTTATATGCACATAGCTTTAATGGTAGCAGAGTCTACAACAGTAAAGACCAGTCAGGTAAGACTGAAGACACGATGGCATACTGGTTAGCACTGCTGCTTTATAGCGCCAGGAACCCGAGTTTGATTCCCAGCCTTTGGGGACTGTATGTGTGGAGCTTGCACGTTCTCTCTGTGTCTGTGTGGGTTTCCTCTGGGTGCCCCAGTTTCCTCCCACAGTCGAAAGGTATGAAGTTTAGGTGGATTAGCCATGCTAAATTGCCCCTTATATGTCCGAAGATATGCAGATTATGTGGATAGGCCATGATCAATGCATGAGGTTATGGAGATAGGGGGGGGGGGTTGGGCCGAAGTGGAGTGCTCCTTCACAGGGTTGGTGCACTGTCAATGGATGAATGGCCTCGTTCTGCACTCTAGGGATTCTGTGGTGTTAAAATAAGGATTTCACGGTGGCACAGTGATTAGCATTGCTGCATCACAGCGCCATGGATCCGGGTTCAATTCCAACACTGTGTGATGGCCTGTGTGGCGTTTGGGTAGTCCTGTGACCGAGCAGGTCAGTTCAAGACCCATGGGGCATGATGTCCCATGACACACTGGGATGCAGAGTGCAGGTATTGCTATTGTTTCCTCATGAACTAAAAAAGTTAAAGATAGTGGGCACAAATCTCCGTGTGGGAGTCTCCCACTGGGGCTGAAGGTCACATGATTTTGGGAGCGCAAATCACTGAGCAATTCAGTAACCTCGCCATGCAAATTTATGCATGGCGAGGAATAGGAGGAATTCTCTATGGAATCCTGTTATCAGGCTGGCATTTTGATTAATTTGTTTAAAAGGCATCTGCAATATTTGTATCACTTTTCTGATTATAAATCTCTCCTGACAATTCTTCACACTGTTTGCTGGAAATGAAGAAATAACTTCTCACTATGTGTCATGCTCTCTGCCATCCTTTGCACTAACTTATACTTTTTCTTTTTGTTTGAACCTCTCCTCAGAAGCAGGACGTCCTCAGTCAAGTAAGTATTATTTATTTGAAAATATCCTGTGCACAGGGTTTTGTGATAGGACAGTAGTGGAGGAGTGGTTTATGTGTTTAAAATTGGGTCTAAGGATCTATTTTTGGATAGAATGAAGACAAAAATAAACTTGACCTTGGTAGTTTGCTGATGGCTTTTTGGGTCTACTAATGAGTTCATGAACTGCACTCATCAGATATAATCCCCAGTTTGTGCTGAGGTCATTGATCTGAAAAGCGACAATACCAAGAGTATCATAAAAGCAAATGACTGCAGATGCTGGAATCTGAAACAAAAACAGAAAACACTGGACAATCTCAACAGGTCTGAGCTTTGTCAATGCTTTGACAAAGAGTCACCTAGACTTGAAACTTTAGCTCCCTTTTCTCTCTACAGATGCTGTCAGACCTGCTAAGAGTATTATAGTTGGTTCAGTTAAGGAGGGGAGATTTGAAATGAAAATGAAATGAAATGAAAATCGCTTATTGTCACAAGTAGGCTTCAAATGAAGTTACTGTGAAAAGCCCCTAGTCGCCACATTCCAGCGCCTGTTCGGGGAGGCTGGTACGGGACCCGGTACGGGATTTGGTCAGTGTTTTCTAATTTGATAGTTATCCAGTGATCTCTATTGGATGTGCATCTGTGTGAACGAACATAGGCATGAACAAGATCAAGCTTGGATATAAAGTCACTTGCAGTAAATTGGTCTGCTTACACCCACTGTTGACACTTGCACATGAATAATAGGCGACAGCAATGGCTACAGAGACTGCCAACGCTCAAAGTGCTCAAGCTGGGGGTGACACCACCTTTGAGAAAATCATTCGTATAAAATCGTGTGTGAGCTCCTGGATGAAGACAGCTTTTCATGATATTCAACCACAAGCTCCAAACACTACCAAGTGGTCCTTAAGAAGCGTATTGCTCAGCTGTCTAAAGCAGAATACTCAGAGGCAAACCTGATAATTGTTGGTAAAAATATGCAGTGAAGTTGGGCTTAACAAATGGCTCCAGGCTTGCTCAGAATAAAGGCCAGGATGGTGGACAGTTTGTCTATCACAGTCACCTCCATGTATGTGGTGGGCTAGGGCAGCACGGTGGCCTAGTGGTTAGCACAACCGCCTCACGGCGCTGAGGTCCCAGGTTCGATCCCGGCTCTGGGTCACTGTCCGTGTGGAGTTTGCGCATTCTCCCCGTGTCTGCGTGGGTTTCGCCCCCACAACCCAAAAATGTGCAGAGTAGGTGGATTGGCCACGCTAAATTGCCCCTTAATTGGAAAAAATAATTGGCTAATCTAAATTTATAAAAAAAAACAAAAGGAAAACGTATGTGGTGGGTGACAAATGCTTTGGCCACCAGGTTAATTGCTATTTTAATGCTACTTGACCACTGGAAAAAATAATGCAGTCTCTTACGTAAAGAACATTTTAAATGCATCTCTCAATCTGTGCTTTCCAGAGGAATTATTTGATAATATTTGACTAGGTTGCTTCCAATATGCCTCGGAGTTAATATTAAGCCAATATCCAAACACCCCTGCTATTGTTCATAAAGTCAACCTGTCCCCCCCACATCCAATTCAAAGTTGCACAACTAACTCCCCACCCTTTTACAGGGATATTGGGCTGAATGGTGTCATGGTATTTGGGACCCTGAGATTGAGATAAAATGGGGGTTTTTGAATCTGCACTTGCAGCAGTGTGCCTGGAAGCCACCTCCTGATTGTTGCCTCTAAGCTTCGCATTGTAAGAGCGGTGGTCTCTCGATACTGCTGGCCCAAACAGAGGGCCGGCAGCTCTCGTAGCCTCAACATAGAGGCACAGCAGTGCAGAATTAACCAATATTTAGGCTATCAGATCCAAAGGGATGAAGGGAAAGCCCATCTGCCAGATCAGAATTTGCCAAGATTGCTCATGGCCTCTTCAATCCAGCAAGGCCCAAAATCACCCCTAGTTGGGGCCTGAATCAGGATAATTGGGTATGGGTAACCAATCCAATTCCCAGCCTGCCCCTGGGAGGATTCCCTGCTGGTGGGAATGCACAGGGAGCCATCCGACACAGCTTCCTCTCTTTTCCCAGTTCTCCAAGCCCACCACTACAGGGCCAGGAAAATTCAGCAGATTCTTTTGTTTAACTGTCCCATCGTATTTGTAATGATTTTGCTCTCCTGCTTTAATTCAACCTGGCACTGTTCACTCCAGCTCAGTTCTGACTTCCCAGCCATATTCAAGCTGTAATTTTGCTTCTCTTAACTTCTCTTCAAACCAGTACTTCCCCACCCCACCCCTCCTCGCCTAATCCATTCACAACCGAGCTTGAATA
The DNA here is from genome assembly GCF_902713615.1 of Scyliorhinus canicula. Lineage (NCBI taxonomy): Eukaryota > Metazoa > Chordata > Chondrichthyes > Carcharhiniformes > Scyliorhinidae > Scyliorhinus > Scyliorhinus canicula. The sequence goes on from NC_052150.1 coordinate 106,110,669, forward strand.
GATGCTGAGGAACCAGTGGCTGGGTTGGATAATTGGATTGGGGTTGGGAGATTGGGAAAGAGAGGAATCGACCCAGTTCATGTGGATTTTTTTCAACAAATGGCAAAATCTGACCAAATTCCAAACACGGGATAGTGTGAAGTAATGATGATTGTCAGGTATGCATCTTTATCTCTGATGCTTGGGCAGCACGGTAGCACAGTGGTTAGCACAGTTGCTTCACAGCTCCAGGGTCCCAAGTTCAATTCCCGGCTTGGGTCACTGTCTGTGCGGAGTCTGCATGTTCTCCCAGTGTCTGCCACAGTCCAAAGATGTGCAGGTTAGGTGGATTGCTCTTAGTGTCCAAAAAAGGTTAGCTGAGGTTACTGGGTTATGGGGATAGGGTGGAGTGGCGGGCTTAAGTAGGGTGCTCTTTCCAAGGGCCGTTGCAGACTCGATGGGCCAAATGGCCTCCTTCTGCACTGTAAATTCTATGATTCTATGCTTGTTGATTGTTTATATATGCAAGAGTACCATCACACAAGGAAAGAAAATAAAACAATTTCTCATTTTTCTTACTGTGTTTCAACCAAAGATGTGCAGGTTAGGTGGATTGGCCATGCTAAATTGGCCCTTAGTGTCCAAGATGTGCAGGTTAGATGGGGTTGCAGGGATAGGGGGTGGATGGGAGATCCCAGGTGCGGTGCTCTTTCAGAAGGTCGGTGTAGAATGGCTGAATGGCCTCTTTCTGTTCTGTGGGGATTCTATGGATCCCGTGAACCCAGGTTATTTTCATACTTTGTTTCATGTATTCCCTCCTCTTCCTACCTCCTCTCGATGTTCCCGACCGAATCGGGCCCGGTGCTGCTTCGGCGATTCTCCGGCCCCTGGAGAATCGCTCGTCCGCGAAATACGCGGCACGGCTGTGGGGGCCATTGTCAGAGGCCCTCCTAGTGATACTCCGATCCCGACCGGTCGAGTTCCCGATGGCGTGGAACTAACATGCTATGGCCGGTCAGGACTCTCGCGCAATGGCTGCAAACTCAGTCCACAGCTGCTCTGGTGGGAGACGGGGTATCAAGCACTGGGGGGGGGGGGGGCTTATGAGCGGCCGGGGCAGCGATCGGTCTGGTGCAGTGACGTGCGGCGGATCGGGGAGGCCTTGTTTCTTGGTCTTGGTTAGCGGTCCGAGTCCGCTATGGCACTCGGTGCGGCCACTGGAGGCCGCCGCCATGCACATGCACGGACTCGGAACCGGAAGTGCGGGGGCCCATATCCACAGCCAAAGCTGTGTGAAGATCCCTGGGTCCCTGCTGGCCCCCTGAAGGTACATGAATAGCCGTTTATTGTTTGCAAGAAAGTGGGGAATGAAATGTCAGCGTTTTTACGCCGGCATGGGAACTTAGCCCCATTTTTGGAGAATCTAGCCCATGATTCCAGGCTAAGATATAGTTCAGGTTACTATTTCCTAATGAGAGTTCAGATGGTGCATGTTTTACCACATGAAGCATTGCGATTGAATCACATGCCATTTTCACCTAATGAGCACACGCACACCCAGCTGAATTTAATGTATAATGCTCAACAGCATGAACCCTGGGCACTAAG